>NC_057401.1:30700595-31025502 GCF_019320065.1 Cervus canadensis | reverse complement strand
TTTCCCAGCACCACTGTTAAAGAGGTTGTCTTTTTTCCATTGTATATCCTTGCCTCCTTTGTCAAAGATAAGGTGTCCATAGGTTCGTGGATTTATCTCTGGACTTTCTATTCTGTTCCATTGGTCTATATTTCTGTCTTTGTGCCAGTACCACACTGTCTTGATGACTGTGGCTTTGTAGTAGAGTCTGAAGTCAGGCAGGTTGATTCCTCCAGTTCCATTCTTCTTTCTCAAGATACTTTGGCTATTCGAGGTTTTTTGTATTTCCATACAAATTGTGAAATTCTTTGGTCTAGTTCTGTGAAAAATACCATTGGTAGCTTGATAGGGATTGCATTGAATCTATAGATTGCTTTGGGTAGAATAGCCATTTGACAATATTGATTCTTCCAATCCATGAACACGGTATGTTTCTCCATCTGTTTGTGTCCTCTTTGATTTCTTTCATCAGTGTTTTATAGTTTTCTATGTATAGGTCTTTTGTTTCTTTAGGTAGATATACTCCTAAGTATTTTATTCTTTCTGTTGCAATGGTGAATGGTATTGTTTCCTTAATTTCTCTTTCTGTTTTTTCATTGTTAGTATATAGGAATGCAAGGGATTTCTGTGTGTTAATTTTATATCCTGCAACTTTACTATATTCATTGATTAGTTCTAGTAATTTTCTGGTAGAGTCTTAGGGTTTTCTATGTAGAGGATCATGTCATCTGCAAACAGTGAGAGTTTCGACTTCTTCTTTTCTATTCTGGATTCCTTTACTTTCTTTTTTGCTCTGTTGCTGTGGCTAAACTTCCAACACTTATGGAATAGTTAGTGTGAGAGTAGGCACCTTGTTCATATCCTGATTAGGGGAAATGCTTTCAATTTTTCACCATTGAGGGTAATGCTTGCTGTTGGTTTGTCATATATAGCTTTTATTATGTTGAGGTATGTTCCTTCTATTCCTGCTTTCTGGAGAGTTTTTTTAATCATAAATGGATGTTGAATTTTTGTCAAAGGCTTTTTCTGCATCTATTGAGATAATCATATGGTTTTTATCTTTCAATTTGTTAATGTGGTGGATTACATTGATTGATTTGCGGATATTAAAGAATCCTTGCATTCCTGGGATAAAGCCCACTTGGTCATGGTGTATGATTTTTTAAATATGTTGTTGGATTCTGTTTGCTAGAATTTAGTTAAGGATTTTTGCATCTATGTTCATCAGTGATATTGGCCTGTAGTTTTCTTTTTTTGTGGCATCTTTGTCTGGTTTTGGAATTAGGGTGATGGTGGCCTCATAGAATGAGTTTGGAAGTTTACCTTCTGCAATTTTCTGGAAGAGTTTGAGTAAGATAGGTGTTAGCTCTTCTCTAAATTTTTGGTAGAATTCAGCTGTGAAGCCATCTGGTCCTGGGCTTTTGTTTGCTGGAAGATTTCTGATTACAGTTTCAATTTCCTTGCTTGTGATGGGTCTGTTAAATCTTCTATTCTTCCTGGTCAGTTTTGGAAAGTTATACTTTTCTAAGAATTTGTCCATTTCTTCCAATGTCCATTTTATGGCATAGAGCTGCTGGTAGTAGTCTCTTATGATCCTTGGTATTTCAGTGTTGCTGTTGGTTGATCTCCCATTTTCATATCTAATTTTGTTAATTTGGTTCTTCTCCCTTTGTTTCTAATGAGTCTTGCTAATGGTTGTCAATTTTGTTTATTTTTTTTCAAAAAAACCAGCTTTTAGCTTTGTTGATTTTTGCTATGGTCTCTTTAGTTTCTTTTGCATTTATTTCTGCCCTAATTTTTAAGATTTCTTTCTTTCTACTAACCCTGGGGTTCTTCATTTCTTCCTTCTCTAGTTGCTTTAGGTGTAGAGTTAGGTTATTTATTTGACTTTTTTCTTGTTTCTTGAGGTAGGCCTGTAATGCTATGAACCTTCCCCTTAGCACTGCTTTTACAGTGTCCCATAGGTTTTGGGTTGTTGTGTTTTCATTTTCATTCATTTCTATGCATATTTTGATTTCTTTTTTGATTTCTTCTATGACTTGTTGGTTATTCAGAAGCATGTTATTTAGCCTCCAAATGTTTGAATTTTTAACAATTTTTTTCCTGTAATTGAGATCTAATCTTACTGCACTGTGGTCAGAAAAGATGACTGGAATGATTTCAGTTTTTTTGAATTTACCAAGACTAGATTTATGGCCCAGGATGTGACCTATTCTGGAGAAGGTTCTGTGTGCACTTGAGAAAAAGGTGAAGTTGATTGTTTTGCGGTGAAATGTCCTATAGATATCAGTTAGGTCTAGCTGCTCCATTGTGTCATTTAAAGTTTGTGTTTCCTTGTTAATTTTCTGTTTAGTTTATCTATCCATAGTTGTGAGTGGGGTATTAAAGTCTCCCACTATTATTGTGTTACTATTAATTTCCTCTTCCATACTCATTAGTGTTTGCCTTACATATTGCAGTGCTTCTATGTTGGGTGCATATATATTTATAATTGTTATATCCTCTTCTTGGATTGATCCTTTGATCATTATGTAGTGTCCTTCTTTTCTCTTTTCACAGCCTTTATTTGAAAGTCTATTTTATCTGATATGAGTATTGCGACTCCTACTTTCTTTTGTTCTCCATTTGCGTGAAATATTTTTTTGCAGCCCTTCACTTTTAGTCTGTATGTGTCTCTTGTTTTGAGGTGGGTCTCTTGTAGACAGCATATATAGGGGTCTTGTTTTTGTATCCATTCAGCCAGTCTTTGTCTTTTGGTTGGGGTATTCAACCCATTTACATTTAAGGTAATTATTGATAGGTATGGTCCCGTTGCCATTTACTTTGTTGTTTTGGGTTCACGTTTATACAACCTTTCTACATTTCCTGTCTAGAGAAGATCCTTTAGCATTTGTAGAAGAGCTGGTTTGGTGGTGCTGAATTCTCTCAGCTTTTGCTTGTCTGTAAAGCTTTTGAATTCTCCTTCATATCTGAATGAGATCCTTGCTGGGTACAGTAATCTAGGTTGAGGTTATTCTCTTTCATTACTTTAAGTATGTCCTGCCATTCCCTTCTGGCCTGGAGGGTTTCTATTGCTAGATCAGCTGTTATCCTTATGGGAATCCCTTTGTGTGTTATTTGTTGTTTCTCCCTTGCTGCTTTTAATATTTGTTCTTTGTGTTTGATCTTTGTTAATTTGATTAATATGTGTCTTGGGGTGTTTCACCTTGGATTTATCCTGTTTGGGACTCTCTGGGTTTCTTGGACTTGGGTGGCTATTTCCTTCCCCATTTTAGGGAAGTTTTCAGCTATTATGTCCTCGAGTATTTTCTCATGGCCTTTCTTTTTGTCTTCTTCTTCTGGAACTCCTATGATTCGAATGTTGGGGCGTTTCACAGTGTCCCAGAGGTCCCTGAGGTTGTCCTCATTTCTTTTGATCCTTTTTTCTTTTTTCCTCTCTGCTTCATTTATTTCCACCATTTTATCTTCTGCCTCACTTATCCTATCTTCTGTCTCCGTTATTCTACTCTTGGTTCCCTCCAGAGTGTTTTTGATCTCATTTATTGCATTATTCATTTTTAATTGACTTTTTTATTTCTTCTAGGTCTTTAATAAACATTTCTTGCATCTTCTTAATCTTTGTCTCCAGGCTATTTATCTGTAACTCCACTTTGTTTTCAAGATTTTGGATCATTTTTACTATCATTATTCTAAATTCTTTTTCAGGTAGATTCCCTGTCTCCTCCTCTTTTGTTTGACTTGGTGGGCATTTTTCATGTTCCTTTACCTGTTGGGTATTTCTCTGCCTTTTCATCTTGTTTAGATTGCTGTGTCTGGAGTGGGCTTTCTGTATTCTGGAGGTCTGTGGTTCCTTATTAATGTGGAGGTTTCACCCAGTGGGTGGGATTGGACGATTGGCTTGTCAAGGTTTCCTGGTTAGGGAAGCTTGTGTCGGTGTTCTGGTGCATGGAACTTGATTTCTTCTCTCTGGAGTGCAATGGAGTGCCCAGTAATGAGATTTGATATGGGTCTATGTGTTAGGTGTGACTTTGGGCAACCTGTATGTTGACGTTCAGGGCTAAGTTCCTGCGTTGCTGGAGAATTGTGTGGTATGTCTTGCTCTGAAACTTACTGGCTCTTGGGTGGTGGTTGGTTTCAGTGTAGGTATGGAGGCTTTTGGATGGTCTCTTATTACTTAATGTTCCATGTAGTCAGGAATTTTCTGGTGTTCTCAGGTTTTGGGCTTAAGTCTCCTGCCTCTGGATTTCAGTTTTATTCTTCCAGTAGTCTCAAGACTTCTCCAACTATACAGCACTGATAAGAAAACTTCTAGGTTAATGGTGAAAAGATTCTCCACTGTGAGGGACACCCAGAGAGGTTCACAGAGTTACATGAAAAAGAGGAGAGGGAAGAGGGAGATAGAGATGAGCAGGAGGAGAAAAGGGGGGACTCAAGAGGAGAGAGACAGATCTACGTACTTGTCTGTTCCCAGAGTGTTCTCCATAGCCCAGACACCCACAAAGATTCACAGAATTGGATTGGGAAGAGAAGGGGAAAGGAGGAAATAAAGGTGTTCTGAGGTAGAAAACAGAGAGTCAAAAGTGGGAGAGAGTGATCAACACACTCCTGAGTAAAAATGGGAACTGAATATTGGATTCTTAAATGTCCAAAATTTATATCACATACTGAAAAGCAAAGATTAAAAATCTAGAGTAGAGGTTAGACTCTTAAAAATACAATATTAAAAACAAAAACAAAAAATTTTAGAAATGTATATGAAGTTTGGTTTAAAAATTGGCTTCTCTTTTTTTTTTTTACAAGGTTATAGTGAAATGAAAATGAAAATTAAGGAGTAGTAGAGGAGTAATAGAGGACTTTAAGAGAAAATAAGAGAAAAAGAAAAAAAGAAAGGAAAAAGAAAAAAAAGAACAAGAAAAAAAGTTTTTTTTCCTAATTAAAAAAAATCGTGAAAATATATGAAAATGAAAGTTAAGGAGTAATGGGGGAATAATAGGGAATTTTAAAAGAATAGTAAAAATATATCTAGGAATTTCTCTGGAGCTGTTGCGGTCAGTGTGGGTTCGGTTCAGTTTCAGATAGCTCCTCATTCCAGCTTACACTTCTCGATATCTATAGGCCCCTTCCGGTGTAGTCGGTGTTGCCTACATGGATTTTAATCTGTTGCACCAGTCCCTTCTGAAGCGGTTCCCTTTGTTTATTTGACTTCTGTTTGCTGGTCTCTTCAGTGTCTAATTTCCGCCCTGACACAGGCGGGCGGAGGTGGTCTCTTGTTCAGGTTCGCTAGTTCCATCGCGCTGCGGGGAGGGGTGGGCGCTGTTTTCCCCGTCTACGCTGCTCAGGCTCCCGGCTGCTCTATATGGAGCGGGCCCTGTGTTGCGTGCGGTTCCAGTTTTCGGGTACTCCACAAAAACGCGGACTCGGTTGCACCTGCGTTTTGTGCCTTCCCCGGCCGGAGCAGCTCAGGCAGCTAGGAGCTTGACGGGAGCATTCTCCCCAGGTGCGGTGCGCCTTCTCCCCTCCGGGCCCCAGCCTCAGTTTCCGCTGGAGCCAGTTGCGTGCATGCGCCCCGTGTTTAGCCGCGACCCTCCTGGCGGATGTCGACCATCCAGAATTTCAGGAAGTCTTTGGTTAGAAACTGGAGGCCTGTTTGCAGTGTGGTAAGGGATGCCGCCTCTGGGGCTGAGTTTGCCCCTTCCCCCCCCCCCCCCAGCCTCTTGCCTCTGGCAGGGCTGGGCCGGTCCGCAGCCGCCTAGCTCCTCTGGACTTGCTCGGTCCCTTTGTTCTGCGAACGGCCGGCAGTATGTTCAGGCCGGTTAATTTTCTCTCTCTTTTGCTGTCCCACAGTTTAAGTTGGTATCTCACAAAAGCTCCTTCCGATTGCCCTCAGGGCACTCAGGCCCGGTCCTTACCCTAAGCAATGCCGCCTGCTCCTCTCTGTTCTGCCCCCACTTGCTGGTGGCCGATGCGGGTGTTTGGGGTACTTTTCTGCTGGGAGTTGCTTTTAGGCACGTAATCTGTGGGTTTTATTTATTTTCCCTCCCAGTTAGGTTGCCCTCTGAGATTTGAAAACTTCCCCCAGACCTGCCAGTGCGAGGGTTTCCTGGTGTTTGGAAACATCAAAACTTTTGTGGCCAGATCTTAATGATAGTTTGCCTGATTTTGGATAAAACTCAAAGCAATGTATGCTTTCAATGATTTTTATGTCTTTTTAGAAGGTGAGATAATCATTTTGTCTTTTGTTCATTACCTGTATGCCATTAAATTTTTTGCTTTTAGAAATTATCAAGTAATGTAGTCAGTAAACCTTTTTACTTCATTTCTGTGTTACATTATTCTGTGGGCCCTTATAAAAATAGCCTTGTCATTATAACCCTGGAGTTAAATAGGTTAAAGGACTGTTCAGCTGTGTGCATCCTTGGTTTATGCCCTTTTTATGCCACTAAGAGCCTCCCATCCTGGCAGTCTTTGGCTCATTGCTTAGCCCAGAACCTGGATTTCAGATCTTTTGAAGGAGGAGCTCTGAATTGAGATCACTAATTGCCTGGGTAGCTTGTTAAAAATACTGATTTCTCTGTATAGCCTGAAGTTTCTGATTCAATGTCTGGAGTCCAGGAATCTATTTTTATTACCTCCTGTAATTAAGATGCAGTCAGATTTAGACGTCACTGCTTCTAGAGAATGTTAGTCTGGCCACTTTTTTTTTTTTTTTTTTACCATAAAAGTCTCTGCCATCACTCTTACTTCATGGATTATTCATCCTCTCCCTCCCTTCGTCCCCTACTCTCACATATATGTTCACTAAGCATATGAACAGTACATAGTGAAGTATTTTACTGAAAACCATGCTGAACCCTAGCAAAAAAATATCAGAGAAAATTTATAGCACCAAAAGCTGTGTAACTAGAGAGTAATAGATTCCTTGAGAGAGTAGGGAGCGAGGAAGAATAATTTTTATGTTGTTTATCTCTTCCCTTGGTATTGGTATTTTGAAACAATAGTTTAGCATAGTTTACGGACCAGCAGTCTCACCCTAGATCCTAAGGCTTTGTTAAAAATGCAGGTTCATAGAATCCCATACCTGAATCTGCAAGTTTTGGAGGTGGGAATCCAGCAACCAGCATTTCAGCATGTCCTCCAGGTAATTCTAGTAAAGTTTGAAAACCACTCTTTAGTATGTTTAGTATAGTTCTTTCGCTCCTCAGAGACGCCTTCCTATAGGATATCTATGTACCTTTCTTAGCCATCACTCCTTGTTAGTATAAAGAAGGAGGCTAGTTTAGAGTTGGGTGTAAACTGGATGCCAGATCTCCCTTAAGCAAACACTTTTCATCTTTCCCATGTGGCCTTACTTTGTGGGACTTACTTCAGCTGTTCCTTCTGAAGATCTAGTCTGCTTAAAAGTTCAACCTTTCATTCAATTTTGCTGCTATCTCCTTACTTTACCAGTCTTCTTAGGAATAATTAGGGTGTAAGATTATAAAAATGAGAAATGATATGCATTTGGTGAAATGCCCTATCTAATATGAAATATAATTCTGGAGTGAAAATCATTAATTGGGGGTGGGGGAAACCCCACCAACTATTCCTTAAGAAAACTTCACAAAATTAAGGAGAGTATGTGGAATCTTGATTTTTGCAAACTGTGGGCCTAAAGAGCTGTGATGAGTTGTACAAAGTTAGTGATTTTTATCCAGATCCTCTCAGATTCTAGGTCTGTTTCTTTTTACATTCTGAATAACATCTAATACTATTCTAGCTTTTTCTCTGAAGATTTTGATCTTTTAACTATGAAGAAATGAAATGAAAAAGAAATGATTATGGGTAATATGTACAAAACAATAAGTACAAGGCATATTACCCATAATGTTTTCTTTTCACTTCATTTCTTCATAGCTAAAAGAGAAAAAAAATCTCAGAAAAAAAGCTCGTTAAAATTCCATGAAATAAGTAGGGCATGTGGAATCCTGAGTTTTGCAAACTGAGGTTTAAAAGAGCTTTGGTGAGTTGTACAAAGTTGATCATTTATCCCCATATCTTCACTATTCTAGGTTTTCTTTTTTAAATATCAAATTAATAAACTCTATGTGTCATAAATGTTTAATTATATAATTGCCTTCTTCTATAATAAGCATGCTTTCAACTTTTGATGAAAATCCTGCAGTGTATTCCTTTTTCCTGAGAACATGAAGCATCTTGGATACAATTTAACATCTTTAGTTATTTCAAATTATATGGCCTCTAAGAGACATGATTATGCAGGATTGTATCTGTACACTATTGTAGAAATATAGGAACTGTATTACTGATCCTTGAGTATACCCCCTAAATAAAAGTTCTGTTCATGAATGGGATCGAGGGAATCTCTGAGTAGTATTCGGAATATGGAATGCACGTTTCTGGGAGAGGTTCCATTGATTTAGATTAGATTTTCAAACAGATCCTAAAGATAATCCCAGAAAGGTGAATGCACGAACCTAAATGATTCTTTAAAAATAATTTTTTGGGGAGGGTGGGATTGGGCTTCTTTTATAGATAAAGTAGAGATGGAAGTGTCAATGAAATGAGGATTGTATTAAGTGATATTTGGCTTTTTAAAGTATAGCTGTAAAATGAGAAGGAAAAATGCTTAATGATATAAAAGGATTTTATTAGAGTCTTAATCATTAGGGTTTCTTTTAAAGTTTTTAAATTCTAATCTCTCAACTTAAATGACTTTCCTAGGAATATTTAGTGACATTCATTTGCTGGCTATGATGTACAGTGGAGAAATGTGTTATTGGGGATTGAAGCATTGTGCAGATCAACAGCCAGAAAATCACGAAATGGATACTGGCGTTTCTGGAGCAAGCTATGCTACACACAAAGAACCCTTGGATTTCCGAGAAGTAGGAGAGAAAATTTTGAAAAAGTATGTATTTGTATGCGAAGGACCCCTGAAAGAACAAGAATGGAATACAACAAATGCAAAACAAATTTTAAACTTCTTTCAGCATCACACTAACTAGTAAGTTCTTCTAGTCCTTTTCAAACAGAAAGATGAAAAGACTCAGGAATGAAAATTCCAGAAAAGAAGACATATTGATACTGAATTTAAGAACATTACACTACATAAAGATAGCCAGCATGGTTACCCTTTTTTAAATGCCATTACTGTCTTTCACTATATATTCTTAAGCCTGTGAAGGAATGACTCTTTAATTTCTGAAATGACATTTACATTATTCTAACTCAACCTGAACTACAGATATCCTGTGACTAATATTAAGAAGGAATCCAATTTATCTCTGTAAAGATTTTTTCTGTTATTAATACTTTAGATTTTTTTTATTGTGGTACAATATACATAACATAAAATTGAACATTTTGACTGTTTTTATATTTTTTTTAGTCTCCCTCTCTTGAAGTTTGCTACACTTCAGAGATTAAAGTCAAGTCACCTCTTGGCTTTGGATATATGCTATGGGTGTATTTAAAAATTGACAAAATGAAAAATTGTGACTTGTATCCATGTACCATTTCCAGAGTAAGATAAATAATGAAAGACTCCATGGAAGAATTTTTGTTTCACTACATACTACTAATGGCATTTAAAATTTTTAGTCTGTTAGGCATTTTATAAAAATTTTAAAATGATTTTTCTTCATTTGTTTAAAAGAATATGCGTGGTTTATTAAACAAATAATGAAGATAAAACCATTAGGTTAGTCTGCCATTAGTCATGTGTCTTAGGGCACATCTTTTCATACATTCTGAAATTTTAATATTTTCTGTCTTTGATTGTAGGGGTGAGTGTTAAAGGCCGAGAGCCCAGCCTGGTATCTCACTGACAGTCTTTCTGTCTACCTCAGTTCCTGTTGTCGTCTAGGGATGACCTATCTGATACCTTGCCAGTATCCTCAATCTCTGGGCCATTGACTTCATCACATTCCAGGAACTTAACTCCCATGGCCACTCCATGAATATCACCATCCTGAGTTTCTGTTTCTGAAATCTTCAATTTCAGTAACTAATGACATTTTCATATTTCCAACTTTTTACTTCCTCATTTTTGTTGATTTTTCTCTCTCTCTTACTTCTTTCCTATGTCTTTTGCTTCTTCAGAGCCGCCTCTTACTACTCCCTTTTCTCCTCACCATCAGCCCCTTTCAGAGTTTTCTTCCTTCCCTGTCCAGCCTTGGTTTTCTGTGTCACCACATGAAGAGCTGTCTACAGTCCCTTCAGATCCCATCGTCCCCTTGTCCTTCAGCCTAATCATTCTTCAAGCCTTCTTTCCATATTGAATTAATCCTATCATTCCCCCTTCTTTTCTGGGATGCTGAATTCTGTGTGAAGTTCCTGCAGCCCTTCAAAGTGGAGTCACTCTAAGTATCTCACCTTCAAGGTTAGAGGAGCCCTCAGCATAAGCCATTTATCTGTCCATTTCACACTGTGACTCACGCACACCTCTGACTTGCCTCATCACTTTTCTCTGGCCATTTGTCTCCTCCCCTAGCACATGGCTCTTAGTCCTCTCTTAACAGAAATAGAGACTATGAAGAGGTCAGCCTCTGTTTCCCCACTTTGCCCTACTCATTTTCCCGCTTTTTTGAGGAAAATAGGTCTCCTGCTTCATGTTGAAGACCAATTTCCCCACCTTTCCTTTCTGCCGACTTCTTCCTTTCTCCCAGGGCTTCTCTTTTTCCCAGTGCCCTATAGGTATTGCTGTTTCCCAAAGTACTATCCTTTTTCTCTTTTTCCTCCTTCTCCCCTATTTCCTTCCTACCTTTCTCCTTTTTTTTAATACTTACTCTAAATACCGTTGACCCTTGAGCAATGCAAGTTTGAACTTTGAACTATATGGGACTGCTTATACATTTTTTTTTCAATAGTTAATTCTACACTTTTATACAACCAGCAGTTGGTCATATCCTCAGATATGGAGGAGTCACAATGTGGATGGCTGACTATAAGTTATATTGTGATTTTTTTACTGCCAGGAGGATTCATCCCTAATCCCCTCATTATTCAAGGATCAACTGTACTTCTTTGTGGTGTTATTCATAACCATGGCTTCTGCCACCTGTAATCTTAGGCTGACTCCCAAACCTGCACTTTGAATCCCAACTTCTGCTCTCTAAACCTTCTTTCTAATTGCTATTAAATATCTTCACTTAGACATCCCACAGTAATTTTAAATAAATTTAATGTGCTCACACACAACTAATCGTCATCTTTCATCTAAAATCTTTTCCAGTCATATTTTCTTTTTTTTTGATCTTCCACAAAGCAGGGCAACACAGAATGCTGTAATCTGCTTTCTTCTGCCTACCTTGCCAGTCTCACCTCTGCAGCTCTTCTTGTGTAATCATATTCTAGTCCAGTGTTCCTTAGGCTCCTTTTTGATTAATGTTCTGATAGAACCTCTTGGGACAAGTGGAGAATCTCTCCCTTTCTCTGTCTCTTATTTATTCTCACACAGCTAAGAAGATTTTTATTTAATTTAGTCTTTAACAAGTTTTGCTGTGAAAACGCCTTTATGCTTTCTAAGCATGAAGATTTAAATCACAGAATACTCCACCCCTTTTGGAGCATCACAATCAGTCACAAGTGTACCAGTTCCTTTTCCAATGTGCTATGTGTTTTTTTCCTTTATTATTCTTGCTACTTCTCACTGGGATGCGTTGCCCTTCTTTGTGGCCAAGGAAGTATTTTCCTTTAGGCCTCAGCCCCAGTGATATTGTGCCTGTAGGCTTTTTCCAGCCCTTTTCAGTCAAAGTTACAAGTTTCTTCGCTTCTGCTCCCTGAATCTTCCCCTCCCATGTCATCATACTGCTTATATTGCTTTATAGTCATTTTTCTTAAAAGTTGACAAATTCCATGTTTTGAAAATTTATCTTTATGCAGAGTGCTTAATGAATGGTAGGCCCTTCGTAATGCTTTTTGAATTAATAAGAGACATGATTCTCTGCCACAAAAGGGTTTTTGATATCTGACTCCAAACTGCCATTTCCTCTGTACCAGTGGTTGACAAGGCCAAGAAGGAATTATTCCTCAGAGGAGTAAAGTATTGTTTAGATTTAGAACCAGAGGAAAAAAAGAGAATTTTGTCTTTAGAAGCTAGGGACTCCATTTTGTCTTCATGACCTTTTTGAAACAGTCCTTTTGGGTCTCTCACTGGTTGGTACACTAATGAGGGTACTGCTGGGGTGCTTTTTGTACAACTTTTTCATCCCCCGCACAATTGGAGAATAATTTGTAGATCATAACAGTACAATGCTTTTTACTGTGATGTATCATGAAGCAATGAACAGTACGTTTTTATATGTTAAAGCCTGATAAGTGAATTCTGTTTCATTTAGAATGGATTAACTTCAAAGTACCAAATACTCCACATAAGGAAGGTACTATAATTCACTGATCAAAGTATTATAATTCACTTATCAACATGTGGCTACTACATGCTAAGTTTTATCCTTAAGCACTGAGAATATAGCTTTGTAAAACATCAGAGTTTATATTCTAGTGGAAGAAGTTAATGCATTTTAAGAAGTATAAATATAGTGTGGTGAGTGATGAGTGCTATGAATAATAAAGCAGGGTATGGGGCTAGCATGACTCTTAAGAAGGGTGCTGTTTTATTTAGGGTGATTGGGAAGACACCTCCAAGCACCTGTCTACTTCATTTGTGTCTCCCCTCTGTTTAAACACCATCAAATGTGCCATTTCATATTCAGTGTATTCATAAAATTTCTTTTTTGAAAGTTTTGATGCTGGATTAAAGAATGAATCACTTCCTAAGAACTTTTCATTTTGATCACATTTAAAGGGTTTCTCACCAGTGTGGGCCTTACTAATGGGTAAGTGATAACCTAAAGGCTTTATAGAATTTATTACACTTGGAGTTCCTCTCCATTTTGAACTCCTTGATGGATTACTAAAACTTTAACTCTGTTAAAGTAATTTTCATAATCCTTAAATTTGTATGGTTCTTTTCCAGTATGAATTTTCCCATGTTAACTAGGCTTTGAGACTTAGTTAAAGGCTTGTCTGCTTTGCTGCATTTATAGGGTTTCTGGCTACTATGAATTGTTTGATACTGATTAAAGTGCACATCATGACAGAAGACTTTCTCTTATTTCTTCATGTTCAGTAGAGTGAGGTGAGAGTCATGGCTGAAACCCCATGATAAAATTTCCCTTCTTGCCTTTACAATTCCACTGGAAATTCTGTAATGTAAGGGGGTATGGTCTCTAAAGACTTTCTCAGATGCTTTTTAATGCCATTTTTAAAAAACTCACAGCTTGCTGATACACTAGTTGTAGATTGCTTGTCACTTTTCTCACTTCACCTTCCAGGGCTCCTTTTCTGGCTCCCATAAGGATATCCCTTCTGCACAGAGTACAGGATTCTGTAGTTCTCTAGCATTACTTTCTTGTATTATTTTTTTTTAACACAGTATGAGCTATCATGTTATGAAAGTATTACATTAACATACATCTAATGTATCCACAATTAAAGTATGCATTATGTATTTGTGCTGCTGTACCTTACTGTTTTTTGTTTTCCTACTTCTAGTGAAAATTTCCAAGTAAAGTGTTTTGGAGCATATAAAATTTTTAAAAAACAATAAAACCATAATCCCATATATGTTTTTTGTTTGTTCTTTGTTTTCTTTTATATCTGGGTATTGTGTTAGAATGAAAACTTTTATCATCTTAATTTAGTGTTTACAACCAAGCATGACCTTATGGGGCCTTTCTGAGACAGATCGCTCCCTCTGCCCACTATGCCCTCTACCTGACTCTTAATATAAGAACTTCAGCTTCGCAGGCCTTTGCCAAGTTCAAAATATAAATTTAATCAGAGAAGTGAGAAAATGCAGAAACAAAGGAAAACGGTCAAACAAGACAAAATAATGATTTAGCCATTAAACAAAGTCAAGGACCTTTAGTTCCTTCTCAGGGGTTATAGATAATGTTATAAACCATATCCTTTGAAATGTTTTGCAAATACTCAAACTCGCACCTTGTGGAAGAAGATATGAACCAGAAGGTTGTTGCTGTTGACTGCCACCAGCCAATCAGAAGAATGTCCACAGGCTGATCAGGTACTCTGCAACTCTCTCCCTTACTCTGTCTTTAAAAAAAACTTTATCTGAAAGCTGTCAGTGAATCTGGAAGTCGTCTTTTGAGCACTAGTTATGCATACTCCTTGTTCTGTGTCTGCAATAGATGGTGCACTATCCTTCACAATCTGGGTGTCAGTAGATTGGCTTTCATGCATATAGGCAATGGACTCAACTTTGGTTTGATAATGTATTGACAGTATTATTCTGGTCCTGATAACCTTCAGACAGAGTAGTTTAATGGTTAGGAATATGGGTTCTAGAGTCAGAGGCTTGATTAAACCCCAGCTCTCTTGTTTCTTAGCTGTGTGACACCATATAAATTATTTAACCTTTTTGTGCCTTAGCATTCTGTTGTTTAACACAGGAATAATAATGGTACCTACTTCACAGGTTGGAAGAAAAAAATGAGTTAATATTCAAAGTGCTTATTCAATAAAGCAGAAGTAGATGTTTTTCTGGAACTCTTGCTTTTTCGATGATCCAGTGGATGTTGACAATTTGATCTCTGGCTCCTCTGACTTTTCTGAATCCAGCTTGAACATCTGGAAGTTCATGATTCACGTACTGTTGAAACCTGGCTTGGAGAATTTTGAGCATTACTTTGCTAGTGTGTGAGATGAGTACAATTATGTGGTAGTTTGAACATTTGGCATTGCCTTTCTTTGGGATTGGAATGAAAACTGACCTTTTCCAGCCCTGTGGCCACTGCTGAGTTTTCCAAATTTGCTGGCATATTGAGTGCAGCACTTTCACAGCATCATCTTTCAGGATTTGAAATAGCTCAGCTGGAATTCCATCACCTCCGTTAGCTTTGCTCGTAGTGATGTTTCCTAAGGCCCACTTGACTTCGCATTCCAGGATGTCTGGCTCTAGGTGAGTAATCACATCATCATGGTTATCTGGGTCATGAAGATCTTTTTTTGTATCATTCTTCTGTGTATTCTTGCCACCTCTTCTTAATATCTGTTTGGTCCATAGCATTTCTGTCCTTTATTGTGTCCATCTTTGCATGAAATGTTCCCTCAGTATCTCTTAATTTTCTTGAAGAGATCTCTAATTTTTCCCATTCTATTGTTTGCCTCTATTTCTTTGCATTGATCACTGAGGAAGGCTTTCTTATCTCTCCTTACTAATTATTTGGAACTCTGCATTCAAATAGGTATATCTTTCGTTTTCTCCTTTGCCTTTAGCTTTTCTTAGCTGTTTGTAAGGCCTCCTCAGACAACCATTTTGCCTTTTTGGATTTCTTTTTCTTTGGGATGGTCTTGATCACTGCCACCTTTCAGTGTCACAAACCTCTGTGATGACTGCCTCCTTTCAATGTTACGAACCTCTGTCCAAGTTCTTCAGGCACTCTGTCAGGTCTAATCCCTTGAATCTATTTGTCACTTACACTGTATAATCATAACGGGTTTGATTTAGGTCATACATGGATGGTTTAGTGGTTTTCCCTACTTTCTTCAATGTAAGTCTGAATTTGGCAATAAGGAGTTCATGATTTGAGCTACAGTCAGCTCCTGGTCTTGTTTTTGCTGACTGTATAGATCTCCATCTTTTGTTGTGAAGAATATAATCAATCTGATTTCAGTATTAACCATCTGGTGATGTCCATCTGTAGAGTCTTCTCTTATGTTGTTTGAAAGAGGGGGTTTGCTATGACCAGTGCGTTCTCTTAGCAAAACTGTTAACCTTTGACCTGCTTCATTTTGTTTTCAAAGGCCAAATTTGCCGGTTACTCCAGGTATCTCTTGACTTCCTACTTTTGCAGTCCAGTCCCCTATAATGAAAAGAACATCTTTTTGGGGTATTAGTTCTAGAAGGTCGTGTAGGTCTTCATAGAACTGTTCAACTTCAGCTTCTTCAGCATTACTGATTGGGGCATAGACTTGGATTACTGTGATAATGAATGGTGTTCCTTGGAAACAAACAGAGATCATTCTGTTGTTTTTGAGACTGCATCCAAGAACTGCATTTTGGACTCTTGTTAACTGTGGGCTACACCATTTCTTCTAAGGGATTCTTGCCCACAGTAGTAGATACAATGGTCATCTGAGTTAAATTCACCCAATGCAGTCCATTTTAGTTCACTGATTCCTAAAATTTCAATGTTCACTCTTGTCAGCTCCTATTTGACCACTTCCAATTTACGTTGATTCACCCTACCTGCCTCCTGAGAAATCTGTTTGCAAGCCAAGAAGCAACAGTTAGAACTGTATGTGTAACAACAGATGGGTCCAAATCGGGAGAGGAGTATGTCAAGGCTGTATATTGTCACCCTGCTTATTTAACTTACATGCAGAATACATCATGCGAAATGCCATGCTGGATGAAGCACAAGCTGGAATCAAAATTGCTGGGAGAAATATTGATAACCTCTGATATGCAGATGACATCACCCTTACAGAAAGCAAAGAACTAAAGAGCCTCTTGATAAAAGTGAAAGGAGAGGGAAAAAGCTGGCTTGAAACTCAATATTCAGAAAATGAAGATCATGGCATCTGGTCCCATCTCTTCATGGCAAATAGATGGGGGAACAATGGAAATAGTGAGAGACTTTATTTTTTGGGGCTCCTAAATCACTGCAGATGGTGACTGCAGCCATGAAATTAAAAGACGTTTGCTCCTTGGAAGAAAAGTTATGACCAACCTAGACAGCATATTAGAAAGCAGAGACATTACTTTGCCAACAAAGGTCTGTCTAATCAAAGCTACGGTTTTTCCAGTAGTCATGTGTGGATGTGAGAGTTGGACTGTAAAGAAAGCTGAGCGCCGAAAAATTGATGCTTTTGAACTGTGGTGTTGGAGAAGAATCTTGAGAGTCCCTTGGACTGCAAGGAGATCCAACCAGTCAATCCTAAAGGAAATCAGTCCTGAATATTCATTGGAAAGACTGATGCTGAAGCTGAAACTCCAATACTTTGGCCACCTGATGTGAAGAACTGACTCATTTGAGAAGACCGTGATGCTGGAAAAGATTGAGGGCAGGAGGAGAAGGGGGCAATAGTAGGTAAGATGTGGTTGGATAGCATCATGGACTTGATGGACATGAGTTTGAGCAAGCTCCTGGGTTTGGTTCTGGAAAGGGAAGCCTGGTGTGCTATATATAGTCCATGGGGTTGTAGAGTCAGACATGACAGAGCAACTGAAGTGATTATCTGCCTTACTCATCAACTGGAATAATTAACTGCTCCCTTTTTTTGACCTCATCGCTTTTGGAATATTAGGTCCCCAACCAGGGATTGAAACTAGGCTCTCAGCAATGAGCACGGAATCCTAACCACTGGGCTGCCTGGGAATTCCCAAATGGCTGGTTCTTGTTCTGGCTAGTGAGCACTCACTAACATTCGCTTACTTCAAGTGGTGCTGGCATTCTAAGTGGGAAGCAGTTTTCAGAGAGGAAATCACTGACTGTATAGGCACCTTAAATGTTTACAATAAGTATGGCTGGAAGAAAACTTAATTTTCAGAAGTTTTTCAGCTCCAGTCTCCAAATGTATATATACCTGTTACAGTATACCAACTTCCACAGTTACCATTCAGCTTCAATTACTGGGCTTCTGGTTTCACACTCACTTTTGGTCTCACATTTAACTCAAGTCAGATGCATTTAATAAATATTAGTCATCTAAATATTATGCATATCCTGTTTAAAAATAGATTAAACTGTGGTAAATTCACATGACTGAGTAGCATGTAGCTTTAAAAAGCAAAGAGGAATATTTCGTTAAAATGCTATGGAGTGGTATTACTAAGTGAAAAGGTGGAAAAGGTATACAGTACTATTTAAGAGTGTAAATGTGTTTGTATAACCTTGTTTGCTTATATTTAAAAAGAAAAAAACTTAAAAAAAATGGTTATCTATGGTGAAAGGAGGAGATGGGGGAGCGGAATCAGATGTAGGGGATCAGGATGTAAACTAGACTTCTCTGAATATATGGTGAATTTTGTCCATTGGCTTGGGAATCATGTACTACATTTTTGCAGTTTTTTAAAAATATGATAACATCAAAAATTAAAGAAAACTCCTAAAAATCCAAACCAAAATGAAGCAAATTAACTGTAATTGTGTAGCAAGTTGGTGGCTTCAATACATAGGAATGTTTCAGTTACCTTTCAGTTTAGTCACTCAGTTTAGTCAACCCCATGGACTGCAGCACGCCAGGCCTCTCTATCCATCACCAATTCCCAGAGCCTACTCAAATTCATGTCCATCATGTTGGTGATGCCATCCAACCATCTCATCCTCTGTCATCCCCTTCCCCTCCCGCCTTCAATCTTTCCCAGCATCAGGGTCTTTTCCAGTGAGTCAGTTCTTCGCATCAGATGGCGAAAGTATTGGAGTTTCAGCTTCAGCATTAGTCCTTCCAATGAATATACAGGACTGATTTCCTTTAGGATTGACTGGTTTGATCTCCTTGCAGTCCAAGGGACTTTCAAGAGTATTCTCCAACACCACAGTTCAAAACCATCAATTCTTCAGTGCTCAGCTTTCTTTATCGGCCAACTCACATCCACACATGACTACTGGAAAAATCGCAGCTTTTACTAGATGGATGGACCTTTGTTGGTAATGTCTCTGCTTTTTAATATGCTGTCTAGGTTGGTCATAGCTTTTCCTCCAAGGAGTAAGGATCTTTTAATTTCATGGTTGCAGTCACCATCTGCAGTGATTTTGGAGCCCCCCAAAATAAAGTCTGTCACTGTTTTCATTGCTTCCCCATCTATTTGCCATGAAGTGATGGGACCGAATGCAATTATCTTAGTTTTCTGAATGTTGAGTTTTAAGCCAACTTTTTCACTCTTTCACTTTCATCAAGAGGCTCTTAATTCTTCTTTGCTTTCTGCCATAAGGGTGGTGTCATCTGCATGTCTAAGGTTATTGATATTTCTCCCAGCATTCTTGATTCCAGCTTGTGCTTCTTCCAGTCCAGCATTTCGCATGATGGCCTCTGCATATAAGTTAAATAAGCAGGATGACAATATACAATCTTCACATATTCCTTTCCTGATTTGGAATCAGTTACCTTTAAAACACAGTAATTTGAACACCCTTAGTGTGATATCCCCAAGGGCAAATAGAACTGGAAAGAAATCAACTTCCTTGGTACCTATGTTGTTATTAAGTATGAAAATTGAAATGTATGCAATTAGAAATGAGAATATTCAGTGTAAGAGAAGAGATGTGAAATTAAAGTAAAAATTTTGTAGTTCTAAATTTGAATAGGAAATAACAACTCTATTTATATGAAGACCACTAAATAATGTCCAAATACCATTTCCCAATAAAGTGAAGTAGGGCTCCTTGGAGATAAAGCTGATTCCGATCTTGGGGAGGGTATTCAAATGGTTGATGAGGGATAATTTTTATTTAATTATTTAATAAAAGGAATTACAAAATTTGAATAGCAGCGTTTTTCAACTGTAAACAAATAACAATTCATTGATAACTGCTAAATCCTTTGAAGTGAGGAGTTTATGGAGCATTCAGTTACGAATGGATCAGGCTTTTGAAACCATTAATCAGTTTGACATCAGAAAACAAGAATTACTTACTTTGAGACTTCCCTGGGAATTCATTTTCTAAGAGTTGAGAACCATTTCAGTACTTCATACTTAAACTGATTTATTTTTGTTATTCCTAGAGAGGTAGGAGAAATGACAATTAACGTATGGTTATTTTTTTTGTCTGGACTGCCTTGCAGAACTAAGCCTGAAACTGGATTGGTTATTGGCTCCTAGCAATGTCATGCAAGATAAATGATGAAACTTAATATTCAGGTCTCACAGAACCTCTGGGGCTTTATTGGATTTCTGTTATTTGACATTTAGAGCCCCAGATAATTTACTTTTGAAGTGTAAATACAGGCTCGTAAGCACTGTGTCCATTATTAAGCCTTATCATGCTCTGCTATGTAGAATATAAATATGGATATAGATACAGATAGAGATGAATATTATGTTAAATATATATTTAACTATTTGTATAAATACACACAACTTATCTGTATGTTTTCTGTAGCCTATCATGATCCTTACAGGCTTAAATGGTTTTGTGAAGTTGCTGATCCTCTGTTCTATTTTTGAAGGCTATTAAAAAAATGGGATTAATTTCCCACTCTTGGGCACATATCTGGACAAAACTATAATTCAAAAAATACATGTACCCCATGTTCATAGCAGCAGTATTCACACCAGCCATGACATGGAACAACTGAATGTCCATGGACAGATGAATTGAGAAAGAAGATGTGGTATATACACAAACAATGGAATATTACTGAGTCATAAAAAAGATAATAATGCCATTTGCAGCAACATGACTGGACATAGAGTAAACATAGTGAAGTTCAGAGAAAGACAAATACCATATCACTTTTGTGTGAAAACTAAAACATGACACAAATGAACATATCTTCAAAACAGACTCACAGAGATAGACCACAGACTTATGGGTGCCAAGGGGAAGGGGGGTGGGGGAGGGATGAAGGGGGAGTTCTGGGTTAGCAGAAGCAAACTATTATATATAGAATGGATAAACAACAAGATCCTACTGAATAGCACAGGGAACTATGTTCAATAGCCTGTGTTAAACTGTAGCAGAAAAGAATATTAAAAAGTATATATATACATATAAAGTATATATATATATATACATCTAACTGAATCACTTTGCTGCACACCAGGAATTAACACATTATAAATCTATTTTAAAAGGTTGCAACAACAAAAAAAGGATTTTTTTAAATGGGTGATTTGGGTAATACATGAAAGAATGTTTTAACAATTGAGATAAGACAGTGGTGGGCAGAGGCTGATTCTGAAATTTAGAAATTTCCATAGTTGATTATTTTCACGAAGAGAATGGGTAGCTGCATGTCCTGGAAACTGCAGGTTGACAGTGAGTTAAACCAGGTTTCAATTTCAGTTCAGTGGCTCAGCCCTGTCCGACTCTTTGTGACCCAATGGACTACTGTACACCAGGCTTCCCTGTCCATCACCAACTCCAGGAGCTTGGTCAGACTCATGTCCATCGGTTGGTGATGCCACCCAACCATCTCATCCTCTGTCTTCTCCTGCCTTCAGTCTTTCCCAGCATCAGGCATTGCGCCCCAAATAGTGGAAGAGGGCCATTTATTGCATAAGTAAGAGTCTGCGCAGACCCAGGCAAAGAGGAAATGAGTTCCACACAGAGGGACGGCCTTGGGTGAAGTAATACAGTTACAGAGGGGCTAACGGCGAGAGATCTTATATCAATGTGTGAGGTCAGCGCGCCTGAGGTTGAGGCCTTAAGTGAGGGGAGCAGTGATTTCTGGTGGGAGCTTCAAGCTCAGCTGCGAATCACGCTCAATTGGGCCATCTCTCCATTCTCTCCCCGGCTCTGGAGGCTTCTTCATCTGGGGTGGGACCGAGCCAGGAGGGCAGGGGGTTGGGGGGAACTCAGGGAGCGGAGCTGGGAGGGGGAAGGGAAGGGGGAGGAGGCGGGGCGCGGTTGCGCCGCGTCACCCTGCGGCGCGTCCGGAGAGGCGTAGGCAGCCATGGCGGGAAGCGAGCCTGGCAGCCGAGGGAGCTCTCCTCAGCCTCCTCACAGCGACTGGGGCCGCCTGGAGGCGGCCTTCCTCAGCGGCTGGAGGAACTTCTGGCAGTCGGTTGGCAAGGAGAGGGCGGCTCCAAGGGCCTCCGCGGAGGAGACGGACGAGGAGGCCAGTTCTCTGACGCGGCTGCCGGTGAGCGTCGGTCGCCGCCCGCGAGGAACCGAGGGAGGGGCGGTCGCTGGGGCGGCCTCTTGGGGGGCCGGGGAGGGGGTAGCCCGCTGGGCCCAGCCTATGTCTGGCTCGGTCCATGCAGCTTTACGGGCACTGTCGTCACTTGAGGGGCAGCAGTTGAAAAGAGACGCCTTAGCGTTGACGCTTGGTGCCTGGCAGCCGGACCGAAGGTTGCTGCGAAACTCACCTGCAAGGAGCGCCCTGGTAACCTGCCAGGTCACCCTCAGGTTTTCTCCCCCCAAACGAGTTGGGGGACTGG
The DNA here is from genome assembly GCF_019320065.1 of Cervus canadensis. NCBI lineage: Eukaryota > Metazoa > Chordata > Mammalia > Artiodactyla > Cervidae > Cervus > Cervus canadensis. The sequence continues at coordinate 31,003,394 of NC_057401.1, read as the reverse complement.
GACACCCTGAACGTCTGGTTGAGGAAATGCTGAAACCATTCCAGACATGCTGGAAAAGCATGGACAGCGTTCAGCGTCTGTGTTCTCAGCATCTTTCATCCTAGGCTTCACCTATCAAAACACTCTCTGAGGGTTTTGCGGCTGTTATCTTACCGTATATTTCAAGTAACAAAACCGACAAGTGAAATTAAGTAACTAAATTACAAGGGCCTCAAGTTACAGCAGGCCTTCAGAATTACGCACCTCATTCCTTGTTAAACTTTTTAGGAAGATGGGAAAACGGCGAGAAGAAAATATCTTAGAAATTAAAATTCTGTATCTTAGCTGGACTGTTGTCACTTCCCTCGGAGGTACATCAGAAATCGAAAACTGCAGGCTTGAATTTCCTCCATGGTTCTCCTTTCAGAGATAACAGATTTTTACAGAAGAACACAGGTGACAGATACACTCTAATTTGATCTAATGATAAAATCAAAAGTTTGCTCACTTGATAAAGATTTTATTTTGAAGAATAAATTATTTCATTAAGTAATTTAATGCAAATAATGTGGTAGAATATTCATGAGGAGAAATTAAATAAACTGATTATTTTGCTTGAAAAGTACCAGAACAGTGGGTGGTTTTTCAGGAATGTGTCAGTGTGTCAAAATGAAGTGTTCATTATGATTCTACCCTGAGGCAGGAAGTTAACTTCAGCATGGTAAATTTCATTATTAAAGATAATGACTGTTAAGTTGATCTTTTGCTATTTAGTATAAAAATTGTTTGTTAATTTTGTAATTTATCATGATAGATTTAATTATTAAAACAATAGATTGTTCAGTTGACCTTTAGTTTCCCAGTATAATTGTTAGTTTGTAATTTATTTTTCAAAAAAGCCTATCTGCCAAGGTAAATTATTCATCCACTTTACCTACCTGTTGCTTCCCTCTGTTTCAGATTGATGTACAGCTATATATTTTGTCATTTCTTTCACCTCATGATCTATGTCAGTTGGGAAGTACAAGTCATTATTGGAATGAAACTGTCCGAGATCCAATTCTGTGGAGATATTTTCTGTTGCGGGATCTTCCTTCTTGGTCTTCTGTTGACTGGAAATCTCTTCCAGATCTAGAAATCTTAAAAAAGCCTATATCTGAGGTCACCGATGGTGCATATTTTGACTACATGGCAGTGTAAGTATCTAGTTTTATGAATTAAAAAGAAGATACTAATTTGATTATAGCAAGTCAGTAGCCTAAGTTAGTCTTGGTCCTCCTACAAATTTGTAGCGTGAATTTTGAGTCTAAGGGTCCTTTTGTAAGAATTGACAGTTAGGTTAAATAACATCCTTCAGAACCTACTGTAGAGCCAAAAAAAAAAAAAAAAGTCTGTGACAGAAGATAGCACCTAAAAAAAAAAGAAGAGTATTTGTGCTTTCTGTAAGGATTCTTTTCCTGTGCTAGACGTACTAGCTACGTGTGGGTTTTTTTTTTTTTTCCCGCATATTTTAAGTTATTTGGAATCCTTATTCCAATACAGATGCCATTACATCAAGTCTTGTGAGACTTGTTGACTAAAATGTGCATGTGTATAATTTTAACAAGTAATGGCTCAGTGGTAAAGAATCCTTCTGCAGTGCAGGAGATGTGGGTTCAATCCCTGGGTCAGGAAGATGCCCTGGAGGAGAAAATGGCAACCCACTCCAGTATTCTTGCCTGGAAAATCCCATGGACAGAGAAGCCACGGGTACTCAAAAGTCAGACACGACTTAGTGGCTAAACAGCATAGCTCTGTAGTCTCACTTGCTGGTTACTTCTCCATTGTCCCACAGCCAGCCAAGATATCAGGTGTATCTTTGGTGCTATGAAAACACGTTTTCATAGGGATAGTAATAATCATAGTAACGAACATTTGTGATCTGACTCAATGGATACGAATCTGAGCAAACTCAAGGAGATACTGAAGGACAGGGGAGCCTGGCGTGCTGCAGTCCACGGGGTTGGAGAGAAACGATTTAGTGGCAAACAGCATGACTATTTGTGAGCATATAAATTATTTCTGATTCTTGTGATCTTGGGTTGATTGTTATTACTCAAATAATGCAAATTAAAAAAACTGAAGTTCAGACCATAAGTGACTTATATGACTAATTAAAGTGGTGAGGCTTGGCCAAATCTACCCAGCTGCAACGTTGACTTTTTTTTTCTCCTTCTTAAATTACAAGATTCCTAAGTAAAGATGATTTTCTTATAAAGTTAATTATTATCTTAACCAGCTTGATTTAAAGGGCTTTAGGTTTTATTTAGATTTGAGCAACTTTGTTTTAATTTTTGATAACTTTGAATGGCTAGTTTAGAAATTTATGGCTATTGAAAAAGTTGTTTCTTTCACATGATTCTTAGTTTGCTAGGTTACCTGTAATAAGTACTTATTGAACCGTTAGTGTTAATGGAAGTACCCTAAGAAATTCAGTTACATTGGTAGCTTTAGTAATTTTTTTCTTTCTTACCTCTAAGGACATTTTTATGCTAACTATCTACGTAGTTTAGGGCAGGGTTTCTGTCTTGGCACTACTGACATTTTGGACCGGGTGTTATGGGAACTGTCTTGGGTGTGCATTGTAGCATGTTTAATAGCATCCCAGGATCTGCTAGATGTCATAGGTGTCAGTAGCACTGCTCCACTCCCCCTGTAGTTGTGATGACAAAAATATCTCCAGATATTAGCAGATGTTCCCAGGGGGTGCAAAATCTCCCCAGGTTGAGAATCGCTGCTCTATGTAGTGAATTTTAACCATTAAAATACATGTTAGACCAAGTGTTTCATGAGAGAATCTAAATGAAAAATTAGAAAGTAACCGCTTCCTGGGGAAGACTTCCTCAGTTACTTGACCATGACTACTTCCATAGCACCTTATGCTTTTTCTATCACGGCACTTGACATGTATATTATTGATATAATAGTATCTGTCCTCCACTGCCGTCAATGAGTATTAGGATGGTAACCATTGTATCCCTTTTGTCTAGCAAGTTTTCAATGCATTATATATTGTTGAATGATTAAATAGCTAAGTAAGTATTTGTGTTAATTTTCTAATTGTGACAATTTTATACAGCTATAAAATGTGCTGTCCACACACAAGAAGAGCCTCAAAATCTAGCCGTCCTATGTATGGAGCTGTCACCTCATTTTTACACTCATTGATCATTCAGAATGAACCACGATTTGCCATGTTTGGACCAGGTTTGGAAGAATTAAATACATCTTTGGTGTTGAGTTTGATGTCTTCTGAGGAACTTTGCCCAACAGCTGGTTTGCCTCAGAGGCAGATTGATGGTAATTTTCATGTTAATGTACAATTCATAATAATTCAAACACTTTGGGCTTGACTCTAGTATTACATAGAAAAAAATTAGTTTTTTAAATTATTTAACTCTTTGATGTAATGAAATGTACTAATTTGATGGATGGGAGCCCTCACGTCTCTATGGACTGAAAGAATTAATTTACTTTTTTATAAGAGGTAAGCTTTCTCTTACTTCCTCAGTCCAGAATATGAGATTATGTGATAGCAAATTGTATATTGTCAAAATGTTGTACCATATTTTAAAAGAATGTTACAGTAAAAACCATTCAGCATCTACTATATTCAAAGCACTTTGATGTGTTTTGGAATTTCAAAAAAGAGCTAAATTGTCACCTTACCTTTATTTCTATGAAAAACAACAGGAACAACAACCATGTAGTTAATTTGGTAACTAGGATTTATAATAAACATGTGTAATAGTGGTCTAGCTTCTGCTTTACTTTTTCATTTGTTGAGGGTAGCTATTAGATACTAAAGATGCAGTGATTTAAAACAAACAACATCAAAAACCTCCTCTTTGCCCTGAAAGGTGATTAGTCTAGGTGAGGGCAGAGACATGTGTACAGGTGATTAGAATATTGTGTAATGAGCTTCTGGGTAGAAAGGTAAGGGTCATAGAAGGCTCTGCATTGAACATGATGCCTTATATGAGTCATTTTGATAAGCAGGGGTAAGCCATCAAAAAAAGACAGGGTAAAATATTCTAAGCAGTGAGAACTACATCTCTAAATTCTCAAAGTGCTGGGTGTGCAAGACACACTTGAAGTAGCTCTGTGTGTCTAGAGTGGGACCAGGTGAGAAGATGCTTATATGTCAAACTTAAGCATTATATTGAAGGATTTGAAGCAGGAAAGTAAGATGATCAAGATGGCATTTTAGGTAGATCACTCTGCTCCTGAGTGGAGAATTGATTAGAAGGGGCTCCAAAGGCATGAATACCCATTAAGAAACCACTATAATATTGTGATAAATATGAAGGATATGGAATTGACTCTATGTGTATCAGCAGTAATAAGGATAATTCCTGGTTTCTGGGTCTTATTTTCATATCGGATGATGGTGTCATTTTCTAGGTTAAGGAAACACAGGAGTAGGAAGAGAAACGTTTTATACAAGCAGAGATGCCTCCTATAAGCTAGCCATTTGAATGTGAGTTCCATTAGACCAGAAATCTCAGCCTTTTCTTTTTTAAGAGGTTTTTTTGTTTTTGTTTTTTAAACTGTTTTTGGCTACACTGGGTCTTTGCTGCTGCATGTGGGCTTTTTCTAGGTGCAGTGAGCTGGAGCTGCTCTTCATCGCAGTGCTCAGGTTTCTCATTTTGGTGACTTCTCTTGTTGCAGAGCATGGACTTTAGGCATGCAGGTGTCAGTAGTTGCAGCATTCAAGCTCAGTAGTTGTGGTGCACAGACTTAGTTGCTCTGTGACATGTGCAGTCATTCCAGACCGTATGCCTTGCATTGGCAGTTGGATTCTCAACCACTGGACCACCAGGGACGTCTCTCTTGTCAGCTTTATTCTTAGTTGTATCTGTAGTGCCAGACACATAGTAGACATTCAATAGGTATTTGATGAATAAATGAATGATTTTATGGAATACTTCATGCATTCATGTCTCAAAAGAAAGATCTGGGCTAGAAATGAAGATTTGGGAATCATTTGAAGTCCATGTGGACTTGGAAGTTTCTGAGGATAAAGAAGAAGATTGTGAGCCAGGTGTTATAATCTTCAGTGAATATTAGGAGAAAGGGATTATCAAAAGTAGATTCATAAGTGACCTGGTTAAGGATGGGGAGATGGTATTAGAGCTAAATGGTGTGTGTGTCTCAAAGAGGTGGAGTTTTTTCAAGAGAGTTGGTGAGTAATGGTTTAAGACATGGCATTGAGGAGTAAGAGAACACTCATCTCTGTACCCTGAGATGTGAGAGAATAAGCAGTTTAGTTACTGGAAGCCCACTGCAAGAGAAGCAGCACCTAGGCACAGGCCAGTTTCAGGTCAGGTCATGAGGTGGAAGGAACCCATTTCAATAAGAGGTTGGGGATTTGGGGGAATTGGCTGATTATGAAATTGCCATTTCATTCTCCAGAGTGATTGTGAGTGTTTGAAATTGCCAGTCTAACTGTGCTTCAGATCCTGCAAGGTCAGGGAATGGTAAAGGGATGAGTCATTGGCAAGCTGGGGCAAAACAGCATGCAAATCTTATTGGACTTATTAGATGTGTTGAGAAGGTAGTTTCTGGACGTTAAACTGATGAAAACAAAGATCAGAGACATGGTCGTTGTTCAGTTACTCAGTTGTATCCGATTCTTTGCGATCCCATGGACTGCAGCACGCCAGGCTTCCTTCACCATCTCCTGGAGCTTGCTCTAGATGCATATCCATTGAGTCAGTGACACCATGCAACCATCTCGTCCTCTGTTGTCCCCTTCTCCTCCTGACTTCTACCTTTCCCAACATGGTAGAATATTTTTATGATATCTTTGGGAAGTCCCCTGGTGGTGGAAGACTAGGGCCACTTTGCCTGAAATGCTTGCAGACCCTGCTAAGATCTCTATATAATGTGTTGCCTGAAATGGTGATGTAAGATAGTATGGCATGGCTTCTTTAAATGTCTAGATTGGTTATAATGCAGGGATTAAGGATATGAAAGATGGAGTTGTCCTTGGGCTTCCCTGGTGGCTCAGATGGCAAAGAGTCACCTGCAATGCAGGAGACCTGGGTTCAATCCCTGGGTTGGGAAGATACCCTGGAGAAGGGCATGGCAACCCACTCCAGTATTCTTGCCTGGAGAATCCCCGTAGACTGAGGAGCCTGGTGGGCTACAGTCCATGGGGTCGCAAAGAGTTGGACGTGACTGAGCAACTAAGCACAGCACAATGAGGTAAGTAGAGGCCATGTTATATTAAAGTTTTATTTATCTGAAGAGCAGCGGCTTTGAAGGGAAGAGACGTAATTAAAGACATTTTAAAGCAATCTCTCCAGCTGCTGTCAGAAGATGGGATAGTAGGGAACAGAAGTGGATTTAGAAGCATAGTTAGAAATGATTACAGAAGTTCAGGTGAGAGATGATGATATCTAAATTAAAGGTGTGGGGTGGGAATGGAGAGGAGTAGACAGATCTAAAAGGATGTTTATTAATATATAGCAAAAAGACACAAAGCCAAAGAGGAGGAGAAAGATCTTTCCGGGAGGCAAGAGGAGAATCAACCCCTGAGTGTTAACACAAAGAAGGGAAGGAGTTAAGAAAGAAGGACAAATAATAGTGTTGAATGATTTAGATATAAAATATAGTAAGAAGTAATATTTAGCACCTGTTACTTTTCAGTTATGTATGTGATCTTCTTTAATGCTTACAATAACCCTAAAAAATGTGTATTATTTCTTTATTTCAGTGCCAAAACCAAGGCTCATAGAAGCATGGGTATATGTGACAAATTCTAGCTCAAATCTAACTTCAAATTTCAGTGTTTGCCATATTTCTTCAATTTTCTAAGACACCATGAATTTTAAAATACCTTTTCAGAGTGCAGGGAAAAAACCCATTTGGTTGAATGTATATGTGGAGTATGAGACTAATGAGAAACATAAAAAAAGTGAAACTAAGTCAGTCTTGGGGATAAGTAGTTGTTATGATGAAGATGCTACTGATAGGATAATAATAAAGTTAATGATGATAGTGATGATGGTAAAAAAAAAAAAAGCAATGTTAAAGTCTAAGAGTTTTTTATTCTGTATCTGTAGTTAACTATTTTGTGAATGAAAATTGCATATAGCATCTTTTCTTCAACATAAATATTTTATTCCAAAGCTATATATAGCTTGTCATAGTTTTTTGTTTGCTCTTTTTATACTAAGTAATTTTTTCATTGTCATCTTTTGCTATCTTTATCTTTTGTTTTGATAACTATAATTTTCTCCTTTAGGTATTGGATCAGGAGTTAGTTTTCAGTTGAGCAATCAACATAAATTCAACATCCTAATACTATATTCAACTACAAGGTAAGGCTACCTTCTTAGCAGCCTACGTGAGACATCAGTAATAGAATATTTTAGGGGGGGGTGAAGCCTGTTTAGTGTCTATGTTTTATATTTACATTTTTCTTATAGAAAGGAAAGAGATAGAGCAAGGGAAGAACATACGAGTGCAGTTAACAAGATGTTCAGTATACAAAATGAAGGGGATGATCAACAAGGGAGCCGGTACAGTGTAATTCCACAAATTCAGAAGGTGTGTGAAGTTGTTGATGGGTTCATCTATGTTGCAAATGCTGAAGCTCATAAAAGTAAGCATTATCTCATTTTCTTTTTAAAAGCGCTTTCTTTGCAAAGCAAATAAGAAAGTTTTTATAGGCTTTATTGTGGCTTGTTAAGAATATCATGGCTAATTTTATCAGTGTGATTCTGTTAATATTATTACTATCAATATTGGATTCTCAAACCTCGATGTGCATTAGGATCACCTGCAGATCTTGTTAAAAACATGGCAGCCTGATTCCTATCCTGATGGATTATGACTCATAGATGTGGGTTGTGTCTTGGCTCTGTTTTTTTAAACAAACTTGACAGAATTCTGATGCACACTGAAGTTTGCTACCATAACTACATAGTATTTTTTTGTTGTTTCATGCTTCTGTACTTTTATTTATTGATATTTTGTTTGCTTTTGGCCTTATTCAAATAATTTATGCAGTTAAATGAAAAATTTTAGCTTATTTTAATCATCCAGATAGTAGAGAGGTTGGTGGAGTGTTTAATAAAGTGGATTAGTTAAGAACACGCTCCATATATTCTGAATAATTGCCATTCACATTGATAAATATCATGAAAATAGAATACTATTGGGCCATAAGCTGATATTGTTGTTTCTTTCCCAAATCCTTTGTGAACAAGGTAGGGTGTAAATATACAATATATTATTCTCACTTGGAAAAAGGTAGAAGCAGTCCACTGCTGAAAGAATTTACAGTTTATAGTGCACTGAAATTAACTATAACAACAAAAGACAAGTGCAGCTCAACTACTGACTAATTGGACTCATCTCACTGCATAAATGGCCTAACAGGAGAAGACACATACCCATTTGTAGAAGTAAATCCTTTTTACCTCAGTCTCTTCTGTTCTTCCACATAAAACATCTAGCATTAAATTAAAAAGTATAAGATACCAAAAAAAAAAAAAAAATGAAATGACCCATTCTTAAGAGATAAAGCAGTCAATGGAAATAGACACAGAAATGGCCTCAATATTGGCATCCTCAGAAAAGGACATGAAAAGAACTATGATTAATATGTTGAAGAATCTAGTTAAAAAAAAGTGACCAGTATATGTGAACAAATAGAGATTTTCAGCAGAGAGAAAGAAGCTATGAAAAAGTAAAATGGGTGTGCTAAATACCAAAAATGCAACAGGTGAATAGTTCCTTCAATGGACATATCAACAAAGGAAACCTTTTGTGAATGTGAAGATAGATCAAGTGAAATTACTCAAATTAAAACGAAGGTATGGGTTTCCCTGGTGCTTCAGTGGTCAAGAATCCGCCTGCCAATGCAGGAGACATGGGTTTGATCCCTGGTCCAGGAAGATCCCACATGCTGTGGAATAACTGAGCTTTGTCCTAGAGCTTGGGAATCACAACTACTGAGCCCACGTGCTGCAGTTATTGAAGCCCATGCACTATAGAGTGTGCCCTGCAACAGGAGAAGGCACTGCAGTGATAAGCCTGTGTACTGCAATTAGAGAGTAGCCCCCACTTGCCACAATTAGAGAAAACCCACATAGCAATGAAGACCCAGCAAAGCCAGAAATTAATTAAAAAATAAAAATTTTTAAAACGGAAAAAATTGGTAGTGGAGGGCAGAGCAAGAGCTGGGGAAAACCAATGAAAGTGATCTAACTCAGGGGTTGACATTTTCTTAAAGGCCTAGGTAGTACATATTTTAGGCATGTGAGCCATAATCTCTTAAAATTACTCAGCTCTGATACTACAGTGCAAAAGTAGCCATAGACAGTTTGCGAATGAATGGGCTTGGCAGTTTTTACCAAAATAATTACTTATAAAAATATCTATAGTGTGTGGTATGTGGACCTCTGATTCAAATTATATGTGATTGGAGTCCCAAAATATGAAGGGAGTAAGAACAGGGAAAAAGAAATTTCTGAACAAATAATGACCAAAGCTATTTCAAAATTACTGAAAGAAAATAAACCACAGATCCAAGATTCTCAAAGAACTCTAGACATGATAAGTAAAAAATACAGATACATCATAGCCAAACTGGTGAAAACGAAAGATAAAGAGAATATCTTGAAGGCAGCCAGAGCAAAGCAAAACATACATATAGAGGACCAAAGATAAAGACAGAGACTTTCTGATAGAATTTTGCTGTAAGCTAGATAGTAATGAAGGGAAATCCTTATAGTATTGCAAAGGATGGGGTGGGGGGTAATATCCAGCAGAGATATCTTTCAAAATGAAGGCAAAATCAAGACATTTTTTAGACAAACAAAATCTGAGAAAGTTCAGTCAGCAAATTTTTATTATAATAAGTATTAAAGGAAACTTCAGTGAGTATAGTATACCAGGTGGAAAACTACATTTACAGAAAGAAACAAAAAGCCTTGGGCTAGGAACAGTATAGCTATACATAAAATATTTTTTTCTAATTTTAATTTCTTTATCATTATTTAAAGGAAAACATCATATTTTTAAAAATAGAATATATTGTAACAATATTACACAGCATGGGAAGACAGAAATGGAAATGTTGTATTATAAGTTTCTGTATGTGAAGTTATATAATACTTTTTAAAGGTAGACTGTTGTAAGTTTAAAATATACTTTGTAAATCTTTGAGCAACCAACCCCTAAAATAGTGTTCAGTTCAGTGCAGTTGCTCAGTTGTGTCCGACTCTTTGCCACCCCATGAACTGCAGCACGCCAAGCCTCCCTGTCCATCACCAACTCCCAGAGTTCACCCAAACCCATATCCATCTAGTCGGTGATGCCATCCAACCATCTCATTCTCTGTCGTCCCTTTCTCCTCCTGCCCTCAATCTTTTCCAGCATCAGGGTCTTTTCAAATGAGTTAGCTCTTTGCATCAGGTGGCCAAAGTACTGGAGTTTCAGCTTCAACATCAGTCCTTCCAGTGAACACCCAGGACTGATCTCCTTTAGGATGGACTGGTTGGATCTCTTTGCAGTCCAAAGGACTCTCAAGAGTCCTCTCCAACACCACAGTTCAAAAGCATCAATTCTTCAGCACTCAGCTTTCTTTATAGTCCGACTCTCACATCCACACATGACCACTGGAAAAACCATAGCCTTGACTAGACGGACCTTTGTTGGCAAAGTAATGTCTCTGCTTTCTAATATGCTGTCTAGGTTGGTCATAACTTTCCTTCCAAGGAGTAAGCGTCTTTTAATTTCCAGCCTGCAATCACCATCTGCAGTGATTTTGGAGCCCCCCAAAATAAAGTCAACCACTGTTTCCACTGTTTCCCCATCATTTGCCTTGAAGTGATGGGATCAGATGCCATGATCTTAGTTTTCTGAATGTTGAGCTTTAAGCCAACTTTTTCACTCTCCTCTTTCACTTTCATCAAGAGGCTCTTTAGTTCTTCACTTTTTGCCATAAGGGTGGTGTCATCTGCATATCTAAGGTTATTAATATTTCTCCCGGCAATCTTGAATTCCAGTTTGTGCTTCCTCCAGCCCAGCATTTCTCATGATGTACTCTGCATATAAGTTAAATATACAGGGTGACAATATACAGCCTTGACGTATTCCTTTTCCTATTTGGAACCAGTCTGTTGTTCCATGTCCTGTTCTAACTGTTGCTTCCTGACCTGCATACAGGTTTCTCAAGAGGCAGGTCAGGTAGTCTGGTATTCCCATCTCTTTCAGAATTTTCCACAGTTTATTGTGATCCACATAGTCAAAGGCTTTGGCATAGTCAATAAAGCAGAAATAGATGTTTTTCTGGAACTCTCTTGCTTTGTTGATGTAACAGAGATATAATCAAATAAGCCAGTAGTGAAGATAGAATGTAATCATTAAAGAAGTCAGTTCAAAAGAGCACAGGAAAAGAGGGTAAAAGAAACAAAGACTAGATGGGACAAGTCAAAATTCAGTAAATATGTGATAGATTTAAATGTAGTGTGTTGATAATTACATTCAATGTTTGCTTTCTATTAATATATAACAAATTACTGCCAACCTGGTGGCTTAAAAATGCATCTATTTATTAGCTCAGAGTTCTTTATGTCAGAAGTCTGAGTACATCATGGCTGGGTTCTCAGCCAAGTGTCTCACAGGCTGACATTAGGGTGAGAGATGGGTTATATCCCTTTCTGGAGGTTCTGGGGAAAAATCTGTTATCTAGCTCACTCAGATTATTGACTGAATTCAGCTTCTTTCTTTTGTAGAGATGAGGTCCCTGTTTCCTTGCTGGCTGGCTGTTGGGGGCTGCCCTCAGCTTCACAGGCCATCTTCATTTCTTGCTATGTGACCCCTCTGTCTTCAAATCCAGCAATGGAGTATCTCTCTGACTAGGAAGAATCTCATCTGTTTTAAGAGCTTACATGACTAGACTAGGCTCACTGATTATAGTCTCCCTTTCTTGAAGTCAGCTGTGTCTTGTAATATAGCCTAACCATGTTGATGATATCCCATGTGTTTAGAGTCTTCCCACACTCAGAGGAGGGAATAGAAAAGAATTTGAGTTATTAGGATTATTTTAGAATTCCGCCCACCACCAAATGTCAATGACTGACACTCCGCTGAAAGGCAGAAATTTTCGGTTTCAATAGAAAAGCTAGACTTAATCATTTGTTTAAATTTTAGAAACTCTGGTCTTTGAAAGAAAGGGTAGTGATGGCTACAGAATTTGTGATAAGAAAATAATTTTATCAGAGTACTTTTGTTTTTAAACCACAGAAACATGTAAGTAGTACTGTTTTTGTTCTCTCTGATTTCATCTAAATTCCGATCCTTGCAAGGCTGATTAATGTAGTTTTATGAAAGATCAGTAAATGAACGCAGCAATAGAGGGACAGATGCAGTTTATTATGTTTGGATCCTGGTAATTTTTGTAGTTTTCAATTTTGTTTTATTATTTTTTAAGTAATGAAAATTAAGGATTTTAACTATATTCCTTAGGACATGAATGGCAAGATGAATTTTCTCGTATTATGGCAATGACTGATCCAGCTTTTGGATCTTCCGGGAGACCAATGCTGGTTTTATCTTGTATTTCTCAAGCTAATGTAAAAAGAATGCCCTGTTTTTATTTGGCCCATGAGCTCCGTCTGAATCATCTAAACCACCCTTGGATGGTAAGGTTCTATTTTCTCTAGTGAGAAAAATCTCATTTTATTTTTCACTCTAATTTCTAACTGATTTTACTTTTCTTTATTCTTTCCCATTCATTCTTTTTAAAAGAATAGCATTCTAAAAGTCAGTTTTAGTAGCTTAATCAGTGGAAGATACTTGATATCAAAGCTGAGTTCCAAGATAAGTAATAAACCTCATATTGATAGTAATTATAAGACAGAAGAGAAGATGGTATTTTTAATCTAAACTCTGCAGAAGACAAAACTTGGTTATTCACCCAAAGTTTACTGGGATTTTTTTAGTCCTATTCGTTTTTGAGTGTCCAGAAAAATGTCCCACATAATTATAAGATTTTGTGCTTAGTTTCTTAGTAACAAATGCTCTCTTTTTATTTGCTCATAGGTCCAGGACACAGAGGCTGAAACTTTAACTGGCTTTTTGAATGGTATTCAGTGGATTCTTGAAGAAGTAGAATCTAAGCATGCAAGATGATCCTCCTTTTCAACCTTGGCTACTGAAAGCATTTGAAACTTGTTACTAAGGTCATGATGTGGATATTTGCTCAAGTCAGCTCATTCTGCCCTGCCTTTTTGCAGGTAGGCTTTACGTTGGACAGCTGTCACTACTCTAATTTTTATATAACTTTTACTTTTTAACATAAATCAACCACAAGAAAAAAGTTTCAGTGGTAGCATTTGGCCCCAAAATGAACCATTTAGGATTTTTTAATAACTCATATATATATATATATTTTTTTTTTTTAATATTAAATTCTGGAAAAAAAACAACAACAAGTTTGTGCCTCTCTCATTCTTCATGGTTTCTCTTCTGTTCAGTTCAAAGATTGCCATCATGGGGAATAGCAAATTTGCTAAGCTTTCAATAGGTTCTTTTCAAGGGTCCTTAACTGGTTATCAGAAAATAAGTTTTATTATTTTTAATAAATATACTGCTTAAAGATTGGAATATTCACTGAAATTTCATTTACTGGTATGGCCATACAACTTCTCTTTCTTTTCTGAAATAGTAGAAATTAACTTTTTGCCTTATTCAATACTAATTCAGTGAAAATAGCTAGAAATTCTTGCTGTTTTCAAGTAACCTGAAAGCTCATGAAGTACTAAAGCCAGATTTTTTTCCTTGCTCATAAAGAAAATATTCCAGAGACATTCATGATCGTATGACCTCCTACTCATTAATTGCTTCCACTTTGCAGAGGAAACAGTCCTCCTATCTCAGTGGAATTGAGGGATTTAAAAATTACAGTTGAAAAGAGCATTATATTCTCAGTGGTGCTGCACCCAAGAAATAGCCTCCATCCTACAAGTGGGTGCCATTCTGAAGAAAGGAGCTCACATCTTGGGTGCATTTATCTAGCCCTTAACTTGAGCACTTGTAGTTGGGGGAAGAGTGAGAAATGCTGACATCCTGCTTTTCCTAGAATGGAAGCCCTGTAACTTAGAGAGAGAATGCTGTTTCCTTGACTGCCTTGGTCTAGAATGGAGTTTCTGTCTTTCTGAGCTGGAGGAGGGATGTCTTGGTTTTTAATAACTTGGTTGTTAAAATCCCACATACTCTTACTGTTCTTACTGAGGTTTTTTTTTTTTTTTTTTGCTGTATACTCTTAGATTTTAATGATTTTTTAAAGTTAATTTTCTCCAGTTTCTCTGGGGAACTGTTACATGGTACTCTTCATGTTATTATGCCAAAAATACATCCTCTCCACTTTTAATTATGTGTAGTTAGTTAGGTGGCTCAGATGGTAAAGAATCTGCCTGCAATGCAGGAGACCTGGATTCAATCCCTGTGTTGGAAAGATCCCCTGGAGGAGGGCATGGCAACCCACTCAGGTATTCTTGCCTGGAGAATCCCCATAGACAAAGGAGCTTGGCAGGCTAAATCCATGAGGTTGCAAAGAGTTGGGCACGACTGAGTGACTAAGCACATGTTACCTCATTCTTTGCTGATGTTGGTAATTTCTTTTTTTCTTCATGATCAATCTGGCTAGAGTTTTATTGATTTTATAATTCTCAAAGAGCCAGCTTTTGGTCTTACTGATTTCTTCTATATTCTGTTTCATTGATTTATGCTATAATCTCTATTTTTCTGCTTTTTAAATTATAAAACTTTAATTTTCTTTTTTTTATGTTATTAAAGTACGAATTTAGGTCATTGTAGGCTTCCCAGGAGGCACAGTGGTAAAGAATCCTGCCAGTGCAGGAGGTACAAGAGACGTGTTCCATCTCTGGGTCAGGAAGACCCCCAGGAAAAGGAAATGACAACCCACTTAAGTGTTCTTGCCCAGAAAATTCCGTAGAGGAGCCTGACAGGCTACAGTCCATGGGGTTGTGAAGAGTCAGACACTACTGAGTGACTGAGCACGCAGATACACCTTGAGTTGTGAAGAATCAGACACTACTGAGTGACTGAGCACGCACATACTCATGGGGTTGCAAAGAGTCAAAGATGACTGAGAAAATCTTTGAGTATGCATGCATTGAGTGTATTGCACTTGTATATATTGTAAATTCCAGAAGACAGTGTTATCAATTTTTGATGAAACAGTCATATGTATCAAAAAGAAATTAAAAGAAGAAAAAAATTAAAAATAATAAAAGTAATCTTTTATTCTTTTCAAGATATAGGTATACCTCATTTTATTGTACTTTATTATGTTTCATAGATAACTGTGTATTTTACAACTTGAAGTTTTGTGGCAACCCTGCACTGAACATGTCTATCGGCACCATTTTTCCAGCAACATTTGCTCACTTAATATCTCTCTCACATTTTGGTAATTCTTATAATATTTCAAGCTTTTTTTTACTGTATTTGTTATGGTGATCTGTGATCAGTGATCTTTGATGTTACCACTCTGACTTGCCGAAAGCTCAGATGATGATCAGCATTTTTTAGCAGTTAAGTATTAGTTAAGATATTTACATTGTATTTTTAAAATTAATTAATTTTAATTGGAGACTAATTACCTCACAATGTTGTGGTGGTTTTTTGCCATACATTGACATGAATCAGCCATGGGTGTACATGTGTCCCCCATCTCGAACTGCCCTCCCACCTCCCTCCCCATCCCATCCCTCTGGGCTGTCCCAGTGCACTGGCTTTGAGTACCCTGTTTCATGCATCAAACTTGGACTGGTGATCTATTTCACATATGGTAATATACATGTTTCAATGCCATTATCTCAAATCATCCCACCCTCACCTTCTCCCACAGAGTGCAAAGGTCTGTTCTTTATATCTGTGTCTCTTTTGCTGTCTAGCATATAGGGTTGTCATTACCATCTTTCTAAATTTCACATATATGTGTTAATATACTGTATTGGTGTTTTTCTTTCTGACTGACTTCACTCTGTATAATAGGCTCCAGTTTCATCCACCTTATTAGAACTGATTCAAATGCATTCTTTTCAATATATGAGTAATAGTCCATTGTGTATATGTACCACAATTTCTTATCCATTCATCTGTCAATGGACATCTAGGTTGCTTCCATGTCCTAGCTGTTGTAAACAGTGTTGCAGTGAACTTTGGGGTACACCTGTCTCTTTCAATTCTGGTTTCCTTGGTGTGTATGCCCAGCCGTGGGATTCCTGGGTCATATGGCAGTTCTATTTTCAGTTTTTTAAGGAATTTCCACACTGTTCTGCATAGTTGCTATACTAGTTTGCATTCCCACCAACAGTAAGAGGGCTCCCCTTTCTCTGCATCCTCTTCAGCATTTATTGTTTCTGGACTTTTTGATAGCAGCCATTCAGATCGGCATGAGATTGTGCCTCATCGTGGTTTTGATTTGCCTTTTTCTGATCATGAGTGATGTTAAGCATCTTTTTATGTGTTTGTTAGCCATCTGTATGTCTTCTTTGGAGAAATGTCTGTTTAGTTCTTTGGCCCATTTTTTGATTGGGTCATTTATTTTTTCTGGAATTGAGCTACATGAGCTGTTTGTATATTTTTGAGATTAATTCTTTGTCAGTTGCTTCATTTGCTATTATTTTCTCCCACTCTGAAGGCTGTCTTTTCACCTTGCTTATAGTTTCCTTTGTTGTGCAAAAGCTTTTAAGTTTCATTAGGTCCCATTTGTTTGTTTTTGCTTTTATTTGCATTACTCTGGGAGGTGGGTCATAGAGGATCTTGCTGTGGTTTATGTTGGAGAGTGTTTTGCCTGTGTTTTCCTCTAGGAATTTTCTGGTCTTACATTTAGATCTTTAATCCATTTTGAGTTTATTTTTGTGTATGGTGTTAAAAAGTGTTCTAGTTTCATTCTTTTACAGGTGGTTGACCAGCTTTCCCAGCACCACCTGTTAGATTGTCTTTTCTCCATTGTATATTTTTGCCTCCTTTGTCAAAGATAAGGTGTCCATAGGTTCCTGGATTTATCTCTGGGCTTTCTGTTTTGTTCTGCTGCTCTGTATTTCTATCTTTGTGCCAGTACCATACTATCATATAGCTTTGTAGTATAGTCTGAAGTGAGGCAGGTTGACTCCTCCAGTTCCATTCTTCTTTCTCAAAATTGTTTTGGCTTTTCGAGTTTTTTTTTTTTTTTTTTTGTATTTCCATACAAATTGTGAAATTATTTGTTCTAGTTCTGTGAAAAATACTGTTGGTATCTTGATAGGGATTGCATTGAATCTATAGATTGCCCTGGGTAGTATACTTGTTTTCACTACATTGATTCTTCCAATCCATGAACATGGTTTATTTCTCCATCTCTTTGTGTCATCTTTGATTTCTTTCATCAGTGTTTTATAGTTTTCTATATATAGGTCTTTTGTTTCTTTAGGTAGATTTATTCCTAAGTATTTTATTCTTTTTGTCACAATGGTGAATGGGATTGTTTCCTTAATTTCTCTTTCTGTTTTCTCATTGTTAGTGTATAGGAGTGCAAGGGATTTCTGAATATTAATTTTATATTCTGCAACTTTACTATATTCGTTGATTAGCTACAGTAATTTTCTGGTGGCGTCTTTAGGGTTTTCTATGTAGAGGATCATGTCATATGCAAACAATGAGAGTTTTACTACTTCTTTTCCAATCTGAATTCCTTTTATTTCTTTTTCTTCTCTGATTGCTGTGACTAAAACTTCCAAAACTATGTTGTATAGTAGTGGTGAGAGTGGGCACCCTTATCTTGTTCCTGACTGTTGAGGATAATGTTTGCTATGGGTTTATCATATATGGCTTTTATTATGTTGAGGTATGTCCCTTCTAGTCCTGCTTCTGGAGAGTTTTTATAATAAATGGGTGTTGAATTTTGTCAAAGGCTTTCACTGCATGTATTGAGATAATCATATGGTTTTTATCCTTCAATTTGTTAATGTGGTATATCACGTTGATTGATTTGCAAATGTTGAAGAATCCATGCATCCCTGGAATAAAGCTCACTCGTTCATGATGTATGATTTTTTCAATATGTTGTTGGATTCTGTTCACTAGAATTTTGTTGAGGATTTCTGCATCTGTGTTCATCAGTGATGTTGGCTTATAGTTTTCTTTTTTTTGTGGCGTCTTTATCTGGTTTTGGTATTAGTATGATGATGACCTCATAGAATGAGTTTGGGAGTTTACCTTCCTCTGCAATTTTCTGGAAGTGTTTGAGTATGATAGGTGTTAGCTCTTCTCTAAATTTTTGGTAGAATTCACCTGTGAAGCCATCTGGTCCTGGGCTTTTGTTTGTTAGAAGATTTTTTATTACATTTTCTATTTCTGTTCTTGTGATGGATCTGTTAAGGTTTTCTATTTCTTCCTGGTTCAGTTTTAGAAGGTTATGCTTTTCTAAGAATTCATCTGTTTCTTCCACGTTGTCTATTTTATTGTCATATAATTGCTGATAGTAGTCTCATGATCCTATGTATTTCTGTGTTGTCTGTTGTGATTTCTGCATTTTCATTTCTAATTTTGTTGATTTGATTCTTCTCCCTTTTTTTCTTGATAAGTCTGGCTAATGGTTTGTCTATTTTATTTATCTTCCCAAAGAACCAGTGTTTAGTTATGTTGATTTTTGCTATAGTCTCCTTTGTTTCTCTTTCATTTATTTCTGCCCTAATTTTTATGATTTCTTTCCTTCCACTAGCCTTGGGGTTCTTCATTTCTTCTTTTTTCTAGTTGCTTTAGGTGTAAAGTTAGGTTATTTATTTGATTTTTCTCTTGTTTCTTGAGGTAGGCTTGTATTGCTATGAACCTTCCCCTTAGCACTGCTTTTACTGAATCCCATAGGTTTTGGGTTGTTGTGTTTTCATTTTCATTTGTTTCTATGCATATTTTGATTTCCTTTTTGATTTCTTCCATGATTTATTGGCTGTTCAGAAGCATGTTATTTATCCTCCATATGTTTGTATTTTTAATAGTTTTTTTTTTTCCTGTAGTTGACATCTAATCTTACCACATTGTGATCAGAAAAGATGCTTGAAATGATTTCAGTTTTTTTGAATTTACTAAGGCTAGATTTATGGCCCAGGATGTGATCTATCCTGGAGAATGTTCCGTGTGCACTTGAGGAAAAAGTGAAATTCATTGTTTTGGGGTGAAATGTCCTATTGATATCAATTAAGTCTAGCTGGTCCATTGTATCATTTAAAGTTTGTGTTTCCTTGCTAATTTGCTGTTTGGTTGATCTGTCCATAGGTGTGAGTGGGATATTAAAGTCTCCCACTATTCTTATGTTACTGTTAATTTCCCTTTTCATACTTGTTACCATTTGCCTTATGTATTGAGGTGCTCCTATGTTGGGTGCATATATATTTATAATTGTTACAGCCTCTTCCTGGATTGATCCTTTGATATTTAGTAGTATCCTTTTTTGTCTCTTTTCATGGCCTTTATTTCAAAATTATTTTATATGATATGAATATTGCTACTCCTGCTTACTTTTGGTCTCTATTTGCATAAAATATCTTTTTCCAGCCCTTCACTTTCAGTCTGTATGTGTCCCTTGGTTTGAGGTGGGTCTCTTGTAAACAGCATATATAGGGGTCTTATTTTTGTATCCATTCAGCCAGTCTTTGTCTTTTGGTTGGGGCATTCAACCCATTTACATTTAAGGTAATTAATGATAGGTATGATCCTGTTACCACTTACTTTATTATTTTGGGTTCAAATTTATAAACCTTTACTGTGTTTCCTGTCTAGAGAAGATCCTTTAGCATTTGTTGAAGAGCTGGTTTGGTGGTGCTTAATTCTTTTGCTTGTCTGTAAAGCTTTTGATTTCTCCTTCATATTTGAATGAAATCCTTCCTGGGTATAGCAATCTGGGTTGTAGGTTTTTTTTTATCACTTTATGTCCTGCGATTCCCTTCTGGCCTGAAGAGTTTCTATTGAAAAATCAGCTGTTATCCTTATGGGGATCCCCTTGTGTGTTATTTGTTGCTTTTCCCTTGCTGCTTTTAATAATTGTTCTTTGTGTTTGATCTTTGTTAGTTTGATTAATGTGTGTCTTTGCCTTGGGTTTATCCTGTTTGGGACTCTCTGAGTTTCTTGGACTTGATTGGCTATTTCCTTACCCATTCTAGGTATACGTTTTCAGGTATTATCTCCTCGAGTATTTTCTCATGCCCTTTCTTTTTGTCTTCTTCTTGTGCGACTCCTATTGTTCGGATGTTGGGGCATTTAACATTGTTCCACAGGTCTCTGTGGTTGTCCTCATTTCTTTTAATTCTTTTTTCTTTTTTCCTTTCTGCTTCATTTATTTCCACCATTCTATCTTCCATCTCACTTATCCTATCTTGTGCCTCAGTTATTCTACTGTTGGTTCCCTCCAGAGTTCTTTTGGTGTCAGTTATTGCATTATTCATTATTGATTGACTCTTCATTATTTCTTCTAAGTCCTTGTTGAATATTTCTTACATCTTCTCAATCCTTGTTTCTAATCTATTTATCTGTGACTCTATTTTGTTTTCAAGATTTTGGATCATCTTTACTATCATTCTGAATTCTTTTTCAGGTAGACTCCCTATCTCTTACTCTTTTTGTTTGGTGTGCATTTATCATGTTCCTTTACCTGCTGAATATTTCTCTGCCTTTTAATTTTGTTTAGATTGCTGTGTTTGGGGTGCCCTTTCTGTAGGCTGGAAGTTTGTGGTTCCTCTTTATTGTGGAGCCTACTCCATGCAGGTGGGGTTGGACTAGTGGCTTGTCAAGGTTTCCTGGTTAGGGGAGCTTGCATCCGTGTTCTGGTGAGTGGAGCTGGATCTCTTCTCTCTGGAGTGCAATGAAGTGTCCAGTAGTGAGTTTTGGAGTATCTATGGGTTTGCTGTGGCTTTGGGCAGCCTGTCTTTTAGTGCTCAGGGCTGTGTCCCTGCTTTGCTGGAGAATTAGCTTGGTATGTCTTCTTATGGAACTTGTTGGCTCTTAGGTGGAACTTGGTTTCAGTGTAGGTATCGAGGCTTTTGGATGAGCTCTTGTCTATTTGTTTCCTGAAATCAGGAGTTCTCTGATGTTCTCAAGTTTTGGAGTTAAGCCTCCTGCCTCCGGCTTTCAGTCTTATTCTTACAGTAGCCTCAAGACTTCTCCATCCATACAGCACAGATGATAAAATATCTAGGTTAATGGTGAAACAATTCTCCACAGTGAGGGACACCCAGAGAGGTTCACAGAGTTACATGGAGAAGAGAAGAGAAGAGGAGGAGGGAGATTACTAGCCAGTAATCCGTTCCGTAAGTGTTCTCCACAGCCCAGAACACCCAGAGAGATTCACAGAGTTAAGTAGAGAAGAGAAGGGGAAGGGAGGAGATAGAGGTGGCCTGGGGGAGAAAAGCAAGTGTCAAAACAGGAGAGGGCAATCAAGTCAGTAATCGCACCCCTAAGAGAAAGTGGATACTGAAAATTAGATTCTTAAAGGCACAAAACTGATAGCAAATACCAAAAAGCAAAGATTAAAAATCTAGTGTTGAGGTTAGACTCTCAAAAATACACCATTAAAAGTACAAAATAAAATCACAAAAATTGTGAAAAATATATATATGAAGTTTGCTTTTAAAAATAGGGTCTTTTTTTGGCAAGGTAACCAGAAGTTATAAAAACGAAAATTAAAGGAGTAATAAAGAACTTGAATTAAAAAAAAATTTAAAAGTGATAATAGTAAAAATATATCTGGTAATTTCTCTGGAGCTGTTGTGGGCAGTGTGGGGTCAGTTCAGTTTCAGATAGTTCCTTGTTCCAAGAACAAGCTTGTACTTGTTCTCAAGGTCTGTAGGCTCCCTCCAATGCTTAGTCAATGTTAACTACAGGGTTTTAATCTGTTGCACCTGTCACTTTCAGAGCGATTCCCTCTTTGTTTATTTTGACTTCCTCTGTTTGCAAGTCTCTTTGGTGTCTAATTTCTGACCTGACACAAGGGGGTGAAGGTGGTCACTTATTCAGGCTCACTTGTTCGGTTGTGCTGTGGGGAGGGAGGACACTGCAAACAAATATGGCTGATGTGTGTGGGGAGTGCTCACAGTGTATGGACCACACTGGCTTTGCCCCAGCTCACAGCGGCATGTGCTTTCCGGGTCTACACTGCTCTGGCTCCAGGGTGCTCTGCAGGGTGCTGTCCAAAGTGGGCCCTACGTTTCATGCACTTCCCAGGTCTAAGCCGCTTAGGTTCAGGTTCTCGGGTGCTCCTCAAGGGCACAGACTTGGTTGGGTGTGCATTTTGTGCCCTTCCTGGGTCTGACCAGGCCAGGCAACCAGGTGCTTGGTGAGCACACTGTCCCAGGTGGGCGTGTGTCTTAATCACCTCCCTGGTCCCGGCCACTCAGTTTCCCGGGTGCACCGTGAGAGCACCGTCTCAGATGTGCCATATGTCTCCTTTGGGGACCTGATCTCAGGCTGCGACCCTCCTGGCAGATGTCAACCATCCAGGATCCCAGGAAGACGTGATTAGCAACTGCTCACAGTTTGTTGGAGGATGCTGGTCTCTGGGGCCAAGATTGGAGCAGCTCCTTGCCTTCCGGCTCTGGCTGTGGCACACCTGCCTCTCTGCCTCCAGTGGGGGGTGGGGGGTGGGGGCCTGTATGCAGCCGGGTAGCTCTCCTTTGGTATTCACTCAATCCTTTTGTTCTGTGAGCGGGCCAGGCTGTGAGTCAGAGCCTTTTGAGGGAAAGTTCTCTCTCTCTCTCTTTTTTTTTTTTTTTGTTTCTGGCAATCTCACAGTTTGGGTTGCTTTCTCGCCTTAGCCCCTTCAGATTGTCCTCAGACAATTCAGGCCCAGTCCTTACCCTAAGGACCGATTATGCCACCCGCACCTCCCTGTCCAGCACCCCCTCACTGCTGGTGGATGCCAGCCTCTGGGCTACTTCTCTGCTGGCAGTTGTGGTTAGGCGCCTATTCTGTGGGTTTTTCTTTTGTTTTCTCCCAGTTATGTTGCCCTCTGAGATTTCAGAACTCCTCACAGACCCGCCTGTGAGAGGGTTTCCTACTGTTTGGGAACTTCTCTTTCACGACTCCCTCCCCAGGATGGAGCTCCATTCCTAACTCTTTTTTCTATTTGTCTTCTATATTTTGTCCTACCTCCTTTTGAAGAGAATGGGCTGCCTTTCTGAGTGCCTGGTGTCCTCCACCAGCATACAGAAGTTGTTTTGTGGAAGTTGCTCAGCATTCAAATGATCTTTTGATGAATTTGTAGGGGAGAAAGTGGTCTCCCCCTCCTATTCCTCCACCATCTTGGGACTGTCCCCTTACATTGTATATTTAAACATAATGCTGTTGCACACTTAATAGACTACATGAGTTTGTGCATGCTCAGTCACTCAGTCGTGTCCAACTCTTTGTGACCCCCATGGACTGTAGCTTGCGAGGCTCCTCTGTCCATGAGATTTCCCAGGCAAGAATACTGAAGTGGGTTGTCACTTTTCACTCCAGGGGATCTTCCCAACCAGGATCAAATGCATGTCTCTTGTGTCTCCTGCATTGGCAGGCAAATTCTTTACCACCACACCACCTGGGAAGCCTACAGTATACTGTAAACATAACCTTGTATGTATTGTGTTAGCCAAAAAATTCATTGATTTTTTCTGTAGGCTGACTCTAGTAGTGCTTAGTTGTCTTTAATTTCATTCAAAGCAATTTTGTTAGATTGTATTGTAACAGTTCTCATATCAGCATGCATTAAAAAACTTACCAACATTGGTGAATTTTTGTGTAGCCATTTTAATGGTGAAGATGGAAGAAAAAAACCTCATTTTTGGCATGTTATACTGTATTATTTAAAGAAAGGTAAAAACATAACTGAAAAGCAAAGATTTGTTCAGTTATTTAGAAGGTGCTGAGCCTGATCAAACATGTCAAAGGTGGTTTGCAAAGTTTCATGCTGGAGATTTCTCTCTGGATGATGTTCAAACCAGTTGAAGTTGATGCTGTTCAAATCAAGACACTAATTGACAACTATCAATGTTATACCATGCGGGAGGTAACTAACATTCTCAAAATATCCAAATCAAGTGTTGAAAATCATTTGCACCAGCTTGGTTATATTAGTTGCTTTGATGTTTGGGTTCCATGTAAGTCAGTTGAAAAAAAACTTCTTGACTATATTTCCACATGCAATTCTCTACTGAAATGTGGCAAAAGCTTTCCATTTTTAAACAAATTGTTATGGGTGATGAAAACTGCATACTGTACCATAATGTGGAACGGAAGAGATTGTGCTTGAACAATCACCAACCACACCAAAGGCTAATCTACATCCAGAAAAGGTGATGTTGTGTATATTGTGGGATTGGAAGGGAGTCCTCTATTATGAGCATCTTCTGGAAAACCAAATGATTAATTCCAACAAGTAGTGCTCCCAGTACTATTAGGAAAACAATAGAATGGGAAAGACTAGAGATCTCTTCAAGACAATTACAGATACCAAGAATATTTCATGCAAAGATGGACACAATAAAGGACAGAAATGGTATGGACCTAACAGAAACAGAAGATATTAAGAAGAGGTGGCAAGATTACACAGAAGAATTGTGCAGAAAAGATCTTCATGACCCAGATAATCACGATGGTGTGATCACTCACCTAAAGCCAGACATCCTGGAATGCGAAGTCAAGTGGGCCTTAGGAAGCATCACTACAAACAAAGCTGATAGAGGTAATGGAATTCCAGTTGAGCTATTTCAAATCCTAAAAGATCATGCTGTGAAAGTGCTGCACTCAATATGCCAGCATATTTTGAAAACTCAGCAGTGGCCACAGGACTGGAAAAGGTCAGTTTTCATTCCAGTCCCTAAGAAAGTCAATGCCAAAGAATGTTCAAACTATTGCACAATTGCACTCTTCTCAAATGCTAGTAAAGTAATGCTCAAAATTCTCCAAGCCAGGCTTCAACAATACGTGAATCTTGAGCTTCCAGATGTTCAAGCTGGATTGAGAAAAGGAAGAGGAACCAGAGACCAAATTGCCAACATCCATTGGATCATCGAAAAAGCAAGAGAGTTCCAGAAAAACATCTATTTCTGCTTTATTGACTATGCCAAAGCCTTTGACTGTGTGGATCACAATAAACTGTGGAAAATTCTGAAAGAGATGGGAATACCAGACCACCTTACCTGTCTATTGAGAAGTTTGCAGGTCAGGAAGCAACAGTTAGAAGTGGATATGGAACAACAGACTGGTTCCAAATAGGAAAAGGAGTACGTAAAGGCTGTATATTGTCACCCTGCTTATTTAACTTATATGCAGAATACATCAAGAGAAACGCTGAACTGGATGAAGCACAAGCTTGAATCAAGATTACCAGGAGAAATATCAGGAACCTCAGATATGCAGATGACACCACCATTATGCAGAAAATGAAGAAGAACTAAAGAGCCTCTTGATGAGAATGAAAGAGGAGAGTGAAAAAGCTGGCTTAAAGCTCAACATTCAGAAAACGAAGATCATGACATTTGGTCCCATCCCTTCATGGCAAATAGATGGGGAAACAGTGGAAACAGCAGCAGACTTTATTTTGGGGGGCCTCAAAAATCACTGCATTTGGTGACTGCAGCCATGAAATTAAAAGATGCTTGCTCCTTGGAAGAAATATTATGACCAACCTAGCTGCTGCTGCTGCTAAGTCACTTCAGTCGTGTCCGACTCTGGGTGACCCCATAGACGGCAGCCCACCAGGCTCCCCCGTCCCTGGGATTCTCCAGGCAAGAACACTGGAGTGGGTTGCCATTTCCTTCTCCAGCGCATGAAAGTGAAAAGTGAAAGTGAAGTCACTCAGTCGTGTCCGACTCTTAGCTACCCCATGGACTGCAGCCCACAAAGCTCCTCTGTCCATGGGATTTTCCAGGCAAGAGTACTGGAGTGGGATGCCACTGCCTTCTCCAATGACCAACTTAGACAGCATATTAAAAAGCAGAGACATTACTTTGCCAACAAAGGTCCATCTAGTCAAAGCTATGGTTTTTCCAATAGTCATGTATGAATGTGAGAGTTGGACTATAAAGAAATCTGAGTGCCAAAGAATTGATGCTTTTGAACCGTGGTGTTGAAGAAGACTTTTGAGAGTCCCCTGGACTGCCAGGAGATCCAACCAGTCCATTCCAAAGGAGATCAGTCCTGAGTGTTCATCGAAAGGACTGATGCTGAAGCTGAAACTCCAATACTTTGGCCACCTGATGCGAAGAGCTGACTCATTTGAAAAGACTCTGCTGCTGGGAAAGATTGAGGGCGGGAGGAGAAGGGGATGACAGAAGATGAGATAGTTTGAAGGTATCACCCACTCAATGGACATGAGTTTGGGTAAACTCCGGGAGTTGGTGATGGACAGGAAGGCCTGGCCTGCTGCAGTCCATGGGGTCACAAAGAGTCAGACACAACTGAGCGACTGAACTCACTAACTGAGTGCTCACAGTTAGACCAACTGAAAGCAGTACTTGACAAAAAGTGTTGAGAGTGAGTCAACAGAAAATGCATTATCTTCCATCAGGATTATGTACAACTGCATGTTTCTCTGATGACCAGGCAAAAACTGTTACAGCTTAGTTGAGATGTTCTGATTCATCCTCTGTATTTACCAGACATTGTAACTTTGGGTTTCCATTTATTTCAGTCTTTACAAAGTTCTCTTAATGGAAAAGGTTTCAGTTTCCTGGAAGATTGTAAAAGGCACCAGGAAGAGTTTTTGGCTCAAAAAGATAAAAAGTTTTGCAAGATGAAAATATGAAGTTGTCTGAAGAATGGCAAAAGGGAGTGGAACAAAAGGTGAAACTGTTATTCTTGGTGCAAATGAAAAATGTGTCTTTTATATTTATATAAAAACCAAAAGAACTT
This sequence comes from Cervus canadensis, assembly GCF_019320065.1. Classification (NCBI taxonomy): domain Eukaryota; kingdom Metazoa; phylum Chordata; class Mammalia; order Artiodactyla; family Cervidae; genus Cervus; species Cervus canadensis. Next base: position 30,976,466 of record NC_057401.1, on the reverse strand, counting down.
TTTGGCTAACCCAATACTTGGGAACCGAACAATTTGTGTGACTCTCTTTATTGTGATATTTGCTTTATTGTGCTGGTATGCCAATACCACCAGTATTGGTATGCCAAGGTATGCCAATATATATAAAGTCATAGGTTGACAATTTTATTCTCTCAGCCCTTCAAGATGTTCTTTTGTTCTCTTCTAGATGCTAATTTCTAGTAAGTCATTCACTAATTGCATCTTCATTCCTTTGAATGTAATTTTTTTTTTAACTGCTTTCAATTTTACTTTTTATCTTGTTTTCAACACTTTCGTTATAGTGTGTCCAGGTATGGTTGTCTTTATATTTATCCAACTTGGAGGTTGTTAATGAACATATTGAATATAGAAATTCATCTCATTAACCAAGTTAGGAAATTTGGGGTCATTATTTCTTCAAATATATTTTCTTCTCTTTCTTCTTTTCTTCTGTTTTAGGTCTCCATTGTGTAACACCATAAAATATGTTGTTATTTAACCTATCCCTGACTCTTTGCTCATTTTTTTTTTCAATCTTTGTTTTGTAATTTGGGCAATTTCAATTGATTAATGTCCCTCAAACTCTTCTATTATCTGTATCCTCTTGGTAAATAAACCCCAAGAATTTTTCAATTAGATGTCATGTTCTACAATTTCCTTTTTTTAAAAGCTTATTTTTCTTCTCAGATTTTTTTCATTGAGAGCATACATTCCTTTACATCACTAAGAACGATTGTGATGGCTACTTTAAAATTCTTGTCTGTTAATTCCATAATCTGGAAGAATGGATTTCAGTTAATTTTTTTTTTACTAAGGAAAAGAGTGTCATTCTCATTTTTCTTTGTTATATTGCAGAATTTTTTATTGTATCCTGAAAAATATATATACTCAGTTGTGGAGACTCTGGATTCTGTTATTTTTCTCCAATAGTTCATGTTGTTTTCTTCTGAACAGTTAACATGTTTAGATATAAATTGCAGACTCTATCTGGTTTGGGCAATAGCTTCACTTCAGTTCATGTCTTTGTTTAAGTGAGCAGCATAAGCAGTTTTGAACACAAGGTTCAGACAAAGATATAGACAGAGAATTTGGGGATTCCCTTCCTAGATTTTTCTTTTCTAAGACTTCCCCTTGTCTCTCTAATGACTACAGTTGGCCTGCGTTGGTAGGCTTATTCCTCATGCCCCAGAGGCTGTGATTATTCTACCAGTTCCCCATGCTACAATGTATATATACCAATACCTACCCACAATCTACAAGTTAAAAAAAAAAAGTGGGAAATTACTCTGTCAAACTTCATAGAAAGTGTGTATTTTCTACCAAAATTTGCCTGCTTCTCTTGACTGTTTAGTTGTATCAGGTAGCTGCTTTTTTATATTATATTCTCTGCAGAAGAGTTAACCCAGTAGTAAACTGTTGGGCCGAAAATCATTTTGACACTTTAGCTATGTCACTTTATATTATTTTTCAGTAGTTGCTCTTTTGTTGTTCAGTTGCTAAGTTGTGTCAGACTCTCTGTGACCCCATGGGCAGCAGGCTCCTCTGTCTTCCACTGTCTCCTGGAGTTTGCTCAAATTCATGTCTGTTGAGTTAGTGATGCTATCTAATCATCTCATCCTCTGCCACCCTCTTCTCCTTTTGTCTTCAATCTTCCCCAGCATCAGGGTCTTTTCCAATGAGTTGGCATTTTCGCATCAGGTAGCCAAAGTATTGGAAAACTTCAGCTTCAGCATCAGTCCTTCCAAAGAATGTTCAAGGTTGCTCTAGGAATTATAATATACATTTGGAAATAGACTCTTGGGTTGACATTTTTCTTTCAGCACTTTAAAGATATAATTAATTACCTTTGGTTCCACTGTTTTTGACAAGTGTCCGCCATCGATGCTATTTTTGTTCCCCGAATTGAACGAGTTATACATCCCTGGCTACTTCCTCTCTTCTTCTTTGAAGACTTATTTGTTTTTTCACCGTGGTGAGCCTTTGTTACAGTGCATGTGCTTCCTGTCGTTGCAGTGGATGGAGGCTACTCTTTGTGTGGTGCGCATGCTTCTCACTGCAGTGGCTTCTCTATGGAGCACAGGCTGTAGGTGCGAGGACTTCAGTAGTTGCAGCCCATGGGCTCAGTAGTTGTGGTTCTCAGGCTCTAGAGCTGGGCTCAGTAGTAGTAGGGCACAGGCTTAGTTGCTCCATGGCATGTGCAATCTTCTTGGACCAGGTGGATTCTTCATCACTGGACCACCAGGGAAACCCTAATTTTTTTTCTTTTTAAATTTTTAACAGTTTGATCTGTCTCGGTGTGATTTCTTAGTTTTGAACTAAAGAACTGAACCTCTTGGATCTCTGGCTGGCCATCAGTTTTGGAAAATCTTTAGCCAATATATGTAAATATTTCCTTTGTCCAGTTCTTTCTCTTTATAGCTTCTGGAACTCCCAGTTACAACTATATTAGATCATTTGACGTTTTGTCCCACAGGTCTCTGATGATATTTTTTTTTATTATTTATTTATCTGCCACACCATGCAGCTTATTTTTTTTTTCTATTCTACCTCGTTTCTTGTTATATATATTCACTTTTTAAAAATTGAGTCATACTTTTTAATTCTAAAATTTTCATTCTTTTAGAGCATCTCTTTTTCTGCTAAAATTATCTTTTCTTTCATTCTATCTTTTCTACTACATTCTTTAACATATTTAAATACTTATTTTAAAAATTATTTTAAGTTAATTTCATCATCTAGGTCATTTGGGAGCCTTTCTATTGACTATATTTTCTCTTGACTTGGGGCCACATTTTTCCTTTTTCATTATATATTTCCTATTTTTAAAAAATTATATGCAGGGAATTTTTCCTTAAGAGATTAGTAGATTCCATATAGGTAATACTTTTTATTTTGTCTTTTGTTTTTTAGGCATGTTCATTCATCCTTCCTGTTTTCATCAGTCAGGCTTGGTTGACTTGGAGCTGGATCACGTCTTTATTTAACTTATCTCTTTTGCAAATCAGATCATGTCTTTCCTTTGATGCCAATCCCCAATATGTTATGCTACCACCAAAGAACTGATCTCATTGATACCATCTGGAAAGGGACTGGGTTGCCTGTATAGTCAGTTTCAGTTCATCTCTAGATGTAATTCCAGCAGAGTCTTGAAACCTAAGCACTGAACAAAAATGTAAGACCTTTTTCTGCCTTCTTTGTCTCTTGCTAAAATTCCTGCAGGGATGACTTGGTAGGTTCAACGAGTTGTCTTTACATCTGGAGTTCTTTCATCTATTCAATACAATATGTTGTGCTACTCATTTTGTCAGTAAAGACTTCAGTGGTATTTTTCTCATCTCAGCAAAATCTTGCTTTCTATGATGGGACTGCTATTTCATCCAAAGATACCCAAAATAGGCAATTGGTTCCATAAAAGCAGTGTAGCTCTTTGATCACTAAAATAGCCTGATTCTCTTTGGAATTTAGTTTATTCAGATTTCTTTGTATATACTATTCTTTGATGACTTAAAGTATAATTTTCATTTTATCCTGTATTTTATTATTGCAATAATAATCTTTTGTGACCTTCTACAATCTATCTAAAACAACTGTTAGTGGTTTTTATACTGTCTTTTAAACACGTTATCACCTATGATCTCCTAGATTACAATGTTCATTTGTTAAAACATTTTTTTGCATTATGTCCATGCATTATCTGAACTATACTAACTTACTATTATTATATATTGTGAGACGTTCTCACATAGTCTCATTTTCCTCATGATTTTCATCATTATTTCATTTATACTATAGAGTATGATGACATTTTACTATTTTTTGGTGGAGTTTTGTTTACCTTTGCATTCTTTGATCCTTGGAATAAGTCCTAAGCAAATTTGTATAACATATGAGATCTTATTCTTGATACCAGTCTCATCAAATTAAATTTCCTGTATTTAAAAATTTCTAGTTGCTTATTTTTCTACATACTGTATTAGAAGTTGTTAGAGGTGATATAACTAAATTATCATGTGTGAGGACCCTAAAATCAGTTTGGTACAGGTTCAAATCTTAACTGTATTACTTCATGATCTTGGGCAAGAGCCTGAGTTTCCCTAATTTAAAATGAAGATAAGTAACAGTAATATCTACCTTATAAGGATCTTAAAAGTTTTAAATAAATTAAACATTCGTTTGCAAAATTTCTATTTTAACTAAAATTTCTATTTTACAGCTAATAATTTGTATCTCTTAAACCTCTCTTAAGGTCCTACCCTTATTATGCCCCTCCCCCTTTCCTGTCCTCATTGGTAACCCTAATTTGTTCTCTGTACCTGTGCATCTGTTTCTTTTAAAAATAATATACTTTTAAGTAAGAAATCTAGATGAATAATTCATTAATAAAGTAGAAGGTAGTAACTGGTAATAATTGCTACCTTGTATAGACTTATTACTTCAGCCTAATTTTTTGAGGTTGTTTTTATGAACATTATTATGTTCAAGAACCCTTTGAATTTTTTCTTCTTTGAGCTTTCTGTTCATGCCTTTTGCATTTTTTTAGAGTTGTTCTTTTTTGCACTTCAAAATTTAAAGGCCTGTGTGTATCAGGGAGACTAATCTTGACTATGATGTATGTTGGAAGTATTTTTTCCCCATTTATCAATTTGTCTTCTGACTTAACAGATTGTATTTTGGATGTGCAAAGCTTTTTAAAATGTAGTCTAATTTATTAATAATTTCTTTGCTGTTGCTGTTCAGTTGCTAAGTTGTGACTAATTCTTTGCCACCCCATGGACTGTAGCACCCCAGGCTCCCCTGTCCCTCACTATATCCCGGAGCTTGCTCAAATTCATGTCCTCTGAGTCAGTGATGATATCTAATCATCTCATCCACTGTTGCCCTCTTCTCCTTTTGCCTTCAGTCTTTCCCAATATCAGGGTCTTTTCCAGTGAGGCGGCTCTTTGCATCAGGTGGCCAAAGTATTGGAGCTTCAGCTTCAGCCTCAGCCCTTCCAATGAATATTCAGGACTGGTTTCCTTTAGGATTGACTGGTTTGGTTTCCTTGCTGTCCAAGTGACTCTCATGAGTCTTCTCCAGCACCACAATTCAAAAGCATCGATTCTTCAAGACTCAGCCTTCTTTATGGGCCAACTCTCATATCTATGTGTGACTAATGAAGAAACCTTCGCTTCAACTATACGGACCTTTTTCGGCCAAGTGATGTCTCTGGTTTTTAATAATGTATATCGAAGAGTGTTCTCCCTATGTTTTCTTCTAGAAGCTTTATGGTTTCTGGTCTTACTTATATTTAGGTCTTTAATCCATGTTGGGTTTATTTTGTTATAAGGCATTAGAGAATGTTCTATTCCATTCTTTTACATATAGCTGTCCAATTTTCCCAGCACCACTTATTGAAGAGATTGTCTTTACTCCATTGTATATTCTTGCCTCATTTATCACAGATTAACTGACCATAGGTGTATGGGTTTATTTTGGGGCTCTCTATTCTATTCCATTGATTTATGTGTCTTTTTGTGCCAGCACCAAATGCTGTTTTGATTACTATAACTTCATAATGTAGTCTGAAGACAAGGAGTGTGATTCCTCCAGCTCCATTCTTTCTCAAGTTTGCTTTGGCTATTTGAGTTCTTAATGTTTGCATCAGTTCAGTTCAGTCGCTCAGTTGTGTCCAACTCTTTGTGACCCCATGGACTGCAGCATGCCAGGCTTCCCTATCCATCAACCAACTTCTGGAGCTTTCCCAAACTCATGTCCATCTTGTTGGTGATGCCATTGGTATTTCCATACAAATTTAAAAATTATTTGTTCTAGTTTTGTGAAAAATGCCATTGTATTTTTAAAAATCCCAAAATGTACTTTGATAGGAATTGCCTTGAATTTGTATATTACCTTGGGTAGTACAGTCATTTTGACAATACTTATTCTTCCAATCTAAGAACACAGTATATCTTACTATTTGTGTCACCTATGATTTCTTTCACCAGAGTCTTATAATCTTACAGATTTTTGAATACCTCACTTACTCTTTAGGTAAGTTTATTCCTGGTTTTAGATGTGATGATGAATGGGATTATTTCTCTTTCTGATAGTTTGTTGTTATCGTATAGAAATGCAACAGATTTTCTCTGTGTTAATTTTGCACCTGCAATTTACTGAATTCATTGATGAGCTCTAGTTTTTCTTTTGATAGCATTTTTAGGATTTTTTTATCTTGTATCAAGTCATCTGCAAATGACAGTTTTATTCCATCTTTTCAAAAAGGATTCCTTTTTTTGTTTTTTTGTATGATTGCTATGGCTAAGACTTCCAATACTATGCTGAATAAAAATGGCAAGACTGGACATCCTTGTGATGTGCCTAATCTTAAAAGGAATGCTTTCAGCTTTTCCCTCTTGGGTTTGATGTTCGTTATGGGTTTGTCACCTACAGTCTTTATTATGTTGAGGGGTATTCCTTTTATTCCCACTCTCTGGAGAGTTTCTATAAAAAATGAATGTTGAATTTTTGAAAAAACTTTTTATGCATCTATTGGGATGATCATATGATTTTTATTTTTCAGTTTGTTGATGCATAGTGTATCACATTTATTGCAGATATTAAAAATTTGAAACTCTAGTTTCCTATTTTTGTGATGTCTTTGTGTATTTCTTTCATGATGTACTCTGTATATAAGTTAAATAAGCAGGGTGACAATATATAGCCTTGACGTACTCCTTCTCCTATTTGGAACCAGTCTGTTGTTCCATGTCCAGTTGTTCCATGTTCTAACTGTTGCTTCCTGACCTGCATACAGGTTTCTCCAGAGGCAGGTCAGGTAGTCTGGTATTCCCATCTCTTTCAGAATTTTCCACAGTTTATTGTGATCCACACAGTCAAAGGCTTTGGCATAGTCAATAAAGCAGAAATAGATGTTTTTCTGGAACTCTCTTGCTTTTTTGATGATCCAGCGGATGTTGGCAATTTGATTTCTGGTTCCTCTGCCTTTGCTAAAACCAGCTTGAACATCTGGAATTTCACGGTTCACCTATTGCTGCAACCTGGCTTGGTGAATTTTGAGCATTACTTTACTAGCATGTGAGATGAGTACAATTGTGCGGTAGTTTGAGTATTCTTTGGCATTGTCTTTCTTTGGGATTGGAATGAAAACGGACCTTTTCCAGTCTTGTGGCCACTGCTGAGTTTTCCAAATTTGCTGGCATATTGAGTGCAGCACTTTCACAGCATGATCTTTTAGGATTTGAAATAGCTCAACTGGAATTCCATCACCTCCACTAGCTTTGTTCATAGTGGTTCTTCCTAAGGCCCACTTGACTTCACATTCCAGGATGTCTGACTCTAGGTGAGTGATCACACCATTGTGACTATCTGCATTGTGAAGATCTTTTTTGTATAGTTCTTCTGTGTATTCTTGCCACCTCTTCTTAATATCTTCTGCTTCTGTTAGGTCCATACCATTTCTGTCCTTTATTGTGCCCATCTTTGCATGAGATGTTCCCTCGGTATCTCTAATTTTCTTGAAGAGATCTCTAGTCTTTCCCATCATGAGTAACGCTGGGCTGGATGAACCACAAGCTGGAATCAAGATTGCTGGGAGAAATACCAATAACCTCAGCTATGCAGATGACACCACCGTTATGGCAGAAAGTGAAGAAGAACTAAAGAGCCTCTTGATGAAAGTAAAAGAGGAGAGTGAAACAGTTGGCTTAAAGCTCAACATTCAGAAAACTAAGATCATGGCATCCGGTCCTATCACGTCATGGCAAATAGATGGGGAAACAGTGGAAACAGTGTCAGACTTTATTTTTGGGGGCTCCAAAATCACTGCAGATGGTGACTGCAGCCATGAAATAAAAAGACGCTTACTCCTTGGAAGGATAGTTCTGACCAACCTAGACAGCATATTAAAAAGCAGAGACATTACTTTGTCAACAAAGGTCCTCCTAGTCAAAGCTATGGTTTTTCCAGTGGTCATGTATGGATGTGAGAGTTGGACTATAAAGAAAGTTGAGCACTGAAGAATTGATGCTTTTGAACTGTGGTGTTGGAGAAGACTCTTGAGAGTCCGTTGGACTGCGAGGAGATCCAACCAGTCCATCCTAAAGGATATCAGTCCTGATCATTGGAAGAACTGATGTTGAAGCTGAAACTCCAATTCTTTGGCCACCTGATGCAAAGAGCTTCATTTGAAAAGACCCTGATGCTGGGAAAGATTGAGGGCAGGAGGAGTAGAGGATGACAGAAGATGAGATGGTTGGATGGCATCACTGACTCAATGGACATGAGTTTGGGGAAACTGGGGGAGTTGGTGATGGACAGGGAGGCCTGGCGTGTTGCGGTTCATGGGGTCTCAAAGGGTTGGACATGACTGAGTGACTGAACTGAACTGTGTATTTCTTTTTCTTTTATTTTGATATGTCCTTAAATATTGTTAATATTACATGTCATATGTAAAATACTTTGTATTTCATATGTTGTATATTTTTATGGTTGTCTTTGTACAAGTACTTTAATGCCGGTTTTCTTTGATTTTTTTTTTTTTTTTTTAGTGACCCTCTTACCTCTTTCTTTATTTCATTTTCACTATGTTATTTGTTTTAATTTTTGATTATGGCCCTCATTATAGTCCCAATCTGTGCTGTTCTTCCTTGGTCGTCATACAGGGTATGATGACTTTATCTTCATTTTTTCCCCCTGTGTTGCTAACTTTCATTTACATCTTCTTATTTTTATGTTCATTTCTATTTTAACTTTTAAATATATTGTTTAAGTCTTTTTCACATAAATACTCGTTTAAAGGTATTTAATTTTGATTGGCATGTTTTGTTTTCATTTTTCTTTGTTTTGTATTTGTTTTGGGGGAATAGTTTTCATCATCTGAAATATTTTGACTTTCACTGTTTTGTTTTCTATACAATACTTTTAGTATAGATATTGTCTTCTATCTTCTGTTAATTTTAGGAATGTCTTACATTTTTCTAGGCCAGCATTAACAGTTGTGTGTAGAAAAGGAGTTTGGTAGTGTATTAGGTTTCTTTGCGCATGAGTGCCCTCTTCTGTTGTTAATGATGAAATTCAGGTTCTTTGATTAATGTATACATTCTTTGAGTGTCAAGTGAGGATAATGAAGTCTTCTGATATTTCAGTTTTATGTTTGTTTAGAACCTTTAATTTTTATCACTTATTTCCTTCTTCCCCCTCACCCTCAAGCTCACATAAATCCTTCTCCCTCAAAGTTATTCCCTTTCCAATTCTTTTCCACTCTTTTTGAGAAGGGGTACAACTCCCACCTCTGATTGCAGACAGTTTCAAGGCTTTCCCTCCTGATTCCCCACAACCGGAACTCTGAACATCTGGGTATCAGACTTATTCTCAGCATATATGCCCAAAGGGTAGGACTCTACTGCTTTTGGAAAATATCAGTATTCCATACCTTAAATGCTCTTAATGTGGGCTCCAGTAGTGGCTCTAATGTTTATTTCCCTAATTATTTATAAATTGAAGTATTATTCTGTTTTAGTCATGCTGTAGACATGAGTTATTGGTGGTTTTACTTGTTCTTTCAGATCTGTATGATATTCAGAAGGTGTATGGAGATTCTAATTTAGGTGACCCCATTTATCCTATGGTAGTCTAAAATCAAATCACTTTATTTTTGAACAAATGTAATTGTTAGGCAAGTACTTCTTTCCTTGAACTGAAATTCCCTCCTTATAGTTTTTATATATCAATTCTAGTTGTGTCTTCTGAAACAACAAAGAATAAATCAAATTTCTCTCTTATGTTCTAACAAAAGCTGTTTCACAGCCCATAAAATCTTTTCTCTGGAATAATTATCCTTTGATCCTTCAACCACTCTTCAGGTGGTAAAACTTCAAGTCACCCCTCCATGCATCTGATCACTCTCTTTATCAAAGATACTAACTTCTCCAGTTCATTGTTTCCTATACTATATTTACCAGCATAACTTGAAAACACTGTTGCTACTGGAAGATGCTCACAGTAGCAATTGAAAAGTTCACTCTTAGAACAGTTACTTTCTTTCATGAAAATATAATTATTTATGTAAAGAAATAAAGGAAAATTGAAAATGGGAAAAAGCATGTTTTTATATTTTGCTTTCAACAAAAGACAATCATCAGTTGACTGATCCACAAACACAGCAAGTATTTGTTTTGACTGGAAGAACAGTTAATGTGTCTAAATGTTTCTAACCAAATGTAGCAAATAAAAGTAGAATAGCCTGAATGAAGATGAATACTTATGAATCTTTTAATTAGGAGTCTAAAGCTGCAAACTTAGTGCTAATGAAATAAAAGAGTACTGCTTTGCTTGTTCTCAATTTATGTAGCACTGGCAGTTAACGCTTTTTAGGTAATGATGCAAGCAGATCCTAGGTTGCTGAAAGTTTTCAACACAGAGCAGAGTATACTTAAAGGGTTCAGATAGGAAGATGATAGGAAAATGTGGGGAAATTGGATAGGGCAAGTGGGAGTTGAAAAGGAAAAGTGAGCATAGGATTTTCTTACCAACTTCGGGGGTGGCTCTTGTTGAAAATGGAACTATATGAAGCTGAATGATGCATTTCTCTATGTGACTTCCCTACCTCCACTTTCAATGTGATCCCATATCTTTATTAAGGAGCAAAGAAATAAATCTGAAGATTTGGGTTCAGAAAGAAGTATCAATTTAAGTCTAGAGGATATGGGAACTTTGTACCGGGAGTACTAGTTTTCTAGTTCAGAGGTGTTCAATTTCTGCTCAGCTTTGACACATGAAGGATGATGTTCCCATGCATTACACAAGGCATTTGCATTATCTAGACTTGCCCTCTGTAATTCTATCTCCTTTTCTCTTTGGAAATATTGGGAGGCAAGTGAAATAAAGTGACTTTATTATGGGATTAAACTTGAATCTTATCAAATTTATTTTAAAGTAAGTCTTCCTAAAAGATGATGCTGTGAAAGTGCTGCACTTAATATGCCAGCATATTTGGAAAACTCAGTAGTGGCCATAGGACTGGAAAAGATCAGTTTTCATTTCAATCACAAAGAAAGGCAATGCCAAAGAATGTTCAAACTATTGCACAATTGCACTCATCTCACATGCTAGCAAAGTAATGCTCAAAATTCTCCAACCTAGGCTTCATCAGTATGTGAACCGAGAATCTCAGATGTTCAAGCTGGATTTAGAAAAGGCAGAGGAACCAGAGATCAAATTGCCACCATCCATTGGATTATAGAAAAATCAAGAGAGTTCCAGAAAAACATCTACTTCTGTTTTATTGACTAAGCTAAAGCCTTTGACTGTGTGGATCACAACAAAGTGTGGAAAATTCTTAGAGAGATGGGAATACCAGACCACCTTTCCTGTCTCCTGAGAAACTTGTATGTATGCCAAGAAGCAACAGAACTGGACATGGAACAACAGACTGGTTCCAAATTGGGAAAGGAGTACGTCAAGGCTGTATATTGTCACCCTGCTTATTTAACTTATATACAGAGCATATCATGTGAAATGCCAGGCTGGATGAAGCCAAAGCTGGAATCAAGATTGCTGGGAGAGACATCAATAATCTCAGATATGCAGATGACATCACACTTATGGCAGAAAGTAAAGAAGAACAAAAGAGCGTCTTGATGAAGGTGAAAGAGGAGAGTAAAAAAGCTGGCTTAAAACTCAACATTCAGAAAACGAAGATCATGGCATCTGGTCCCATCACTTCATGGCAAATAGATGGGGAAACAATGCAAACAGTGAGAATGTATTTTCTTGGACTCCAAAATCACTGCCGATTGTGACTGCAGCCATGAAATTAAAAGACACTTGCTCCTTGGAAGAAAAGCTATGACCAACCTAGACAGCATATTAGAAAGCAGAGACATTACTTTGCTGACAAAGGTCCATATTGTCAAAGCTATGATTTTTCCAGTAGTCATGTATGGACGTGAGAGTTGGATCATAAAGAAGGCTGAGCACCGAGGAATTGATGCTTTTGAACTGTGGTGTTGGAGAAGACTCTTGAGAGTCCCTTGGATTGCAAGGAGATCAAACCAGTTAATCCTGAAGGAAATCAGTCCTGAATATTCATCGAAAGGACTGATGCTGAAGCTGAAGCTCCAATACTTTGGCCACCTGATGCAAAGAGCCAACTCACTAGAAAATACCCTGATGCTGGGAAAGATTGAAGGCAGGAGGAGAAGGGGATGGCAGAGGATGAGATGGTTGGATGGCGTCACCAACTGGATGGACATGAGTTTGATCAAGCTCCAGGAGTTGGTGATGAACAGGGAAGCCTGGCTTGCTTCAGTTCATGGGGTCGCAGAGAGTTAGACATGACAGTGACTGAACTGAACTAAAATCATCATCATGGTTAGAAATAACTTGACATATAATAGTCTCAGTCGGACATAACTGAGTGACTGGACAAAAACATGATAGTCTCCAAATATTCTACTAATCAGGCTCTCTCAGACATAATAGAACAGAAGGGCTCACAGACCAAATCAAGATAATTTAATCATGTTGTTAGTTGAATCAATTGAAAGCATACAACAAGGAGCAAAGGGAAAGAAGTGATATAGGTTAATATACTCAGGGTAGTGTTCAAGCAGGATTAAGTTACTATGCTACCTGAATCCTGTGTTACACATGTTCGTATGTCCTCTTTCTATCCCTCTCCCCACCCCTCCCTTACCTTCTCTCCTTTCCTCTCCCTCCTTCTCTCTCCACCTCTCTCTCTCTCCCTCTCCTCTCTGATATATGAATTCCAAATTAAGTAATTGAGGCCATATAAACACTCTCCTTAAAGCAGAAACCTCTGAGCAAAGACCTGAATCATATAATTATGATGCATTATCCACATCTAGCCAATCTCTCTATTCTGAATTTTCAGTAAAAGGATTTAGTTATTTGAACACCAGCTGTTGCTCTGTTCTCAATATTGCATATAATAGAAGCATTTGTAAACTACTCATGTTGTCTTTTTCAGTGTACTTAGGAAGACAGGATGTTAATTTTTATTTTAATCACTTCATAATCATTGATTGCAACAAATAGTTTGTCTGAAATCTGAGAAACATCCAAAAGAGAGACATCAGGGGCTAATCTCAATTAAATTCTTAAATTACATTTTGGGATAAAAGCTAAAGCACAGACACTAACATTATAAAACTTATCTCAGATCATTATTTCTTCAAGAAAACTGGAGATACCAAGGGAAAATTTCATGCAAAGGTCATGATAAAGGACAAGAATAGTGAGAACCTAACAGAGGTAGAAGAGATTAAGAAAAGGTGGCAAGAATACACAGAAGAACTATACAAAAAAGCCTTAATGACCCAGATAATCACAATGGTATAGTTACTCACCTAGACAGACATCCTAGACTGTGAAGTCAAGTGGGCCTTAGGAAGACTTACTATGAACAAAGCTAGTGGAGGTAATAGAATTCCAGCTGAGCTATTTTGAATCCTAAAAGGTGATGCTGTTAAAGTGTTGCACTTAATATGCCAGCAAATTTGAAAAACTCACCAGTGGGCACAGGACTGGAAAAGGTCAGTTTTCATTCCAATCTCAAAGAAAGGCAATGCCAAAAATGTTCTAACAACTGTAAAATTGCACTCATTTCACCTGCTAGCAAGGTAATCATCAAAATCCTTCGTGTTAGGCTTCAACAGTACGTGAGCTAAGTACTTCCAAATGTACAAGCTGAATTTAGAAAAAAGGCAGAAGAACCAGAGATTAAATTGCCAACATACACTGTATCATAGAAAAAGCAAGAAAATTTTTAAAAAAATCTACTTCTGCTTCATTGACTACACTAAAGCCTTTGACTGTGTCAATCAGAATAAACTTTGCAAAATTTTTAAAGAGATAGGAATACCAGACCACCTTCTGCCTCCTGAGAAACCTGTTTGAAGGTCAAGAAGAAACAGTTAGAGCTGGACATGGAACAACAGACTGGTTCCAAATTGGGAAAGGAGTAGGTCAAGGTTGTATGTTGTCACCTGCTTATTTCATTTCTATGCAGAATATATCATGTAAAATGCTGGGCTGTATGAATCTGAAGCTGGAATCAAGATTGCTGGGAGAAATACCAGCAACCTCAGATATGCAGATGATACCACTCTAACGGCAGAAAGCAAAGAGGAACTGAAGAGCCTCTTGATGAAGGTAAAATAGGAGAGTGAAAAAGCTGGCTTAAAATTCAACATTCAAAAAACTAAGATCATGACATCTGGTCCCATCACTTCATGGCAAATGGATAGGTAAAATGTGAAAATAGTGGCAGATTTTATTTTCTTGAGCTCCAAAATCACTGCCCTTTGTGACTGTAGCCATGAAATTAAAAGACACTTGCTCCTTAGATGAAAAGCTATGACAAACCTAGACAGTGTATTAAAAGGCAGAGATATCACTTTGCTGACAAAGGTCCGTACAGTCAAAGCTATGATTTTTCCAGTAGTCATATATAGATGTGAGAGTTGGACCATAAAGGAGACTGAGCTCAAAGAATTGGTGCTTTCAAATTATGGTGCTAGAGAAGACTCTTGAGAGTCCTTTGGACAGCAAGGAGATCATACCTGTCAATCCTAAAGGAGTCAACAATGAATATTCATTGGAAGAGCTGATGCTGAAGCTGAAACTCCATGACTTTGTGCACCTGCTGCGAAGAGCTGACTCACTGAAAAAGACCCTGATTCTGGGAAAGATTGAGGGCAAGAGGAGAAGGGGGTGACAGAGGGTGAGATAATTGGATGGTATCACTCATGACTCAGTGGACATGAATTTGAGCCAACTTTGGGAGATAGTGGAGGATGGCAGCCTGATGTGCTGCAGTTCATGGGATCACAGAGAGCTGGACACAACTTAGCAACTGAACAACAAGATAAAATGGATAAATGTGTGGTGTGAGTTGTATGTGTTTATGTTTCTTCACTTCTAGAGAAATTCCAGAGTAAATTGACTAAGCTACATTACCTAGATAAAGCAGAGTTTGCAAATTTGCAAAGTTTTTGACAACTAAAAGGGTTTTTATACATCCTATGTTACTCCCTCTGCGGAGCAGAAGGTGCTCACAGGGAATACTTTTTTTTTTCTGCACTGGGTCTTCGTTGTGGCAGGTGGGCTTTCTCTAGTTATGGTGCAGGCTTCTTGTTGCAGAATATGGGCCACAGAGTGCACAGGTTCTGTAGTTGCATCATACGGACTTCTCTAGTTGCGGTGCAAGGGCTTAGCTGTTCTATGTCATATGTGATCTTAGTTCCCAGACCAGGGATTGAACCCCTATTGCATACATTGGAATATGGATTCTCAATAATTGGACAACCAGGGAAGTCCCTATGTTATATCTAAATTTGATATTGTACAGGACCTAGAGGATCCTACTTCAGTGAATCTGGAAAAAGCCAGCATTTCAGTGATAATGTGCAGGCTATATAGATTTAAATTGTTTTTAAAAAGCATGATACAAGAATTTCTAATCAAGCTAGTAAATTCAGAGAAACAAATTTTATATTCCTAAATAAATAGCAATAAACTGAATAAAATATATGAAAAAGTTTTTGAAGGTGTTGAACATTAGGCAATAAAGGGTAGTGTTTCCATTCACTATTGAGTAGATGAGATGAGACCTAAATTGTCCAGCTTATTACCCACAGATTTCCCAAGCCACAAGGGAGAAAGAGTCCAAATAAAGTGTGGTGGTCTTCCTAAACTGAGAAGATGAAGCTGGGAATCTGGGTACACCAAGAACTGAGAGCTCATAGGGAAGAATATAACAGGAAAAAGCTGTTCAGAGACAGGGAGAGAGCTCTCTGGAGACCTGCAAAGTCCTCTGTGTGTCTTCGGTTGACTACTGGTCACTGCATGAAGGTGAGAAAACTGCTTGATGTAGAAAGGATTAGAGGAAGTAATACTCAGTATTTACAGATGGTGCCAGCCAAATGGAAAACTTCATAATTTATGGGATTTGGATAGAGTACTCAGAAGTGTTTTGCCCCAGCAGTAGCAGAATTGTTCCTAAACTAAATGTTACTCTGTTTCCTCCTCCTGCTGCTGCTGCTGCTGCTAAGTCACTTCAGTCCTGTTCGACTCTGTGCGACCCCATAGACAGCAGCCCACCAGGCTCCGCCGTCCCTGGGATTCCCCAGGCAAGAACACTGGAGTGGGTTGCCATTTCCTTCTCCAATGCAGGAAAATGAAAAGTGAAAGTGAAGTTGCTCAGTCGTGTCCAACTCTATGCAACTGCATGAACTGCAGCCTACCAGGCTCCTCCATCCATGGGATTTTCCAGGCAAGAGTACTGGAGTGGGGTGCCATTGCCTTCTCCGCTGTTTCTCCTAACAGTGCTTATAAACTAGACCTGAATGGCTCAAACTGTTCCTAAATAATAATGTCACAGAATAAAGCTCACGAATATTTAAAGGAATTCAAAAATACACAGCATCCAACAAGATCAAATTAGTAACGTCCAATCAAAATTATCAGTACACACAGAGCAAGGTATATGATGCATAAGAAGGAGAAAAATAATCAAAACTGATCTAGATGGGACACAAGATAGAATTATTAAACAAGAACAGTAAACACTTGCTATATTTCTAAGTTTAAGAATCTGGAGTAAATATTGCACATGTTAAGTAAAGACAGAAAGTGTTAAAAAAAAAAAAAAACTCAAGTTAGACTTCCAGGGATGAAAACTGCAAATGAAAAACATACTATTGGGATTAATGATGAATTAGACACTTTAGACATTGGGGAAGAAATGATTATGGAACTTGAAGACATAGTAATGAAACTATACAAATGAAGAACATAAGAATGACTGAAAAAAAAAACCAGCATTAGTGAGTATTTAATATTTCTTATAGTACAGATCTGCCAGAGATTTGATGAATCCTCTTAGTTTTTGCCTGCTTTCAAATGTCTCTATTTTGACTTCACATTAAAAGGATATTTTTACTGGATACAAAATTATAGATTAACTGTTATTTTAAGTGTCAGTACTTTAAAGATGCTATTTAATTGCTTAACTTTCATTGTATTTTCTGATAAAAAATCAACTGTCGTTCTCATCATTGTTCATTGTCTGTAATAATATCTTTTTTCATTTCAAGATTTTATCTTTATGCTTTTGATTTCAGCAGTACAACTATGATATGCCTAGGTGGTATGGCAGAAAGTAAAAAGGAACTAAAAAGCCTCTTGATGAAAGTGAAAGAGGAGAGTGAAAACGTTGGCTTAAAGCTCAACATTCAGAAAACTAAGATCATGGCATCTGGTCCCATCATTTCATGGCAAATAGATGGGGAAACAGTGGAAACAGTGTCAGACTTTATTTTGGGGGGTTCCAAAATCACTGCAGATGGTGACTGCAGCCATGAAATTAAAAGATGCTTACTCCTTGGAAGGAAAGTTATGACCAACCTAGACAGCATATTAAAAAGCAGAGACATTACTTTGCCAACAAAGGTCCGTCTAGTTAAGGCTATGGTCTTTCCATTGGTCATGTATAGATGTGAGAGTTGGACTGTGCAGAAAGCTGAGTGCCAAAGAATTGATTCTTTTGAACTATGGTGTTGGAGAAGACTCTTGAGAGTCCGTTGGACTGCAAGGAGATCCAACCAGTCCATCCTAAAGGAGATCAGTCCTGGGTGTTCATTGGAAGGACTGATGCTGAAGCTGAAACTCCAATACTTTGGCCACCTCATGCTAAGGGTTGACTCATTTGAAAAGACTCTGATGCTGGGAGGGATTGGGGGCAGGAGGAGAAGGGGACGACAGAGGGTGAGATGGCTGGATAGCATCTCTGACTCGATGGACATGAGTTTGGGTAAACTCCAGGAGTTGGTGATGGACAGGGAGGCCTGGCGTGCTGCAATTCATGGGGTCATCAAGAGTTGGACGTGACTGAGTGACTGAACTGAACTGAATTTTTTTTTTTTAATTTACTGTTCTTGGGTTTCACTGAACTTCTTTGGTCTGTGGGTTGATGTCTTTTCTCAGTTTTGGAAAATTGTTGGTCATTATCTTTTCCAATATTTCTTCTGCTCTGTTCCTTTTTCTTGTTTTTGGGTCTCCAGTTACATAAATGATAGCCCATTAGATTTTGTTTCACAGTTATTGAATGTTTTCATTCCTTCCTCTTTAATTTTTTTCACTTTGTATTTGAGTTTGACTAATTTCTCTTGTCTTCAAATGCACAGATTCTTTGATGTGTTCAGAATGTGAATGAGGCCATCACAATAATTCCTCATCTTATATTTTATTTTTTATTTTTAGGATTACCATCTGGCTCCTTTTTGTAGTTTTCATCTACATAGAGAACAAATTCCCCATCTGTTCACCATGCTATTCATCTTTTCCATGCAATTCCTTAATATATTTATCATTGTTATTCTATTTTAATTAATTAATTTTAATTAGAGGATAATTACTTTACAATATTATGATGGTTTTTGCCATACATGAACATGAATTGGCCACAGGTATACATGTGTCCCCCACATCCTGAACCCCTCTCCCCATCCTATCCCTCTAGGTTGTCCCAGAGCACTGGCTTTGTGTGCCCCGCTTTATGCATCAAACTTGCATTGGTCATCTATTTTATATATGGTAATGTATATGTTTCAGTGTTATTCTCTAAAGTCCTTCTGGTAATTCTAACACTTGGACCATGTTTGGATCAGATTTTAATGAACTGTTTGTTCTCTTGAGTGTGAGTCACATGTTTTTTCCTTTTTTCATGTCACATATCTTTTTATATTTGGATATTGACAATAGATCAATAGAAACTGAAGTAAATAATATTTATACCCAGGGAAGGGCACATTCCCTCTGTCAAGCCAGTAATATGAAGAATTGAGTTAATCCCATTTATTATTTAGTGCAAGGGTTCAGAATTTTCATTTTAGTCAGACAAGGGACCTGAGTACCTGGAGGATTTGTTTCCATTCTCCTGCTTTGCTTGCAGCCTTCCTGAGACCCTGCTTGTCTACATCTCAGAGGGATGTCTCTAGGCTCTCTTGCTTCTCTCCCAGCCAAAATCAGTCATTGCTTTGTACCCAGTAAAGACCTTATGTATCTAAAGATTTCAGTTCAGTTTTTCCTATGCTGCCTTCAGACTTCAAGAAACCTTCTATGCTTACATCTCAGAAAGAATCCCTTTCAGCTTCTCTGCCCCTCCCTCAGTCATGGATTTTCACTGCTCTTACTCTGTGTACAGCCTCGAGAACTTAAGGTCCTTGGTAGGCCAGTTCTCTCTCAGTATTTCTGCACCTCTTCACCAAAGTTAGGTGCCTGATGCCTCGTATCTGCAAAACCTGAGTGCTCAAAAGTTTCTTTTAACATTCCTACTCTAGCCCCAATATTTTTCATGACTACTCTGTGAAGGCTGTGAAGTATTGGTAGGTGGGTGTACTCTGTGTTCTAAAGATTCTAAACTATCATATCATAAGCTCACACTTAGTCTACAAAAAATTCTTAAAATATGAGCAGTTTTCTTCTTAAGTTTCCCCAGTTATCTTCTTACCTTTCTTCTTGCTCTGATGGCTTTGTCCTTTTCTACTGCTTCAGCAAGAATGAAAGAAACTACTGGGTTGCTTCCCTCCAGAGAGAGGTTTGTGACTTTCTGGATTTTAATTTATGAGATATTTTTCTCCATCCTTAGCTCTCTTGATGAACTTATAATAAACTATGATTTCATGGATTATCTGGCTTGTTACTATTGTTAGGGTAGAAAGGACATTTTTCTTGCAACTTTCTACATTCTAGGCAGAAGCTGACATCTGACAGTTTATATATAAATGATTGTTTAACCTTTCAACATATATATGTTTTGGAATTCCTTTTTCAAAATTTCTTAGAATCATTCATCATATTCTTTCAAATACCCTGGGTGGTGGAAAATCTTTAGTTCCAAAAATCATATCTGCTCTAAAGAATAGAAATAAAAATTAAGTTTCTAAGTAATGCTGCTGATGAAATTTAGCAGTATTACTAGCAAAAATGTAAAATAATTAGGCTGATTTCCTTACATTTCTTTTAAACATCTTTTGAAGAAAATTTTATATAAACAGTTCAAAACTGGTTTTGAGTGATGACAGCATCATTGAAATAAGAAAACTCTTTCTTTTTTTTTTTTTAATTTTTAATTTTTTTTTTTACTTATTTTTTTTTTTCCAGTGGGTTTGTCATACATTGATATGAATCAGCCATGGATTTACATGTATTCCCAATCCCGATCCCCCCTCCCACCTCGCTCTCCACCCGATTCCTCTGGGTCTTCCCAGTGCACCAGGCCCAAGCACTTGTCTCATGCATCCCACCTGGGCTGGTGATCTGTTTCACCATAGATAGTATACATGCTGTTCTTTTGAAATATCCCACCCTCACCTTCTCCCACAGAGTTCAAAAGTCTGTTCTGTATTTCTGTGTCTCTTTTTCTGTTTTGCATATAGGGTTATCATTATCACCTTTCTAAATTCCATATATATGTGTTAGTATGCTGTAATGTTCTTTATCTTTCTGGCTTACTTCACTCTGTATAATGGGCTCCAGCTTCATCCATCTCATTAGGACTGGTTCAAATGAATTCTTTTTAATGGCTGAGTAATATTCCATGGTGTATATGTACCACAGCTTCCTTATCCATTCATCTGCTGATGGGCATCTAGGTTGCTTCCATGTCCTGGCTATTATAAACAGTGCTGCGATGAACATTGGGGTGCACGTGTCTCTTTCAGATCTGGTTTCCTCAGTGTGTATGCCCAGAAGTGGGATTGCTGGGTCATATGGCAGTTCTATTTCCAGTTTTTTAAGAAATCTCCACACTGTTTTCCATAGCGGCTGTACTAGTTTGCATTCCCACCAACAGTGTAAGAGGGTTCCCTTTTCTCCACACCCTCTCCAGCATTTATTGCTTGTAGACTTTTGGATAGCAGCCATCCTGACTGGCGTGTAATGGTACCTCATTGTGGTTTTGATTTGCATTTCTCTAATAATGAGTGATGTTGAGCATCTTTTCATGTGTTTGTTAGCCATCTGTATGTCTTCTTTGGAGAAATGTCTGTTTAGTTCTTTGGCCCATTTTTTGATTGGGTCATTTATTTTTCTGGAATTGAGCTGCAGGAGTTGCTTGTATATTTTTGAGATTAATCCTTTGTCTGTTTCTTCATTTGCTATTATTTTCTCCCAATCTGAGGCTGTCTTTTCACCTTACTTATAGTTTCCTTTGTAGTGCAAAAGCTTTTAAGTTTCATTAGGTCCCATTTGTTTAGTTTTGCTTTTATTTCCAATATTCTGGGAGGTGGGTCATAGAGGATCTTGCTGTGATTTATGTCGGAGAGTGTTTTGCCTATGTTCTCCTCTAGGAGTTTTATAGTTTCTGGTCTTACATTTAGATCTTTAATCCATTTTGAGTTTATTTTTGTGTATGGTGTTAGAAAGTGTTCTAGTTTCATTCTTTTACAAGTGGTTGACCAGTTTTCCCAGCACCACTTGTTAAAGAGGTTGTCTTTTTTCCATTGTATATCCTTGCCTCCTTTGTCAAAGATAAGGTGTCCATAGGTTCGTGGATTTATCTCTGGGCTTTCTATTCTGTTCCATTGATCTATATTTCTGTCTTTGTGCCAGTACCATACTGTCTTGATGACTGTGGCTTTGTAGTAGAGTCTGAAGTCAGGCAGGTTGATTCCTCCAGTTCCATTCTTCTTTTCTCAAGATTACTTTGGCTATTCGAGGTTTTTTGTATTTCCATACAAATTGTGAAATTTCTTGGTCTAGTTCTGTGGAAAAATACCGTTGGGTAGCTTTGATAGGATTGCATTGAATCTATAGACTGCTTTGGTTAGAATAGCCATTTTGACAATATTGATTCTTCCAATCCATGAACACGGTATGTTTCTCCATCTGTTTGTGTCCTCTTTGATTTCTTTCATCAGTGTTTTATAGTTTTCTATGTATAGGTCTTTTGTTTCTTTAGGTAGATATACTCCTAAGTATTTTATTCTTTTTTGTTGCAATGGTGAATGGTATTGTTTCCTTAATTTCTCTTTCTGTTTTTCATTGTTAGTGTATAGGAATGCAAGGGATTTCTGTGTGTTAATTTTATATCCTGCAACTTTACTATATTCATTGATTAGCTCTAGTAATTTTCTGGTAGAGTCTTTAGGGTTTTCTATATAGAGGATCATGTCATCTGCAAACAGTGAGAGTTTTACTTCTTCTTTTCCTATCTGGATTCCTTTTACTTCTTTTTCTGCTCTGATTGCTGTGGCCAGAACTTCCAACACTATGTTGAATAGTAGTGGTGAGAGTGGGCACCCTTGTCTTGTTCCTGATTTCAGGGGAAATGCCTTCAATTTTTCACCATTGAGGGTGATGCTTGCTGTGGGTTTGTCATATATAGCTTTTATTATGTTGAGGTATGTTCCTTCTATTCCTGCTTTTTGGAGAGTTTAATCATAAATGAGTGTTGAATTTTGTCAAAGGCTTTCTCTGCATCTATTGAGATAATCATATGGTTTTTATCTTTCAATTTGTTAATGTGGTGTATTACATTGATTGATTTTGGAATATTAAAGAATTCTTGCATTCCTGGGATAAAGCCCACTTGGTCATGGTGTATGATTTTTTAATATGTTGTTGGATTCTGTTTGCTAGAATTTTGTTAAGGATTTTTGCATCTATGTTCATCAGTGATATTGGCCTGTAGTTTTCTTTTTTTGTGGCATCTTTGTCTGGTTTTGGAATTAGGGTGATGGTGGCCTCATAGAATGAGTTTGGAAGTTTACCTTCTTCTGCAATTTTCTGGAAGAGTTTGAGTAAGATAGGTGTTAGCTCTTCTCTAAATTTTTGGTAGAATTCAGCTGTGAAGCCATCTGGTCCTGGGCTTTTGTTTGCTGGAAGATTTTTGATGACAGTTTCGATTTCCTTGCTTGTGATGGGTCTGTTAAGATCTTCTATTTCTTCCTGGTTCAGTTTTGGAAAGTTATACTTTTCTAAGAATTTGTCCATTTCATCCAAGTTGTCCATTTTATTGGCATAGAGCTGCTGGTAGTAGTCTCTTATGATCCTTTGTATTTCAGTGTTGTCTGTTGTGATCTCTCCATTTTCATTTCTAATTTTGTTAATTTGGTTTTTCTCTCTTTGTTTCTTAATGAGTCTTGCTAATGGTTTGTCAATTTTGTTTATTTTTTCAAAAAAACCAGCTTTTAGCTTTGTTGATTTTTGCTATGGTCTCTTTAGTTTCTTTTGCATTTATTTCTGCCCTGATTTTTAAGATTTCTTTCCTTCTGCTAACTCTGGGGTTCTTCATTTCTTCCTTCTCTAATTGCTTTAGGTGTAGAGTTAGGTTATTTATTTGGTTTTTTTTCTTGTTTCTTGATGTAAGCCTGTAATGCTATGAACCTTCCCCTTAGCACTGCTTTTACAGTGTCCCATAGGTTTTGGGTTGTTGTGTTTTCATTTTCATTCATTTCTATACATATTTTGATTTCTTTTTTGATTTCTTCTATGATTTGTTGGTTATTCAGAAGCGTGTTATTTAGCCTCCATATGTTTGAATTTTTAACAATTTTTTTCCTGTAATTGAGATCTAATCTTACTGCACTGTGGTCAGAAAAGATGACTGGAATGATTTCAATTTTTTGAATTTTCCAAGACTAGATTTATGGCCCAGGATGTGATCTATTCTGGAGAATGTTCCGTGTGCACTTGAGAAAAAGGTGAAGTTGATTGTTTTGGGGTGAAATGTCCTATAGATATCAATTAGGTCTAGCTGGTCCATTGTGTCATTTAAGGTTTGTGTTTCCTTGTTAATTTTCTGTTTAGTTGATCTATCCATAGTTGTGAGTGGGGTATTAAAGTCTCCCACTATTATTGTGTTACTATTAATTTCCTCTTTCATACTCGTTAGTGTTTGCCGCACATATTGCGGTGCTCCTATGTTGGGTGCATATATATTTATAATTGTTATATCTTCTTCTTTGATTGATCCTTTGATCATTATGTAGTGTCCTTCTTTGTCTCTTTTCACATCCTTTATTTGAAAGTCTATTTTATCTGATATGAGTATTGCGACTCCTGCTTTCTTTTGGTCTCCGTTTGCATGAAATATTTTTTTCCAGCCCTTCACTTTTAGTCTGTATGTGTCTCTTGTTTTGAGGTGGGTCTCTTGTAGACAGCATATATAGGGGTCTTGTTTTTGTATCCATTCAGCCAATCTTTGTCTTTTGGTTGGGGCATTCAACCCATTTACATTTAGGGTAATTATTGATAGGTGTGGTCCCGTTGCCATTTACTTTGTTGTTTTGGGTTCACGTTTATACAACCTTTCTGCATTTCCTGTCTAGAGAAGATCCTTTAGCATTTGTTGAAGAGCTGGTTTGGTGGTGCTGAATTCTCTCAGCTTTTGCTTGTCTGTAAAGCTTTTGAATTCTCCTTCATATCTGAATGAGATCCTTGCTGGGTACAGTAATCTAGGTTGTAGGTTATTCTCTTTCATTACTTTCAGTACGTCCTGCCATTCCCTTCTGGCCTGGAGGGTTTCTATTGATAGATCAGCTGTTATCCTTATGGGAATCCCTTTGTGTGTTATTTGTTGTTTTTCCCTTGCTGCTTTTAATATTTGTTCTTTGTGTTTGATCTTTGTTAATTTGATTAATATGTGTCTTGGGGTGTTTCGCCTTGGGTTTATCCTGTTTGGGACTCTCTGGGTTTCTTGGACTTGGGTGGCTATTTCCTTCCCATTTTAGGGAAGTTTTCAGCTATTATCTCCTCGAGTATTTTCTCATGGCCTTTCTTTTTGTCTTCTTCTTCTGGAACTCCTATGATTCGAATGTTGGGGCGTTTCACAGTGTCCCAGAGGTCCCTGAGGTTGTCCTCATTTCTTTTGATCCTTTTTTCTTTTTTCCTCTCTGCTTCATTTATTTCCACCATTTTATCTTCTACCTCACTTATCCTATCTTCTGCCTCCGTTATTCTACTCTTGGTTCCCTCCAAAGTGTTTTTGATCTCATTCATTGCATTATTCATTTTTAATTGACTCTTTTTTATTTCTTCTAGGTCTTTATTAAACAGTTCTTGAATCTTTTCAATCTTTGTTTCCAGGCTATTTATCTGTAACTCCATTTTGTTTTCAAGATTTTGGATCATTTTTATTATCATTATTCTAAATTCTTTTTCAGGTAGATTCCCTATCTCCTCCTCTTTTGTTTGACTTGGTGGGCATTTTTTTTGTTTCTTTACCTGTTGGGTATTTCTTTGCCTTTTCATCTTGTTTAGATTGCTGTATCTGGAGTGGGCTTTCTGTATTCTGGAGGTCTGTGGTTCCTTTTTGTTGTGGAGAATTAACCCAGTGGGTGGGGTTAGACGATTGGCTTGTCAAGATTTCCTGGTTAGGGAAGCGTGCGTCAGTGTTCTGGTGCATGGAACTTGATTTCTTCTCTTTGGAGAGCAATGGAGTGCCCAGTAATGAGTTTTGAGATGGGTCTATGTGTTAGGTGTGACCTTGGGCAGCCTGTATGTTGATGTTCAGGGCTATGTTCCTGCGTTGCTGGAGAATTTGCGTGGTATGTCTTGCTCTAAAACTTACTGGCTCTTGGGTGGTGGTTGGTTTCAGTGTAGGTATGAAGGCTTTTGGACAGTCACTTATTACTTAAAGTTCCATGTAGTCAGGAGTTTTCTGGTGTTCTCAGGTTTTGGGCTTAAGTCTCCTGCCTCTGGATTTCAGTTTTATTCTTCCTGTAGTCTCAGGACTTCTCCAACTATACAGCCCTGATAAGAAAACTTCTAGGTTAATGGCTAAAAGATTCTCCCCGGTTAGGGACACCCAGAGAGGTTCACAGAGTTACATGAAGAAGAGGAGAGGGAGGAGGGAGATAGAGATGAGCAGGAGGAGAAAAAGGGGGACTCAAGAGGAGAGAGACAGATCTACGCAGCTGTCTGTTCCCAGAGTGTTCTCCGTAGCCCAGTCACCTACAAAGATTCACAGAATTGGATTGGGAGGAGAAGGGGAAAGGGGGAAATAGAGGTGTTCTGAGGTAGAAAACAGAGAGTCAAGATTGGGAGAGAATAATCTTCGGTTTAAAAATAGGGCTTCTCTTCTTTTTTTTTTTGTAAGGTTATAGTGTATTGAAAATGAAAATTAAGGAGTAGTAGAGGAGTACTAGAGGACTTTAAAAGAAATAAGAGAAAAAGAAAAATAGAAAATAGAAGAGAAAAAGGAAAGAAAAGAAAGAAAGAAAAAGAAAAAAAAGAAAAAAAAAAAGAAAAAAAAATTTTTTTTTCCCCCTAATTAAAAAATCGTAAAAGTCTATGGAAATGAAAGTTAAGGAGTAATGGGGGAGTAATAGGGGATTTTAAAGGAAAATAAAAGAGAAAAAATAAAAAATAAAAAATAAAAAAAAGAAAGAAAAAAAAAAGAGAAAAAAGTAAAATTATATCTAGGAGTTTCTCTGGAGCTGTTGTGGTCTGTGTGGGTTCGGCTCAGTTTCAGATAGCTCCTCGTTCCAGCTTACGCCTCTCGATATCTACAGGCCCCTTCCCGTGTAGTCAATGTTTCCTAGAGCGATTTTAATCTGTTGCACCAGTCCCTTCTGAAGCGGTTCCCTTTGTTTATTTGGCTTCTGTTTGCCGGTCTCTTCAGAGCCTCATTTCCGCCCTGACACAGGCGGGCGGAGGTGGACTCTTATTCAGGTAGTTAGTTCCGTCGCGCTGCCGGGAGGGGCTGGCGCTGCCGGGAGTGGCTGGCGCTATGGGGACCGGCTTGCACCGCGGGGTCGGGCTGGCGCTGCCGGGAGGGGCTGACGCCGCTTTCTCCGTCTGCGCTGCTCAGGCTCCTGGCTGTTCTATATGGAGCGCGCCGCGCGCTGCGCGAGGCTCCAGCCCTCGGGTGTTCCACAAAAGCGCGGAACGAAAAGCTGCGCCTGCTCTCTGTGCCTTCCCCGTCAGAGCGGTCCAGGCAGCGAGGGGCTTGGTGGGCACACTCTCCCCAGGTGTGGCGCGCCCACTCCCTTCCACGGACCCAGTCTCAGTTTCCGCTGGCGCCAGTCGGGTGCCTGCGCCTTCCGCCCTCCGCGTCCCCAGCCCCAGTCCCCGCCCGTGCCGGTCGGGTGCCTGTGCCCTGTGTCTCGCCGCGACCCTCCCTTCCCCCCTGCCTCCTGCCTCCGGCGGGGCTGGGCCGGTCCGCAGCCTGCGAGCTCCTCTCTGGACCCTCTCGGTCTCTTTGTTCTGTGAGCGGCCGGCAGTGTTTTCCGGCCGGTTAGTTTACTCTCTCTCTTTTGGTCTCCCACAGTTCAAGTTGGCAACTCACAGAAGCTCCCTCCAATTGTCCTCAGGGCACTCAGGCCCGGACCCTACCCCAAGCAATGCCGCGTAAGAGTTCCCGGACGGATCTGCGTCCTTAGCTCTTTTGTCTCACTTTTTATCTTTTATATTTTGTCCTACCTCCTTTTGAAGACAATGGGCTGCTTTTCTGGGCGCCTGATGACCTCAGCTAGTGATCAGAAGTTGTTTCGCGAAGTTTGCTCTGTGTTCAGTTATTCTTTCGATGAATTTGTAGGAGAGAAAGTGGTCTCCTCGTCCTACTCCTCTGCCATCTTGGCTCCTCCCAAGAAAACTCTTTCTTATGTTTAATTATATGATAGCAATTTAAACCAAATAGTTAGGAAGATGCAATTTTAAAATCCATTTTCATTGCTCATGAGCTATCACCTCACACTATCAGAATGATCATCATCAAAAAGTCTACAATCAAGAAATCCTGGAAAGGGTGTGGAAAAAAGGGAATCCTTCTACACTGTTGGTTGGAATGTAAGCTGGTGCAGCCACTGCAGAGAACAGTGTGGAGTTTCCTTAAGAAACTAAAAAGAGCTGTCATATGATCCAGCAATCCCATTCCAGGGCATATATTTGGAGAAAAACATGGTTTGAAAGGATACTTGCTCCCGAATATGCACTGCAGCACTGTTTACAACAGCCAAGACATGGAAACAATTTAAATGTCCATCAACAGACGAATGGATAAATAAGATTTGGTACAAATATACAGTGGACCGTTAGTTATTAAAAATATTTAAATAATGCCACATGCAGTAACAGGAATGGACCTGGAGATTATCATACTAAGTGAAGTAAGTCAAACAAAGACAAATATCATATGATATCACTTATATGCAGAATCTAAAAAAAGTGATACAAGTGAGCTTATTTACAAAACAGAAACAGACTCAGAGAATGAATTTATGGTTGCCAGGGAGGACGAATGAAGGGGGAGGGATAGATTTGGGATTGACATAAAATAGCCAACAAGATCCTACTGTATGGTGCAGGGAACTCTGCTCACTATTCTGTAATAACCTAAATGGAAAAAGAATTTGAAAAGAATAGATATATGTATATGTATAACTGAATCACTTTGCTGTATGTATGAAACTAACACAACATTGTTAAATATACTCCACTATAAAATAGAAAAATTTTAAGACGATTTTCATTGCTCATATACCTTGCTTCAAATACCTGTTTTTAAAATTACTTTAAAATATTTCAGATTTTAGTTCTTCTTATACTGAATAATGCAATGCAGTCAATAATACATATTTTTTCCATTTTATGATTTTCTTTATAAATGCAAAAATAGATTTGTTCTTAGTTTAATTGAAAACATGTCATAGCCATCTTTACCTTATTTACAACTGACTTTAATTTCAAATGAAGCATTTTGGAAGGAAGATAAATACATTTCATTCACAAAAACGAAAGTGGGAAATTTTTACAAAAATTGAGAAGCACAGAAAAGTGGGACCAGACGTGACACAACTCTCCCGGCAGAGGGCAGCACTCTATGGGACATCAAATGTCACAGGAGAAAGCTTCTGAACTTTTGCCTTATGTACCAGAGCCTGGTCAAAGCATAGAGAAACATTATTTTAACATTTATTTTAAACATCGAGAAACATTACTTTAACTGAATTTTAAACAGTCGTAAGATGATTGTACACTTTCTTTAGGGCTCAAAATTTTGGCTAAGTGTTTACTTATGTGGTGTTTTTTTCTGTCAATACTATAGTTTAAGCACATATAATAATTTATTGTGTTGTGTATTTACTTATTTACTGCTTTCTGTGTAAGATATGATTTCTTTTAATTATTGAAAATGACTTATTTTGAATTTCATTGGTATACTCATGTCTTGACAATTTGCAGTATTTATTAAATGCAGTATTCTTATATTTTATGAATGTCTATTATGTCTCCATGAGATATCATTTTCTTTTATCCTCTAGACTGTTTTTTAAGCCTTTTATTTATATTGAAGTTTTTTTCCATTTAGTGTTGTTTTGGGCATTTTCTAAGTGCAAGTTCCTTTGCAAATGCTTTTTGCCTTGGCTTATTTTAGTTGTCCTTATTTTATCTCCTGCAGTTCAGTTACACGTGTACTGACACGCGGTCAGAGGCAGAAGGCCGAGGTTGCTGCCAGTAGTGTCCTGCAATTGTGTATCCTGTATAATGCCTGACTTTTCGCATTCATCCCTTACTCTTTTCTTATTATGAAATATATATACTTACGGAAAAGTTCATAAAATATATATCTACTGTCTAGTGAATACTTAGAAAAGAAATACTGATATAACCCAAGTCAAAAAATAGAACTTTGGCAGCATCCAAGAACACCCACTTTGTTCATGGCTTATCCCTAACTATAATTCTATCCCTCATCCTGGAAGTATACACTATTCTGGCTTTGTGATAATCATACCTTTCTTTTCTTTTATGCTTTTACAACCTATGTGTGCATCTATAAACAATGGTCTGGTTTAGTCTGCTTTGAACTTAATATGAGTAGATTCATACTTTTGAACTTATTTTTATCTTTCTTCTTTTGTTCAATATTGTGTTTGCAAGATCATCCATACTATACCATTTGGCTATATAATTTTCTTAGTAACTTACTGTTTCATTGTATGCATATTTCACAACTCATTCATACTATTATAAGTGGAGTTTAAGGTGTTTACAGTGTTTTGTTGCCATAAATATTCTTACGAATGTATGCTAGTGCATATGCTTACATATTTTTAGGGCGGTATTAGCATACTTTCCCATTTCCCTGGTGAAATACCTCTTGAACTTTGATATCCAAACTTCAGAATATAGATGTCTTTGCAATATACTTGTCAGCTGATTTATATGTACAGCCTTAAAAAATCGTATTTATGTCTCACAAGCTCATTTTAAACAAAATGCTGCATTTTAAACAAAACATTTTAAACAAAACAATATGCATGTGGAAGGGGAAGTCTGGGTTATATCCAGATAGAATTGTTAAGTATTAATGTTTTGAGGTGAAGCTAGAATCACCAAAGGGCATGTGTGATGGTTAATTTTATGTGTCAACCTGACTGAAAGTATTGCTTAGATATTTGATTAAACATGATTCTGGATGTATCCTTGAGGGAGTTCCTGGATGAGATTAAGATTTGAATGGATAGACTAAGTTAAATAGAGGCCCCTTTCTAATGTAAGTGAGCCTCATCCATTTCATTGAAGGCTTGAATAGAACAAAAGGCTGAATAAAGGAGCATTTTCTCTCTCTGCCTATCTTCTAGCTAGAATATTGATCTTCTCCTGCCTTTAGACTTGGACTTGGATAGGAATTACATCATTGGCTTTCCTGTGTCTTCACCAGATTTCTGGGTTCAACTGCAGATCTTGGAACTTCTCATTCTCCATAATCACGTGAGCCAATCCCTTATAATAAACTATATATGGTATACTACATAAACTGGATATCATAAATCTATGTAGCTATATCTATATCTGCAATTGGCTTCGCTTCTCTGGAGAAGCCAGACTAATACAGCATGTTGCTGCATACAATGAAACTGTTTGAAGTAACCACATTAGTCATTTAATGAAAACTTATCCATTTTATATCTTAACATGACACTTTGCTACATATATACATATACATATATATAGACATTTTACTCTGAGTTATGTTTTAGGAAATTAGTTGATGTTTTAGATCATTACAAAAGCATTATAGCTTTCCTTATTTAAAATACTGAGAAATGGACTCAATTAGCATATTTTTAATCAAATGGGGAATTTGAATATAGCATTAGAAGGGACAAAAGGTACTGAAATAGAAAGTAAAGATTATTTATTGAAAAAATACGTTGACAAAGAGTATGTACAATACGATTTTATATTGATGTGACACTACAAAGGTGTATATATTGTGTGTGTGTGTCTGGAATTATAGACATTAAGATAATTAGTAGTGATGGTCTCTGGTGGTGAAGGATTGATTTAATTACACTTTTCTACAATGTCCATGTGCTGCTTTTGTAATAATTTTTAATCAATTTATACTTAACACACAATGATATATTAGTTTCATGTATACAATAAATAATGATTCATTATTTTTATACATTATGAAATAATCACCACAGTAAGTTTGCTTGCCATCCATAACTACACATGATAATAAGTTCTGAAATACTAGGTAATAAATTAGGTAGTAAAAAGTCAGTTGTGTAATAGATTAGTTTTTTTAAACTGATTAATTTTAATGGAGCATAATTCCTGGTAAAAATTGAGATATAAAAGACAGCTAAGTATTTTCTACCTAATAATAATTCTAATTCTATGCATGACTAGCATCTTATATGCTAGATAATCTTTCTGGAAATAACAATTACCTTGATAATTATTAAAAAGACCACTCGATAGGCTCATAGCTTCCTTAGTGGCTCAGACGGTGAAGAATCTGCCTGCAATGTGGGAGACCTGGGTTTGATCCCTGGATTGGGAAGATCCCCTGGAGAAGGGAAGGGCTACCCAGTCCAGTATTCTGGCCTGGAGAATTCCATGGACAGAGGAGTTTGGCAGGGGTTGCAAAGAGTTGGACATGACCCAGTGACTTTCGCTTTCTTTCACTTTCACTTTATAGGCTCATAAGTCACCTAGTGTCTTCCCTCTTGATTATGAGCATTTTAATATGGATCTTCAAATAGGTAGAACATGTCTTCCTCTATTCCTCTAGCAGTTTATAGTTGAAGTTCCATCATTTTCAACCCTGTTATTGTCATATTCAGTTTATTAAAGAAGAAATAAATTGATTAAAATAAATTATGAAGAGTTTGCAGATAGCTGTCTATAGTTATATACAGAATATTATACCCCCATTTATTTTATTTTATATATATGTATTTTTTAAATGCACCTCTTCTTTCTCCCTGTGACTCTTGAAAGCCTGGATTATAATCTGTCGGTTTTAGTACATTTTTATCTACATGAGATATTCTTTTATTGATTGATGCAATCATAAAACAATGATCAATTCATTTTAGTGCATTACAATGATTTTAGTGCATTAGCGAATACAAAGGTGAATAAGTAAGGTTCTTTGTCCTCAAGGAGATCCCAATTCAGAAAAGAGAGGAAGAAGATATGTGCTAAATAGATCTATGAACAAAGTAATTTCCAAACCAATAGAATTTCACTTATCTTATTCAGCAAATATTTATAAGTATTTATTAAGCTCCAGGTTCTATGCTAGAAACTGGGCTTCAGAAAGAAAATATATAGTTTCTTCCTTTGAGTTGGCAATAGTCTTGGATAGACTAATAAAGAGATAAACAGACTAACCACGGTCAGTATGATTAGTAGCACTTAATCAGTGGTTCTCAAATAGGGAATGTTTTGCTTCCTAGAGGACAATTGGCAATATCTGAAGACATCTTTGATTGTTACATTTGGCGTGTGTATGCTGCTGGCATCTGGTACTAAAATAAAGATACTACTAAATATCCTCTCATGACGAGAACAGCCCTGCACAACAGAGTTATTAGGTCAACAGTGTCAACAGCAATGCTCTTGAAAAATGTTACGCTGATCATTGAGTGCTTTTGGTTTATGTAAGAGAAGTGTCTAATCCAGTAGAGGTAAGTAGGGGAGAAGGGATGAATGTTTTCATAGAGTCTGGAGCTGAAGTTTGAAGGACAAGTGGAGGTCACCAGGCAGAGGGCACCAGATGTGTCAGCAGGGTAAGTGAAGAGTGCCATGGGAACATACAAGAAGGAAAGTCTAATTTAGGAGAATGATGAGGAGTGGGTGTCTATAGACAACTGTCAAAGAAAGCTTCTTGGGGATATTTGATGGGTTAGTCACTAAGTCGTTTCCGACTCTTGCGACCCGATGGACTGTAGCCTGCCAGGCTCCTCTGTTCATGGGCTTCTCCAGCCAAGAATACTGGGGTGGGTTGCCATTTCCTTTTCTAGGGGATGTTTGAGTCATGTTTAAAAGAATGACTAGGTGAGGATATAGGTATATGGGGAATGGTGTTGGAAAAGTTCTCAAATTTCAGTTTCAGATTGAAGTTTATAATTCTGCCAAGAGTCATTTTGAGAAGTGGTGCATTTAACTCTGTAAAATAACAACAAAAAAATTCCATATGCCAATAATTTATTTGTACTGTAAGGGGATCATCATATTTTAGAGATTACATCATATTTAAGAACATAATAGAACTCAGTTGCAAGGAATATATAAGAATATTTATTGCAGGTTTAATTTCCAAATATTTGGGATTTTTCCAGATATATCTATTTTATTGATTTCTAGTTTAATTCTATTATAAGCTAAAGACATTGATCTTATCCTTCTAAATTTGTCAAAGTTTGTTTTATGACCAAGAATACTGTTTATCTTGCTGAATGTTCCACATACACTTGAAAGAAACAGTTATTCATCAAGAGGGAAGGGACATATGTATGTTGGGCTTCACTGGTGGCTCAGACGGACCTATGGCTGGTTCATGTTGATGTTTGGCAGAAACCAACACAATTCTGTAAAGCAATGATCCTTCAATTAAAAAATAAAAAGTTTAAAATTGAAAAGAAAAGAGGAAAAGAAAGAAATGCTTATTCAGATGTTAGATTGAGCATTCCATAAATGTAAAAAATATGACATTATAGTGATAGATTGGTCAATAGTGTTGCTTCTCTTACATCTTTACTGATTTCTTGTCTTTGTTCTAGCAATTACTGAGAGAAAAAGTGTCAAACTGTTAATTGTGGGTTTATCTATTTCTCTTTTTAAGCACTATTAGTTTTTGTTTTGTGTATTTTGAGGTTTTGTTATTAGGGATCTACACGTTTAGAATTCCTAGGTATTCTTGGAGACTTGATCATTTATTATTATCTAATTTTTTCTCTTAAATTTTGATAATATTCCTTGTTCTGAAGTAACTGTATGATATTATTATAGCCACCCAAGCTTTCTTTGTTGGTATTGCATGGTATATCTTTTCCCATCATTTTACTTTTAACCTAACTATGCTTTTGTATTAAGGAGATTTCTTATAAATAGCATATCATTTAAAAAAATTCCAGTCTGACAGTCTCTGTTTTTAATTGGCACATTTAGATCATTCACATTTTGTCACTATTGATATGGTTGGATTAAACTCTACAATCCTGCTTTCTATTTGTTCCACCTGTTCTTCATTTCTTTATCTTTTTTTTCTGCGTTTTGGTTAATCAAACATTTTTCTTATGATTCCATTTTATTTTCACTGTTAACTTACTATCTATACTTCTTAAAAACTTTTAGTACTTTCCCTAGAGATTATGATGTATTTCTTCAGTTAATCAGTCTGCCTTTAACATCTGCTTCATGCATAGAGTTTTTTTCCTTATATACCACTGACTTTGACAGAGTATACAATCATGCTTACCACTAATTACATTATTAAAAATTCTGAAATCTATACTCCTTAGTCTATGTCTAGCAAATGTCCAATAACTGCCTATCAGGAAGAAGTCCTGATTTATAGCATTTGATAATTTCTGTGATATAACGTCTCCAACCATGGCCTATTGCTAGCTACTATTGTGATATCACTAAATATAGATTTAGAAAGAAATGAGACAATCACTGCACTGAGCTAGTGCAAGCTGGCTCTAGTACATGCTTTTGAGTCCATAAGCTCCCCTGGTATTGCTAAGACATGTCCTTGGTTCTTGGTTACTATTCATATTTCTTGGGCCTAAAGCTTTCAATTCTCAGACCTACGAATTTAACTTTCAATATCTAAGAAGTAAGTCTGCAATTACATTTCATCCTCTTGCAGGTTTATCTTCTCATAATATTAAAGACTTCAGATTCATTAAAAATGATCTATCCCTTCCAAAGAATTTCTTTCTAACTTCAAAAAAAAAACCTGCCAGTGTCTCCCATATACCTATTTCTATTAACAATGTCTGAAATCAATTTAAAGACAAAACAAAACAAGTAGATGCATCAGGCCATTCTGTAGTTGAAAGCTATTTGTGACAGTTACCCAGGAGTTGGCTGCACTAGCATTGGAGCTTATAGCAGATTCAATTTGGAAAAGATCTGGGAGGGTTAGAGAGAAGGTTTGCATGTTTTCTTCCCAAGAGAATGTGATTCATTGGATTGATATATGTTAGGCCAAAGGTCTGTGTTTTGACAACCTAAAATGACTGCCTTTGTGTTCACTCATAATCAGCTACTAACTCTCCTAATGTGAATCAAGTGGTGACTCTGGCCTAATAAGATGAGATCTTATTTACAATGGAATTGGGGAAATGGAACAACTGTTGAATATTTGGAACCTCCTGGGAGAGTCTGCTGCAAGACAGCCTTAAGAGTGTTTCATTTCCAATGTCTTTATAGAAGGAAGAATCTGAGTCACTCATGGTAATGTTAGAATAAAGATTTTGGGGGAGGGGGTGGGTATGTGCTGAAGAGAAAAATTACAGAAGCTCAACACATTTGACTGAGAACTCAAATGCTAAGAGACTGGAAAAGGTCATATAGAGACTACAGTATATATTCAGGAAAACATTTTGAATAATAGTGAAATTTACTACACAAACAGTTAGATTAATACTTTCTTGTGTTGTTTCTTCACATTCCAGGATGAAAACAGTAAAAAAGGGTTGAAGAATCTTAAATCTCATTTCTCATTTCTTACTCCCTTTTAAAAAATTTTTGCATAACAATCATTACCAATATATCAACTTTCTTCTAAAGGAGGAAGTTGGAACATAAAACACATCTTTATGATAAATAAAAGCATGTAGACAGGAGTTGTAAATCATTTAAATTTCCTTTGGTATAGTGATTCCAAAACATTACTTAGTGAACTACTATTGGTATTAATCACCTTTATAGCCAAGAAATTCAGATTTTTCTCCAAATGTATGGTTTTCTTTTTCTGTGAATTAAAGAATATTTACATAAATTTATCCTAATAATAACACTTTAAATACATGAGGACCATTTTGTTAGACTATGGCTACTTCCACTTTTTTTCTTTGTTTGTTTTTTTAAAACCACGTCGTTTTTTCTATGATAAAAGGAATAAATACTCATTATTTTAAAAATTGGAAAATATAGATAATACTTATAAATAAAACAGAAAAATCAACCATAACATGAAGATGCAGAGAAAACCTATTAATATTCATAGAATTTCATCTATATACTTTTATGACATATTTTTAAAATTTGGAATTATACTGTATGAGTTCAGTTCAGATGCTCAGTCGTGTCCAACTAGTTGCGACCCTGTGGACTGCAGCACACCAGCTCTTCTGGTCCATCACCAGCACCAGGATCTTGCTCAAACTCATGTCCATCGAGTCCATGACGCCATAAAACCATCTCATCCTCTGTCGTCCCCTGCTCCTCCTGCCTTCAATCTTTTCCAGTATCAGGGTCTTTACCAATGAGTCAGCTCTTCACATCAGGTGGCCAAAGTATTGGAGCTTCAGCTTCAACATCAGTCCTTCCAATGAATATTCAGGACCAATTTCCCTTAGGATTGACTGGCTTGATCTTGCAGTCCAAGGGACTCTCAAGAGTCTTCTCCAACACCACAGTTCAAAAGCATCAATTCTTTGGCACTCAGCTTTTTTTATAGTCCAACTCTCACATCCATACTTGACCACCTATGGAAAAACCATAGCTTTGATTAGACAGACCTTTGTTGGTAAAGTAATGTCTCTGTTTTTTAATATGCTGTCTAGGTTGGTCATAATGTTCCTTCCAAGGAGCAAGCATCTTTTAATTTCATGGCTGCAGTCACCATCTGCAGTGATTTTGGAGTTCAAGAAAATAAAATCTGTCACTGTTTCCACTGTTTCTCCATCTATTTGCCATGAAGTGATGGGACTGGATGCCATGATCTTAGTTTTTTGAAAGTTGAGTTTTAAGCCAACTTTTTCACTTTCCTCTTTCATCATCATCAAGATGCTCTTTAGTTCCTCTTCACTTTCTGATATAAGGGTGGCATCATCTGAATATCTGAAGTTATTGATATTTCTCCTGGCAATCTTGATTCCCGCTTGTGTTTCACCCAGTCCAGCATTTCGTATGATGTACTCTTCATAGAAGTTAAATAAGCAGGTTGGCAATATATGGCCTTGACATACTCCTT
Organism: Cervus canadensis; assembly: GCF_019320065.1. NCBI lineage: Eukaryota > Metazoa > Chordata > Mammalia > Artiodactyla > Cervidae > Cervus > Cervus canadensis. The sequence continues at coordinate 30,938,986 of NC_057401.1, read as the reverse complement.
TCCCAATTTGGAACCAGTCCATTGTTCCATTTCCAGTTCTAACTGTTGCTTCTTGAAATGCATATAGATTTGTCAGGGGGCAGTTAAGGCAGTCTGGTATTCCCATTTCTTTAAGAATTTTTTACAGTTTGTTGTGATCCCACGGTCAAAGGCTTTGGCATAGTGAATAAAGCAGAAGTAGATGTTTTTCTGGAACACTCTTGCTTTTTCGATGATCCAATGGAATTGGCAATTTGATCTCTGGTTCCTCTGCCTTTTCTAAATCCAGCTTCAACATCTGGAATTTCATGGTTCACATAGTGTTGAAGCCTCCCTTGGAGAATTTTGAACATTACTTTGCTAGCGTGTGAGATGAGTGCAATTATGCATTTGTTTGAACATTCTTTGGCATTGACTTTCTTTGGGATTGGAATGAAAGCTGACCTTTTCCAGCCCTGTGGCCACTGCTGAGTTTTCCAAATTTACTGTCATACTGAGTGCAGCAGTTTTAGAGCATCATCTTTTAAAATTTGAAATAGTTCAACTGGAATTCCATCACCTCCATTCAGTTCAGTTCAGTTCAGTCGCTCAAATGTGTCCTACTCTTTGTGACCCCATGAACTGCAACACGCCAGGCCTCCCTGTCCATCACCAACTCCCAGAGTCCACCCAAACCCATTGGTTTGGGTGGCATCTGTCGGTGATGCCATCCAACCTTCTCATCCTCTGTCGTCCCTTCTCCTCCTGCCGTCTATATTTCCCAGCATCAGGGTCTTTTCCAATGAGTCAGCTCTTCACATCAGGTGGCCAAAGTATTGGAGTTTCAGCTTCAACATCAGTCCTTCCAATGAACACACAGGACTGATCTCCTTTAGGATGGACTGTTTGGATCTCCTTGCAGTCCAATGGACTCTCAAGAGTCTTCTCCAAAACCAAAGTCCAAAAGCATCAATTCTTCTGCACTCAGCTTTCTTTATAGTCCAATTCTCTCAACCATACATGACTACTGGAAAAATGGAAAAAACAAACAAACAAACAAAAACATCACCATACATGATCACCTCCATTAGCTTTATTAATAGTGATGCTTCCTAAGACCCACTTGACTTTGCATTCCAGGATGTCTGGCTCTAGGTGAGTGATCACACCATCGTGGTTATCTGGCTCATGAAGATCTGTTTTGTATAGTTCTTCTGTATATTCTTGCCACCTCTTCTTAATATTTCTGCTTCTGTTAGGTCCATAGCATTTCTGTCCTTTATTGTGCCCATCTTTGCATGAAATTTTCCCTTGGTATCTCTAATTTTCTTGAAGAGATCTCTAGTCTTTCCCATTCTATTGTTTTCCTCTATTTCTTTGCATTGATCACTGAGAAAGGCTTTCTTATCTCTTCGTGCTGTTCTTTGGAACTCTGCATTCAGATGGGTATATCTTTCCTTTTATCCTTTGCCTTTCACTTCTCTTCTTTCCTCAGCTGTTTGTGAGGCCTCTGCTTTGCATTTCCTTTTCTTGGGGATGGTCTTGATCACTGCCTCCTGTATAATGTCAGGAACCTCCATCCATAGCTCTTCAGGCACTCTGTTTATCAGATCTAATCCCTTGAATCTGTCAGTTCCACTGTATAATCGTAAGGGATTTGATTTAGGTCATACCTGGTCTATTGGTTTTCCCTACTTTCTTCAATTTAAGTCTGAATTTGGCAATAAGGAGTTTATGATCTGAGCCACAGTCAGCTCTAAATCTTGTTTTTGCTGACTATATAGAGCTTCTCCATCTTTGGCTGCAAAGAATATAATCAACCTGATTTTGGTATTGACCATCTGTTGATGTCCATGTGTAGAGTCTTCTCCTGTGTTGTTGGAAGATGGTGTTTGCTATGACCAGTGCATTTTCTTGCCAAAACTCTGTTAGCATTTGTCCTGCTTCATTTTGTACTTGAAGACCGGTTACTCCCAGTATCTCCTGTCTTCCTAGTTTTGCATTCCAGTCCCCTATGATGAAAAGGACATCTTTTTTGGGTGTTAGTTCTAGAAGGTCTTGTAGGTCATCATAGGATCGTTCAACTTCAGCTTCTTTGGCATTAGTGGTTGGGGTATAGACTTGGATTACTGTGATATTGAGTGGTTTGCCTTGGAAACAAACAGAGACCATCGACAAGAGAATGTTCAATCCCACCAAAAAAAGCTACCCCATCTCCAAGGGCAAAGGAGAAGCCCCAAAAAGATGGTAGGAGGGGCAAAAATCACATTTAGAGTCAAACCGCATACCAGCCAGAGATGCTCAAAGGGCTCAAAAAAACCTTGCATGCACCAGGACCCAGAGACCCCACAGAGACTGAGCCACACTTGCCTTTCAGTGTTTTAGTGTCTCCTGTGGAGGCATGGATCAGCAGTGACCTGCTGCTGGGACAGGTTCTCTGGTTGCAGCAGACCTTGGACATGCAGTGTGTTGCATAAGCCCTCTTGGAGGAGGTCACTATTAGCCCCACCATAAAGCCACTGAGCAGATGACCCACAAACTGCAGAAAAATTATACCAAAGAAATTCTTGCACTGTTAAGAAAGTTCTAGGACCCACAACAGATTTCCCAAGTTGGGGATCCAGCAAGGGGACTAAGAACCAGGGAATTTGACTTTGGAGGCCAGTGGGCTTTGATTACAGCACTTCCACAGAACTGGGGAAACAGACGCTAAGAGGGCACAAACAATACCTTGGCACACCAGAAGCCAGGAGAAATGAGCTGTGTCCGACGAGACTGAGTCAGACTTGCTTGTGATGTCTGGTAGAGGCATGGGTTGACAGTGGCCTGTTGCAGGGTCTTGGGCAGTGAATACAACAGTGGGGGCTTAAGCCCTTTTGACGGAAGCCCCCATTACCATCATTACCCCTACTATAGTTTGGCCTCAGACCAAACAACAGGGAGGGAACACAGCCCTGCCTATCAACAGAAAATTGGATCAAAGATTTCCTGAGCATGGCCCTGCCCATCAGAACAAGACCCAGTTCCCTCACAATCAGTCTCTCCCATCAGGAAGCTTATCTGCAAGCCTCTTATCCTTATCCATCAGAGGACCGACAGAATGAAAACCACCATCACAGAAAACTAACCAAACAGATCACATGAACCACACACAGCCTTGTCTACTCAATGAAACTATGAGCCATGCCATGTAGGGCCACCCAAGACAGACAGGTCATAGTGGAGAGTTCTGACAAAATGTGGTCCACTGGAGAAGGCAATGGCAAACCACTTCAGCATTCTTGCCTTGAGAACCCCATGAACAGTATGAAAAGGCAAAAAGATATGACACTGAAAATGGACTCCCCAGGTTGGTAGGTGCCCAATACACTACTGGAGAAGAGTGGAGAAATAACTCCAGAAAGGATGAAGAGATGGAGCCAAAGCAAAAACAACACCCAGTTGTGGATGTGACTGGTGATTGCAGTCCGAAATGCAATCTCTAAAATGATCTCTGCTCGTTTCCAAGGCAAACCATTATCCTGTACAGTTTCAAATACTAACATTTCCACTAAGAATATATGAGAGCCATTTCCAGTTCTATATTTCATTTGCTAAATCATATTGAATGCTTCTGGCTTCCCAGTGGCTCAGCAGGTAAGGAATCTGTCTGCAATGCTAAGATGTGGGTTTGATCCCTGAGTTCCTGGGAGGATATTCTGGAGTAGGAAATGGCAGCCTACTCCAGTATTCTTACTGGGAAAATCTCATGGACAGAGGAGCCTGGAAGGCTACAGTCCATACAGTTGCTAAGAGTCAGACAGAATCGAGCACACATGAGCATGCATCTTTTACTGAATAAAAAGAAATGTTTGACTATTTGCCTCAAGTTTTTCAGTCATTTCCTTGAAAACTTTCAGTTCAGTTGCTCAGTTGTGTCAGACTCTTTGCCACCCCATGGACTGCAGCATGCCAGACTTCCCTGTCCATCACCAACTCCTGGAGCCTACTCAAACTCATGTCCATTGCATTGGTGATGCCATCCAACCATCACATCCTCTGTCGTCCCTTCTACTCCAGCCTTCAATATTTCCCAGCATCAGGGTCTTTTCAAATGAGTCAGCTCTTCACATAAGGTGGTCAAAGTATTGAAGTTTCAGCTTCAACATCAGTCCTTCCAATGAATATTCAGAACTGATTTCCTTTAGGATTGACTGGTTTGATCTCCTTGCAGTCCAAGGGACTCTCAATAGTCTTCTCCAACACCACAGTTCAAAAGCATCAATTCTTCTGTGTTCAGCTTTCTTTATAGTCCAACTCTCACATCCATTCATGACTACTGGAAAAATCATAGCTTTGACTAGATGGACCTTTGTTGGCAAAGTAATGTCTCTGTTTTTTAATATGATGTCTAAGTTGGTCATAGCTCTTCTTCCAAGGAGCAAGCCTCTTTTAATTTCATGGCTGCAGTCACCATCTACAGTGACTTTGGAGCCCCCCCAAAATAAAATCTGTCACTGTTTCCATTGTTTCCCCATCTATTTGCCATGAACTGATGGGACTGAATGCCATGATCTTAGTTTTCTGAATGTTGAGTTTTAAGCCAACTTTCTCATTCTCCTCTTTCACTTTCCTCCAGAGGCTCTTTAGTTCTTCTTTGCTTTCTGCCATAAGGGTGGTGTTACCTGCATATCTGAGTTTATTGATATTTCTCCCAGCAGTCTTGATTCAAGCTTGTGCTTCATCCAGCCCGGTATTGTGCATGATGTACTCTGCATATAAGCTAAATAAGCAGGGTGACAAATACAGCCTTTACATATTCCTTTCTCAATTTGGAACCAGTGTGTTGTTCTATGTCCAGTTCTAACTGTTGCTTCTTGACCTGAATATAGATTTCTCAGGAGGTAGGTCAGATGGTCTAGTATTCTCATCTCTTGAAGAATTTTCCACAATTTGTTGTGATCCAAACAGTCAAAGGCTTTGGTGTAGTCAATAAAGCAGAAGTAGATGTTTTTCTGGAACTCTCTTGCTTTTTCAATGATCCAGTGGATGTTGGCAATTTGATCTCTGGTTCCTATGCCTTTTCTAAGCTTTAACATCTGGGAGTTCTGGTTCACATAGTGTTGAAGCCTGGCTTGGAGAATTTTGAGCATTACTTTACTAGCGTGTGAGATGAGTGCAATTGTGCAGTAGTTTGAACATTCTTTGGCATTGCCTTTCTTTGGAATTGGAATGAAAACTGACCTTTTCCAGTCCTGTGGCCACTGCTGAGTTTTCCAAATTTGCTGGCATATTGAGTGCAGCACTTTCAGAGCATCATCTTTCAGGATTTGGAATAGCTCAACTGGAATTCCATCACCTCCATTAGCTTTTTTAGTGATGCTTCCTAAGACCCACTTGACTTTGCATTCCAGAATGTCTGGCTCTACATGAGTGATCACACCATCATGGTTATCTGGCTCATGAAGATCTTTTTTATATAGTTCTGTATATTCTTGCCACCTCTCCTTAATATCTTCTGCTTCTGTTAGGTCCCTACCATTTCTGTCCTTTATTGTGCCCATCTTTGCATGAAATGTTTCCTTGTTATCTCTGATTTTCTTGAAGAGATCTATAGTCTTTCTCATTCTAGTGTTTTACTCTATTTCTTTGCATTGATCACTGAGGAAGGCTTTCTTATCTCTCCATGCTATTCTTTGGAACTCTGTGGTATTCAAATGGGTATATTTTCCCTTTCCTCCTTTGCCTTTCACTTCTCTTCTTTTCTCAGCTATTTGTTAGCCCTCTTTAGACAATCATTTTGCCTTTTTACATTTCTTTTTCTTAGGGATGGTCTTGATCACTGCCTCCTGTGCGATGTCAGGAACCTCCATCCATAGTTCTTCAGGCACTCTGTCTATCAGATCTAATCCCTGGAATCTATTTATCACTTCCACTGTATAACCATAAGGGATCTGATTTAGGTCATACCTGAATGGTCTAGTAGTTTTCCCTACTTTCTTCAATTTAAGTGTGAATTTTGCAATAAGGAGTTTATGATCTGAACCACAGTCAGCTTCCAGTTTTGTTTTTGTTGACTGTATAGAGCTTCTCCATCTTTGGCTGCAAAGAATATAATCAATCTGATTTTGGTATTGACCATCTGTTGATGTCCATGTGTAGAGTCTTCTTTTGTGTTGTAGGAAGAGGGTGTTTGCTATGACCAGTGCGTTCTCTTGGCAAAACTCTGTTACCCTTTGACCTGCTTCATTTGATACTCCAAGGCCAAGTAATTTCCCTGTTACTCCAAGTGTCTCTTGACTTCCTACTTTTGCATTCCAGTCACCTATAATGAAAAGGACATCTTTTTTGGGTGTTAGTTCTAGAAGGTCTTGTAGGTCTTCATAGAACTGTTCAACTTCAGCTTCTTTGGCATTAGTGATTGGGGTATAGACCTAGATTACTGTGATATTCAATGGTTTGCCTTGGAAACGAACAGAGATCATTCTGCTATTTTTGAGATGGCATCTAAGTATTGCATTTTGGACTCCTGTTGACTATGATGGCTACTCCATTTCTTCTAAGGGATTCTTGCCCACAGTAGTAGATATAATGATCATCTGAGTTAAATTCACCCAATGCAGTACATTTTAGTTCACTGATTTCTAAGATGTCGATGTTCTCTCTTGCCACATCCTGTTTGATCACTTCCAATTTACCTTGATTCAAGGACCTAACATTCCAGGTTCCTATGCAATATTGCTCTTTACAGCACTGGACTTTTTTTACTTCCATCACCAGTCACAACTGGGTTGATCCACAACTGGGTGTTGTTTTTGCTTTGGCTCCATCTCTTCATCCTTTCTGGAGTTATTTCTCCACTCTTCTCCAGTAGTGTATTGGGCACCTACCAGCCTGGGGAGTCCATTTTCAGTGTCATATCTTTTTGCCTTTTCATACTGTTCATGGGGTTCTCAAGGCAAGAATGCTGAAGTGGTTTGCCACTGCTTTTTCCAGTGGACCACATTTTGTCAGAACTCTCTACCATGACCTGTCTGTCTTGGGTGGCCCTACATGGCATGGCTTATAGTTTCATTGAGCTAGACAAGGCTGTGGTCCATGTGATCCTTTTGGTTAGTTTTCTGTGACTGTGGTTTTCATTCTGTCAGCCCTCTGATGGATAAGGATAAGAGGCTTATGGAAGTTTGAAAACTTAACCACTAGCAATATATGAGGCCTCTCATATGCCTATGACATCTTCACTTGACTTAGTGATTTAAAATTGTATTTATTTGATGAAAAGTAAGTGAAAGTGTTAGTTGTTCAGTCCTGTCTGACTCTTTGTGACCCCATGGACTGTAGCCTGCCAAGCTCCTCAGTCCTTCAAATTTATTCAGTAGGTACCTCCCAATTTTATTGATGACTCAATTTATATGTCTTTGATGAATAGAAAGCTTAAAATTTCTTTTATATTTTTATATAAATTGTATTACTTCTGTGAATGATCAGTTCTTTTGCTCATTTTTCCTTTGGGTTACTAGTGGTTTTTGTAATAATTTTTATGTTTTTATAAAAGTAATTCATTTTTTGTATTATTTGTGCCAAATATTCTAATTTTAAAATTAGTTTTGTTTGTGATATGTAGTCAAATTTATTGATTTTGCAGTTATGTATTGTATTTATTTATTTTTACTTTTTAAATTTAATTTTATTTTTTTACATTTTATTAGAGTAAGGACTTTCCTGATAGCTCAGCTGGTAATGAATCTGCCTGCAGTGCAGGAGACCCCAGTTCGATTCCTGGGTTAGGAAGATCCCTGGAGAAGGGTTAGGCTACCCACTCTAGTCTTGAGTTTCCCTTGTGGCTCAGTGGGTAAATAATCTGCCTTCAATGTGGGAGACCTAAGTTCGATCTCTGGGTTGGGAAGATGCCTTGGCAAAGTGAAAGGCTTCCCACTCCAGTATTCTGGCCTGGAGAATTCCATGGACAGTATAGTCCATGAGGTCACAAAGAGTTGGACACAACTGAGTGACTTTCACTTTCACTTCATGGCTGATTAACAATGTTGTGATAGTTTCAGGCGAACAGTAAAAGGAATCAGATACATATTTCCATTCCGATTCTCACAGTATACAGCATATTGTATATTTTCCATAGAACATGAATTAACTTAAATAAATATATAATTAGTATTTTCTAATGCTTGATTTTTGCCTACTAAATTTGCCAAAATCCAAAAATGGAGATGGTATAGACTCTAATGCTACCATTTCAGCAAATTTCTTCAATGCATTATAATTTTCATATTTGATATTAGACCTATCTAGTACTGAAGGCCTGCCCAGGTGGAGCAGTGGTAAAGAATCCACCTGCCCAATGCAGGGGGATGGTAAAGAGTCTGCCTGCAATGCGGGAGATCGGGTTTGATCTCTGGGTTGGAAGATCTCCTGGAGCAGGGAATACAACCCACTCCAGTATTCTTGCCTGGAAAATCCTGTGGACGGAGGAGCCTAGCAGGCTACAGTTCATGGGGGTCACAAAGAGTCAGACACAACTGAGAGACTAACACAAGAAAGCAAATGCAGGTGATGCAAAAGACACAAGTTCGTTCCCTGGGTTGGGACTATCCCCTTGAGAAGAAAATGGCAATCCAGTCCAGTATTCTTGCCTGAAAACTTCCATGGACAGATGAGCTTGGCTGGCTAAAGTCCATGGGGTTGCAAAGATATGACTGAGCAACTAAGCATATACACATATAGTACTGGAAGTCTCTTAATGAGAGCCAGCATCTTATTATGAATTGAAATGCTTATCATTATAATTTAATCCTCTAATATAATTTATTTATCATGATTTTTCTTTGTCCTGTTTTATTATTACCTCTTTTTTGTTTTTTAAATTTGCCTTTTTCTACTTATCTTGGCCCATCATTTTTCTATTTACTTATTTGTACCATTTTGTTTAATTTCTTTACCTAAACTCTTTTTATGCTGGAGAATTTAAGCCATTTAAATTTACTGCTGCAATCTGTATATCTGTTCTACTGTATTTCTCTGATTTCATTTGTTAATTTTTGGATAACTTCTTTTCTATGTCTTTTTAGATGTATATTTCTCCAATATTTGCAATGATAAATGCCCTATTTGAAAATTTCATCAGTATATATATTACACTTAAAATAAATTTCTTTAGTCTGTATCAAATTGTCAGATAATAATTAAACATTGTCATTTTAGTCCCCATGATTTAAATCTACTTACTTTCTTTTCCTTCTCTCTATCGCCTCTGTCTATCATTGTTAATATAATTTATTATTTTGATAATCTAGTCTAGCAGGTGAGAGATAGTAAACAACCACAATAAGATAGATGATATGGAATTGCCACCCATCTGTGGGTCTCAAATCTTATTCATGGGATGTGTAATAGATTCTAACAATGAGCTGTCCATCAATTTTAGTTTTCAGTGTTGTTATGATTTTATATTTTTGTGTTTATATAAATATTTATTTTGGAAAATGTAAGAATTTAAAATTAAAACTGATTTAGTCAATTTTATAAGGTTATCCAGACAAAAAGTGAAACATTTTAATTTACCTTTTATTCAGACTAAATAAATCATCACAACTACTTTAAATTAACTCAGTAGAGCTCAAAGAATAATGTTAAATGTGACAAAAGTTTGAGGAATAGCCCAGTTAGGTTTCTGGTTATTTGTGGTAGTTGGACAGGTGTCTGATCTTGTATTATAAGGACATTAAGTTTCATTATCCTAAGACTAACTTATTCTTGGCTTTGGATCATCTTTTCTGAGATGGAAACTTCCTTAAGGGCAGACACAATTAGCCCCATGTTTTTCTTCTTCTGTTTTTCCTCCACTATAAAGCAGAGGTTCTCATTTCTCTTTTGGCTAGGGGAGTATAAAGATAAACAAAACCCGTGTTGCTAGGTTGAAATTCAGGTAAGAGGATGACAAATGGCTATTATTTTTTACTTTTATGTTCTAATCTGCTAAATTTTAGTTCATGGTAGGAAAACAGCTCTGAGTGATTGCATTCACTTCATTGTTCTTGTTCAGCTTTCTTCCATGCATGAGAACCCCACGTGGGAAACGTTCCTAAGTTGTATGGAAAGACTTCTGTTCTAAAGGTGTGTTTTGCATCTTTCCTCTACATTGTCAATGTGTGACACCAATCTAATTTTCTCCAAGTTTTGTCCTCTTCAATAGATTTTCCGTCTACCCTTCTCAATTCCTCTTACTACGATTTAGACCAGCCTTCATTATTTCTTGCCTAGATTGAACAGTAAAATTCTCTTAACTGATTTCCATGCATCCAGTCTCATTCTTTCCTAAACTCTTCCCAAACTTCCATCTTGAGATTTATTTAAATCATCAAATCAGAGTAAGTCATTACTGTTCTAAATATTCCAAATGCCTCTCATTGCCTTGAAAGAGAGTTTGGCAAGACATGTAATTTCCTTTACAATCTAGTACTGACACATCTCTATATTTATTTATTAATTTATTTAACAGAGCCTATAACTTTATATTTGATACATAAAAGTTTTCAGATAGTAGGAATAAATCTTTGTGGATGTTGCCAATGATGACAGTGGGTGTAGCATTGAAAGAAATAGTTCTGGGAGGAAAAGTTAAGCCAAGTTAGTAATAAAAAAGCAGCAGTCAAAATCTATCCTTCAATTTATTTATTGGAGTTTCTACAATTACTAAGGGATGATGCATATTTAAAATGAAGTTTAAAGAATGGCAAGAGAAAAACTCTAGGCCTGATAGGTACTGAAAAAGAAGGAAATAGGCTTAATGTTATGAGCTATGCAGAAGGGAGGTTAAGAGTGCTCTTCAGAAAGTCAGCCTGGATTATAATTCTAGTTCTTCTATTTACTAACTTGGGAGAACTACCTGACTTCTTTGTAATTTGGTTTCTTTGGCCAAATGGATAATACTAGTATATTTCTTATAAGCTCATTGAGAGAACCTAGTTGATTCACATAAAGAGCTCAACAAAGTAAGCTTTTAAGGAAACTTAGCTATCATTGTTTATATTATTATTGTTTACCATATTTACCTAAAAAGAGAAAATAGAGCCTTTTGTTAACTAGGTATAAGAGAGTTAGATGAGAGAAGCCATCAACTACTTCCTGGATTACAGGAAAACTCCAATTATTAAAATGTAAATAGGAAACATAAAGATGTTACCACCCGGTTCTTAGTTTAAAAGGTGGAACACTTTGTTTCCTCCTTCTGCTACTCAATTATTTCAAATATTCTATTTAAAATTTCTGATTCTTCTTTTTTTCTTTAAGAATAAAAGTTTACACATTTGATTCATAACATATATTTCAAACTCAGCATTCAGTTATGGTTGTAATAATCCTTGAAATTATAATTTTTTGGGGGTAAATTTAGAAAGCATTGAATGAGGTTGGATGAGAGCAATCCTTGAGATAATTTTAGAGTATGTTCAGGTTAAATTGTGATAAAGAAGCCCTCATTTAGTTTGAAATGATTTTCTTGTCCTATTGTCAATTTCGTTTACCACTTGGCTCCATTTTGGGCATAACCACTCAAGAGCAAGTTTTACTAAGTTGACTAAAAGCATAAAAAAATCTATTGGCTGTAAGATTACTTTTATTTAGGGGGATGTGTATGTGGAGTCGGGAGAGAGAAAAAGGAAGATATGAAAACAAGAAAGGACAATCATTTTCAGGGAGTTTACTTGAGTTATTTTAAGGACAAATGTAGCCTACTAATTATTTTCTTTCATTCTGTAATAAAATTGAACTTTGATGAGCTTAGGTCCAGGGAACAAAATGTGATGCTACCACTTATATTCATGTATTAAATTCATTGGGTGCTACAATGGAATGATCCCTTTCTCAGAACTGGTTTGTTTGGGATATTTGTGTGAACTTTTTGAACTTTACTCTTTCACTCGAGTATTAACCCTGGGCAAGACAGTCCACAGATCCCAAATTGTGATGTTATTATAAGCTCTCAGAAGGCTTAACACCACAAAAATGCATTTGTTCTAAACATAAGGTGGAGGGTTTTGAGTCCTTAAATACCTCTGTTATTGATTTTCTCAAGCAAGTAAATAACATAGCTTTTGGGTGGACGAAATAATAAAACTCTAGTATTTATGTAAATTGTTGTGATTTATTTTTTATTTTCATTGCTCTTTGCCTTAATATGGAGATGTTAAAGTCTTCTTGCTATTTATAGAGAAAAAAACCTCTCCCAGTTTAAATCCATTTAGCTTTAATGCCTGATTTCAGTTTCATACAAGTAAAAGCTATATTCTAACTAAAAATAAAAGAAACATAGCACACAGGAGTTTGTTTATGAATGCACTGTAATCTAAGAATGAGCAGTTTTTCATAGAAAAACCAGACCTCTATGATTGTAATCTTAAAGGAAGCAATTAGACTGGTTGTTATTAGAGATTAGTACCTATTGTAGTTTAGAAAGGTTTTTTTTAAAAAAAAAAAAAAAAGAATGGAAATCATAAATATTAGCTCTATCTCAAAACAAAGCAACCATTATTTCTCCCAACCTCAGTTTGTTTGCAGCACATCACAAATTCCTTAAATTATCAGTAATATCCTGGCCTTTCCTGACCTGGGGAGTCAAACTACTTTTTTCAAAGGGCTTTATCAAATATCTGTCTATGCATACTCATATATATGTGTGTATATATATATATAAAGTTGGAGGGTCTTCCCATCTGAGTCCAGTTTAAGCACTGAAATACTATAGAAATGGAAAAAAAAAAGCATACATATGTGTGAATAAGCGCCTTGTGAGTGCGATTGTTGTAGAGAAATGACCTTGAACTTTTTTGACATTTATACAAGCCTGAATGACATCTTATTATAATGTCTTTTGTAGCATCCGTGGATTGAAATGTATGGTATACATAGCATTCAGATAGGTCAGTTCGGTTGTTCAGTCATGTCCAACTCTTTGTGACCCCATGGACTGCAGCATGCCAGGCTTCTCTGTCCATCACCAACTCTTGGAGTTTGCTCAAACTCATGTCCATTGAGTTGGTGATGCCATCCAACCATCTCATTCTCTGTTGTCCTGTTCTCCTCCTGCCTTCAGTCTTTCCCAGCACCAGGGTCTTTTCCAATGTCAGTTCTTTGCATCAGGTGGCCAAAGTATTGGAGCTTCAGGTTCAGCATCAGTCCTTCCAATGAATATTCAGAACTGATTTCCTTTAGGATTGAGCATTCAGATAAACTAATGAAATATTTTCTTATGTGCATTTTTACAATCTTCATAGAAAAATGAATTATGCTTCTGTCAGAAGATCTTCATGATTCACCATCATACAACTTTCTCTTTCTTCTCTGGCATCTGATAGAAGACTAGCTTCTTTGATGGGACACAACGCAGAAAAACACTGTGAGAAGGGCAAAAGGGAAATTAGGGATCTTCTTGTGTGTTAGCTTATCATGTAACATAGCTAAATATTGTCTCTGCATGTTCATCTAGCAGAAATGATCCTCAAGGATGCATCCTCAAATCCTTGAGGATGTGGGGAGTAGAGGTGGGGATTGAGGAAGAGTGATGACTGATGTGCAGGAGAACGTAAGTCATGTGCAAATACTCTTTCTCCTTTCTTTTTCCTCCTCATTTAATTACCACTTACCCTATTGCTCAGGCCAAAAATCTTAGAAACAACCTTGAATACTCGCTTCCCAGGTGGTGCTAGTGGTAAAGAACCTGCCTGCCAATGCGGGAGACATAAGAGACGCGTTTCAGTCCATGGGTCGAGAAGATCCCCTGGAGGAGGGCATGGCAGCCCATTCCAGTATTCTTTCCTGGAAAATCCCATGGACAGAGGAGACTGGCAGGCTACAGTCCATGGTGTTGCAAAGAGTCAGACATGACTGAAGTGACTTAGCAAGCACGGCACTGATTTCTTAGAAATTGGTTCTAGTTTTAAAACATATTTATCCAGCAGACAAAAAAAATATAAATGATATGAACAACAAAATTAACTATTTGACTTAACAGAGCTATGTGGAACACTAAACCACCAGTGACAGAATTTATATTCCTTCTAATGCACATGATCTCTGGTTCCTCTACCTTTTCTAAAACCAGCTTTAACATCTGGAAGTTCACGGTTCATGTATTGCTGAAGCCTGGCTTGGAGAATTTTGAGCATTACTTTACTAGCGTGTGAGATGAGTGCAATTGTGCGGTAGTTTGAACATGCTTTGGGATTGCCTTTCTTAGGGATTGGAATGAAAACTGACCGTTTCCAGTGCTGTGGCCACTGCTGAGTTTCCCAAATTTGCTGGCATATTGAGTGCAGCACTTTCACAGCATCATCTTTTAGGATTTGAAATAGCTTAACTGGAATTCCATCACCTCCACTAGCTTTCTTCGTAGTGATGCTTTCTAAGGCCCACCTGACTTCACATTCCAGGTTGTCTGGCTGTAGGTGAGTGATCACACCGTTGTGATTATCTGGGTCATGATGATCTTTTTTGTACAGTTCTTCTGTGTATTCTTGCCACCTCTTCTTAATATCTTCAGCTTCTGTTAGGTTCCTACCATTTCTGTCCTTTATTGTGCCCATCTTTGCATGAAATCTTCCCTTGGACCTCTAATTTTCTTGAGGAGATCTCTAGTCTTTCCCTTTCTATTGTTTTCTTCTATTTCTTTGCATTGATCATTGAGGAAGGCTTTCTTATCTCTCCTTGCTATTCTTTGGAACTCTGCATTCAAATGAGAATATCTTTCCTTTTCTCCTTTGCTTTTTGCTTCTCTTCTTTTCACAGCTATTTGTAAGGCCTTCTCAGACAACCATTTTGCTTTTTTGCATTTCTTTTCCATGGGGATGGTCTTGATCCCTGTCTCCTGTACAATGTCACGAACCTCCGTCCATAGCTCTTCAGGCTCTCTGTCTATCAGATCTAGTCCCTTAAATCTATTTATCACTTCCACTGTATAGTCATAAGGGATTTGATTTAGGTCATACCTGAATGGTCTAGTGGTTTTCCCTACTTTCTTCAGTTTAAGTCTGAATTTGGCAATAAGGAGCTCATGATCTGAGCCACAGTCAGCTCCCGTCTTGTTTTTGCTGACTGTATAGAGCTTCTCCATCTTTGGCTGCAAAGAATATAATCAATCTGATTTTAGTGTCGACCATCTGGTGATGTCCATGTGTAGAGTCTTCTCTTGTGTTGTTGGAAGAGAGTGTTTGCTATGACCAGTGTGTTCTCTTGGCAGAACTCTATTAGCCTTTGCCCTGCTTCATTCTGTACTCCAAGGCCATATTTACCTGTTACTCCAGGTATTTCTTGACTTCCTACTTTTGCATTCCAGTCCCCTGTAATGAGAAGGACATCTTTTTTGGGTGTTAGTTCTAAAAGGTCAAGGAAAAAGCAAGAGAGTTCCAGAAAAACATCTATTTCTGCTTTATTGACTATGCCAAAGCCTTCGACTGTGTGGATCACAATAAACTGCAGAAAATTCTGAAAGAGATGGGAATACCAGACCACCTGACCTGCTCTTGAGAAACCTGTATGCAGGTCAGGAAGCAACAGTTAGAACTGGACATGGAACGACAGACTGGTTCCAAATAGGAAAAGGAGTACATCAAGGCTGTATATTGTCACCCTGCTTATTTAACTTATATGCAGAGTACATCATGAGAAATGCTGGGCTGGAAGAAGCACAAGCTGGAATCAAGACTGCCAGGAGAAATATCAATAACCTCAGATATGCAGATGACACCACCCTTATGGCAGAAAGTGAAGAAGAACTAAAGAGCCTCTTGATAAAAGTGAAAGAGGAGAGTGAAAAAGTTGGCTTAAAGCTCAACATTCAGAAAACTAAGATCATGGCATCTGGTCCCATCACTTCATGGGAAATAGATGGGGAGACAGTGGTAACAGTGAGAGACTTTTTTTTTTGGGCTTGCAAGTCACTGCAGATGGTGACTGCAGCCATGAAATTAAAAGACGCTTACTCCTTGGAAGGAAAGTTATGACCAACCTAGATAGCATATTAAAAAGCAGAGACATTACTTTGCCAACAAAGTTCTATCTGGTCAAGGCTATGGTTTTTCCAGTGGTCATGTATGGCTGTGAGAGTTGGACTGTGAAGAAAGCTGAGCACCAAAAAATTGATGCTATTGAACTATCATGTTGGAGAAGACTCTTGAGGGTCCCTTGGATTGCAAGGAGATCCAACCAGTCCATCTTAAAGGAGATCAGTCCTGGGTGTTCATTGGACGGACTGATGCTGAAGCTAAAACTCCAATATTTTGGCCACCTCATGGGAAGAGTTGACTTATTGGAAAAAACCCTGATGTTGGGAGGGATTGGGGGCAGGAGGAGAAGGGGATAACAGAGGATGAGATGGCTGGATGGCATCACCGACTCGATGGGCATGAGTTTGAGTAAACTCAGGGAGTTGGTGACGGACAGGGAGGCCTGGCGTGCTGAGATTCATGGGGTCGCAAAGAGTCGGACACGACTGAGTGACTGAACTGAACTGAACTGAATGCACATGAATATTTATCAAAGTAGACCATATGATGTGTCATAAGTTGAACAAATTTTAAAGCATTGAAATCTTTCATTGTATTCCCTGACCACAGTGAAATTAAGTTAAATGATTTAAAAAAGAAAATAATGAAGCCACTATAATGCCAACATTGAGCACAATACTAGTGAACCTGATGTATTTCATTTAGGCTAAAGAATTTTCAGTTTGTATTATCAAGGCTTTTAACTTAACTAAATATTATCACTGGCTATTCTTAATCAAAGTAGATTCAAATGTCAGCAGTGGAGAAATAGCTTAAGAATCTGATTAACTTCTGTGTAAATAAACAGATGTAATTAATTTAGTTAAATTTGGAGTGGTATTTTAAAGCCAAACAAAGTATTAATTCATAATTTAACTCAGGACTCAGCATTCTAAATTCCCATAAGACCTTATTTAGTAAACTGCTATAGAGACAAATGGGAAGACATTAGATTGCTAAGTGATTACTGTAATTTAGATAATTTTCTTTAAGCCTCCCTTAGCATACATAAAAATATATTTACCTTTGGGCTTATGGCAACCTGACCCAATTAAATAATTTGAAGATCACAACCAATCAAAACAATAGCAGGAGTCAGGTGCTTTGTGTGCCCTGAATTTTTGAATTTTGAATCGCTCAATTTGTTGAATTGCTCAAGTCAGAACTATCTACTTAGTGATGATTTACTAATTCAAGAAGTGTCTCTCCAATATATCTCCATTACCTCCTTTTCAGCACCTACTCTTCATTCATCCTAGCTTAAACATCCTACCTTTGATTCAGACTAAAGATTACTATATAAATGCACATACCCAGTAAGCTTTTTTATTAGCTATGTGACTCACCAGTCTTCAGAATCTAGGCTTTAGCATAAATTTCTTTAAGACTAGGGGAGAGGAGATATGGCAGGGACAGAATATATTTGCCTGCCAGATGCACTCTGACTCCAGAGGGACCTACTAGGTTTACAGTGCGTGCATGTGCGCTAAGTCGCTTCAGTCGTGTCTGACTCTGTGACCCTGTGGACTATAGCCCACCAAGTTCCTCTGTCTATGGGATTCTCCAGGCAAGAATACTGGAGTGGATTGCCATTCCTTTCTCTAGGGGATCCCAACCCAGGGATCGAACCCATGTCTCCCACATTGCAGGCTGATTCTTTTCCATCTGAACCACCTGGATGATCTCCTAATTACCTATTTTGTTAAAACTTCAGTCTGCTTTTAGTTTAGTATAAGGTTGATGCTATTCCCCTAGAAATTCCTAGTCTTTTCCTTGCTTGATAGTCTTCTAAGAGCTCCTTACAAAAGCTGAGACCTTATTAACTTGCCCAAAATACAGTCTTTGTTTGCTCTTCTGGGCTCTTGAACATTGGCTGAAATAGAAGTAAACCATGCTGATTGGGCTCTTCAGATTTCTGCTATTCAATCTCAAATGGATCTTCTTTGCTACTTGACAATTCCTGTGTTAATTCCCTTTGGAATCTGGTATATTTCTTGTTATTCTAAACTTTTTGCTCTCTCCTGAAATCCTTAACCTCAAGTTCAGCCTTGCCTTCTCACTCTTAGCAGATAACTATCTCCTAATTCATAGAGTATTTAACAACATAAATTGTTTTGTCTTTCTCAATTAAAAAATATTCTACATACCTTCAATTTCCATTTCCTTTTGAAAAGAAATATCCCTCCTCTTATATAATAAATACACACATTATTCTATTTAGATTTTTCTCTAACTCTTTATGTGTTGTTGAAACTTAGTGCATAGTTGTTTTATTTGAACTAACATTAGGTTCAGCAGTCAGTTCAATCCCTACCTGTGAAATGAAAGTATGTAGTCTTTGTTTATTTGGGGCACATGAGTAATAATGGTGTACAATCTTTTAGAGGGTCTGAGAACTGAGAAGCTGAAGTCAAGTTTCTGCCGTGGCTCTTTTGGACTCTTAATGAATTCATATTTTTTCTGCTTATCTTCCACCATTGAAAAGAAACTTGAGGAGAGCAGAAGAGGCAGAGTGGGATCTCCTACTCGGTACTGTGATCCCGGAGGAAACATTTCTCAGCTCTGTTATTATGAATGGGAGGCACCCAGGGAGCTGTTTGGAGCCAGCCTTGCCTTTACAACGGCAGGTTGATTCTTTGGGGGAAAGTTTTCAGATTTGAACTGAAAGTGTTTGGGAGTTTTTTCTTCTTCTTTGTTTTTAATTAACTGGGACTTTTGAAGAGACTTCCTAAAATAAGTGGTTTCTAGAATGGAAAACTGCTCAAGGTGAAATTTTTTCAACAAGTAGCATGCCACTCTTTCTACTGCCATATTTGAAGACTTCCAGTTATATAATTCTACCAGCCACTAACTTTTTACTGTTTATTTTTAAAAAACAAACCCATTCTTCAATTATCCATTGTTTCCTTTTAAGTGAAGAACATAAGAAAAGTTGAGAGGAGAAAATTGGGTCATACTATAATCGTTACTTTGTAGCTCACTTTTTTAAATGTAAAAACACATTGTGAAAATTTTTGCATGGATTTAAGTATTTAGTATTAATAGCATTATTTTAATGGCCATATTAATATTTTCCCTTCTTCATGAATTTATTCAAAAATATTTTTGAACATCCATGGTGTGTCATGTGATGAGGGTAAGGTAGTACACAAAATAGATAAAACTTCTCATTCTGAAGCTTACATGGTATTTCTTTATGCATATGTATTAGAACTGTCTTAATCAATCATCTCTTTTTTTGGTCTATTAGATCCTTCTTTTTGTTATTACAAGTTATAAATCATGTTTAGTTGAACATCCTTTTATTATGTGCATGTTATGATTGTTTCATGAAGCAAAGTTCTAGAAATGAAATTATTCAGTTCAATTCAGTTGCTCAGTCATGTCCGATTCTTTGCAACCCCATGGACTGCAGAGCTAGGCTTCCCTGTCCGTCACCAACTACCGGAGCCTACTCAAACTCATATCCCCATCGCATCGGTGATGCCACCCAACCATCTCATCCTCTGTCATCCCCTTCCCCTCCTGCCTTCAATCTTTCCCAGCATCAAGGTCTTTTCCAATGAGTCAATTCTTCACATCAGATGGCCAAAATATTGGAGTTTCAATATTGGAGTTTCAGCATCAGTCTTTCCAATGAATATTCAGGACTGATTTCCTTTAGGATGGACTGGATCTCCTTGCAGTCCAAGGGACTCTCAAGAGTCTTCTCCAACACCACAATTCAAAAAGCATCAATTCTTCAGCACTCATTTTTCTTTATAGTCCAACTCTCACATCCACTCATGACTACTGGAAAAACCATAGCTTTGACTAGGTGGACCTTCATTGGCAAAGTAATGTTTCTGCTTTTTAATATGCTATCTTGGTTGGTCATAGCTTTTCTTCCAAGGAGCAAGCATCTCTTAATTTCATGGCTGCAGTCACCATCTGCAGTGATTTTGGAGCCCCCCACCCGCCAAAATAAAGTCTGTCACAGTTTCTGTTGTTTCCCTATTTGCCATGAAGTGATGGGACCAGATGCTATGATCTTAGTTTTCTGAATGCTGAGTTTTAAGCTAACTTTTTCACTGTCCTCTTTCACTTTTATCAAGAGGCTTTTTAATTCTTCTTCACTTTCTGCCATAAGGGTGGTGTCATCTGTGTATCTGAGGTTATTGATGTTTCTCCCAACAATCTTGATTCTAGCTTGTGCTTCATCCAGCCTGGCATCTTCCATTATGTACTCTTTATATAAGTTAAATAAGCAGGGTGACAATATGCAGCCTTGACGTACTCCTTTCCCAATTTGGAACCAGTCTGTTGTTTCATGCCCAGTCCTAAATGTTGCTTCTTCACATGCTTACAGATTTCTCAGGAGACAGGTCAGGTAGTCTGGTATTCCCATCTCTGTAAGAATTTTCCACAGTTTATTGTGATCCTCACAGTCAAAGGCTTTGGTGTAATCAATAAAGAAAAAGTAGATGTTTTTCTGGAACTGTCTTGCAAATTATTAATAAAGGTGGCAAAATTATTAATTGCCAGTTTCTCTCTAGAAGAGCTAGGTTTTTCCGCATTCTTACCACTGGTTGTTATCACTTAAAATTATTTTTCTATTTCTTTCTTAATTAAAGCAAGTGCCCTTTCTTTCTTAGCTTCCTTTCAGATGATGGACTGTTTATATCTTATATATTCCATATATATCCTGTATTTTTAGTTACATGTCTCAACAAGATAGTAGCAAACCAAATCATAATCTTAGTTGAAAGAATAAATTGCTAAAAATGTAATTGTGTCAATATCTTTAAAATGATAGTATTTGTTTCTGTATCACTATATACTGGCACAAAGCCTGGTATATAGTAGACATGCAGTAAGTGTTGAACTTAATTTTTTAAATGTATTCTTCTTTATTAAATATGTGTTCTGCTTTAAGTGAAAGAAATTCTCAATGATTAGTCTCATTCCTTTGTTTCTTTATTTAGGAATGATTCATGAATAGAGGTTGATATTACAGTTCATTACCATGGTAACAACCATAATCTCACAAACACCAGTCTTTTTATTTTTTATCTTTTTTATTTTTTATTTTTCATTTATTTTTATTAGTTGGAGGCTAATTACTTTACAATATTGTAGTGGTTTTTATCATACATTGACATGAATCAGCCGTGGATTTACAAGTATTCCCCATCCCGATCCCCCCTCCCACCTCCCTCTCTACCCGATTCCTCTGGGTCTTCCCAGTGCACCAGGCCTGAGCACTTGTCTCATGCATCCAACCTGGGCTGGAAACACCAGTCTTTTTAAATGACACTTAATCGCTGACAAAGGGCTGAAAAAGTGTTTCATTTATGGCTGTGACATCTTAATAGTTAGCAGTGATATAAAAGGAAATAAGGTAGATATTCAGATAAAAATATGCAATTTTGACTACTTTTTGAGCCATGGAGAGTTTTGAAGTCACTGTATTGCAGGTATATTTGACCTTTCTACAATGATAAAACATTGTACAATAAAAATGGCAAAGGATTTATAGGGCTTAAAATCATGAGGCCCAAATTTTAGGTTCCTCTCTGCAACAAATTACTGCCATCATTTAATTTCCTCATAAAATATGTGCAATTTTCTTTTAATTATGACAGGATTATATTGGGAATACCTAATGAACTCATATATGTAAATGCATGCTTTAAAGTATGAAGTAAATTGTAAGATGTTACTGTCCTTCTTATAGAAGCTGATTTACATTAATTTTATATGACCTAAGCATGATGGAGATTGGATCTTTGATTTGCACATATATCACTCTACCTTGGAATGGAGTTTTTAATAAATGTTTTAAAATTGATTGTGGTGGTCATTGTGCAATTCTGTGGACATAATAAAAACCACTGAATTGCACTCTTTAAAGGGATGAAGTGAATGGTATATGAATTAATTCCCAATAAAGTTGATTTTTTTTAAAGCCCATTAGTTATTGTTATTGCTGTTCAGTTAAACCACTAAAGAATTTTAGCTGGACATCTTTTCATGTGGAACCCAACTATCTGGTCATAATAATGGATTTCCATTCTTAACCTTCACTTTCACTGTCTTTCAAACAATCAGACCCTCTACCCTGATAAAACAAAAGGATTCTGCTTCCTTTAGCCCCTAAGAAGGCAATCCAATGTTCTGGTTAAAAGCAGAGTTATTGGAGCCTGAGGTTCAACCCTCAGCTTTGTCCCTTTAAAGCTGTGTAATAATGATTCTTGGGTCACTCTCTCTGTAGTGAGGATGGTAGGAGTAACTCTTCCATAGGGAAGTGGTGTGCATTAAATGAATTAATATAGGTCTTAGAGCAGTGACTTTTAAGTAATTTGTTGTTGTTGTTGGTCAGTCAATAAGTTGTGTCTGACTCTGCAACTCCGTGGACTGCAGCCTGCCAGGCTTCCCTGTCCTTCACTATCTCTTGGAGTTTGTGCAAACTCATGTCCTTTGAGTCTGTGATGCCATCCAACTTCTCATCCTGTGTTGCCCACTTCTCCTGTTCTCAGTCTTTCCCAGCATCAGGGTCTTTTCCAATGAGTTGGCTCTTTGCATCAGGTGGTCAAAGTATTGAAGCTTCAGCTTCATCTTTGGTCCTTCCAATGACTATTTGGGGTTGATTTCCTTTGGGCTTGACTAGTTTGATCTACTTGCAATCCAAGGGTCTCTCAAGAGTCTTTTCCAGAACCACAACTCAAAGCATCAATTCTTTGGTGCTCAGCTTTCTTTATAGTCCAACTCTCACATCCATACACAACTACTGGAGAAACCATAGCTTTTGACTATATGGATCTTTGTCAGCAAAGTAATGTCTCTGCTTTTGAACATGCTGTCTGGGTTTGTCATAGCTCTTTTCCAAGGAGCAAGCATCTTTGAAATTTGTGGTGGCAGTCACCGTCTGCAGTGATTTTGGAGCCCAAGAAAATAAAATCTGTCACCGCTTCCACTTTTTACCCATCTATTTGCCATGAAGTAATGGGACCAGTTGCCATGATCCTAGTTTTTTGAAAATTGAATTTTAAGCCAGCTTTTTCACTCTTTTCTTTTACCCTCATCAAAAGGCTCTTTAGTTCACTTTCTGCCATTATAGTGGTATCATCTGTGTATCTGAGGTTGTTGATATTTCTCCCAGCAATCTCTATTCCAGCTTGCAATTCATCCAGCCTGGCATTTCACATGATGTACTTTGTATATAAGTTAAATAAGCAGGGTGACAATATGCAGCCTTCTCGTACTCCTTTCCCAATTTTGAACCAGTCCATTGTTCCATGTCTGGTTCTAACTATTGCTTCTTGACTTACATTCAGGTTTTGCAGGATACAGGTAAGGTCGTCTGGTATTCCCATCTCTTTAGCAATTTTCCAACAGTTTGTTGTGGTCCACACAGTCAATGGGCAAGAGCAGCTCTTAGTATCAAATCCAAACTGTGACCCTTCTTGTCATATTCTCAAACTCATTAAGGTGTTCTGATACATAAAGAGCTCTCCCTTGAGGATTCCATCATTTAGTAATAGAAAACATGGATAGAAAATTTGAAATGAAAACAGTTCCTTTTATGTATGCTCAGATTTCCTTTTATGTTTACTCAGATTTTTATTCAAGGATATCTTTCTCCTGTATGGTCAGTTTCCTGTAGAAGGAAGAAATAACTATAGTTCTTTAGTCGCTTACTTTTGTGAAGTGTGATGGGAGAATGTTTGTATATGTTAAATAGCCACATCCTTTTTGCTAACATAATACATATTATATGTTTAAAATATCCAGTGTAGACTTCATGTATGCTCAAATGGATGTGCCTGGCACACAGTAGTGTTCAATAAATCCTTGAAAAACTAAATGGATGAATGAGCTCAAACAATATGAAATTATTTCCAGTTTCACTGAGGTCATGCACTGGTGCTTAGCAGCAAATTGGTTGTGATGTTATTACCATCACTTTGTGTTTATATATTGCATTTTGCTTTCCAAAGCACGTTTACATCTTCTTTTGACAATAGCTTAATACATGTAAGATATGTATTTTGTGATTCCAATTATACATACTACAATTGCATATGCTTGTGTAATGCATCTTGCTTAGAAACATTTCCATAAGTTGTGTATTAACTCATTTCATCCTCAGAACAATTTTATGAGGTAGATTGGACAGGTAACACAGTCCTAATTTTCAAAGGCAAAAAAAAGTTACTGTACAACTCTATAAGGAATTTAATAATAGAATTAGATAAATTATGGAGTTAAGACAAAAATGGAGACTTAATGCTTCACTTTGACTTGGATTACATGCCCATTTTGGTACCTCCATGGCCTGAAGAAAACGATATTTTAATTGTTCAGACCTGGTACTTATGTTCTCTGTGGAGCTTTTAAACTACATAGACTAAGAGAAGGAGGGAAAATTCTTCAAATGAAAATGTGGTTCTGTTTTCAGAAGAAGGATTGGAGGCTGGGGTGACAAAAAAATTAACTGAATCTTGTGACATCTATCCAGCTTTTTACCACAGTTGCCTGTGACTTGGATTTCTATATTTATGTAAACAAACATTAATGAAATGGTCAATTCCAAGTTGTTTATCACTTCCTTTCTCTAATGTTCCCGACATACCATTTCCAGACTATACCAAACATTCTTACAGATTTGGAACAGCCATGCTTGCTGAAACCTTTTTTGAAAATTGAAGTAGTGTTGATTTACAGCGTTTTATGAATGAAATAATGCCATTTGCAGCTATTTTGACATTAATGGAACTAGAGATTATCATACTAAGTGAAGTAAGCCAGAAAGAGAAAGACAAATACCATATGATACCAGTTACATGTGGAATCTAAAATATGAAGTCTTTTCTTTAACTTAAAGAATTTATTTTAGTATCTTCAGAAAATTTAAATTTTGCAGCCAGTAAATTTGTTGTTTTTTTAATTAAGAAACAAACAAAATAGCATGTATGGAAGAGGTAGGTAGTTTTTTTTTTTTTTTAAATGGTGAATAGAGTAGAAGTACAATGACTTGGATCTTTGAGAGGTAAAGAGAATTCCAAGTCTGTTTGAGAGTGCTAAAAATTCTAAAATAGAGTGTTTTATCCTGGATTGAATGAATAACAAAAATAGCAGAAATACTTGAATACATAAGATCATAAAAATTGCACATATGTTAAAAATGATTGGGACTGGCTAGCTGGGCAGGCTCCCACCTGGGTGGCCTCATGCACTCCAGCCACCACCTTGGCTGGCTCTTAATGGCCCAACTGCCACTTTGGCAGGCTCCTGAGCCAACCGCTGCCTTCACGGGCCCAGGGAGCAGATGTCCATAAGTTGCCTACATGTAAAGGTGGGGCGGAAACCACAGCTGAGCCCCAGGGGTGGAGTGACTTAAGAAGCAGGGCTGAAATCTCTCCCCACAGCTGCATATGCTGTGGATTCATACCTCCACCGCCCCCTTTATAAATTTAGCACTGGCAGGACATCTGAATGAACAATGGATGCTACTACAGCTGAGATAGGTCTGGTCTTAGCAGCTGTAGACTTTGTGGGTGCATGCTTGTGGGGCCCAGGCCAGGCCAGGATCTGAGCTGCCTCCAAAGCTTCCACTGTAGGTCAAAGTACATGAACACAGTGGTCTTGGGACCAGACTTCAGTGGATCTGTACTGGTGGTCTTGTGAAAACAACACCTGAGGGACCCTAGGGCTGATCTCTGGCATTCCCATAATTGAGGTAGGGTTGAGGGCAGGGCCAACAACAGCAGGTGAAAGGTGACACAGGAGAGCACACTTGTTGGTGAACAGCTCTGGCAGGGGAATACTCAGAGGCTCCTCTCTCAGTGGGAGAGTTCCAATCGCACCTACCTCATTCTTCAGCTCAGAAATGAATCTGGGGGCTTCCATCCCAACAACTAGGCAGCAGACTCTGCCCTTCACAGGGCAGTGACAACCGCAGAGCAAAGAGGAAACCCCGCTCAATATCCAGTGCAAGCTCTGGTCACCACAGCACCAGCCACACCCCCTCGCAGGGGGATAGTGGCCAGCACACACTGAGGAAAGAGACAGCAGACATCCATGCTAAAAACAGCCCTCATACCAAAAGTACTAAACGTGTGCAGACTACACAGGGATGTGCCCACATAAAAATAGCCCTCCAAGACCACAGTAAATAATTATTTCTTCTGAACTCACAGGGAAAGAGAAATATAAGTAAAATGAAGAAGTAGAAAAACCACTCCCAGTCAAAAGATCAAGAGAATTACCCTGAAATAACAAACAATGAAACAGACCCCTTCAGTCTAATAAATACTGAGTTCAAAAGGGAATAATAAAAATACTGAAGAAACTAAGAGAGTCTACTGACAAAATTGCAGATTACTATAATTAGAATGTATAAAGAACTAGAAATTATAAGGAAGAACAAAGAAAAATTAGAAATTCATTTGTACAGACAAAATCTGAACTAAAATCAATGAATAGCAAAATGAATGATTCAAAAGAACAAAAAAGTGATCTGGAAGATAAAATAATGGAAATTACCCAATTAGAGCCACAGGCAGAAGCTTAAACGAAAGGGAACTGCTATAAGCCTATCAGCTATTTTCTCTATAGAAAGGTTGCAGGCCAGAAGGGATTGGCAAGACATATTCAAAGTCCTAAAAGGGAAAAAATCTTCAACCTAGAATACTCTACTCAGAAGATTAACATTTAGAATAGAAGGAGAAATAAAGAATTTCTCAGATAAGCAAAGACTAAAAGAATACTTCCAACCCACAGATTGAACCCGGGTCTCCTGCATTGAAGGTGAATTCCTTACCAACTGAGTCACAAGAAGTCCAAAACCTATCCTAAAGGAGATATTGAAAAGTCTTCTCTAAATAGAAAAGAAGTAAGAAACTATAGGAAAGAGAAAATCACAATTGAAAAGTAAATCACTTAAAGAAAAATATTAGCAAATAACAACACATAAAAAGGATCATACACTACAAACAAGTTGGATTCATCCCAGGGTCACAAAGATAGTTCAACATTTGCAAATCAATCAATGTGATATAGCACATCAACAAAAGAAAAGACAAAAACCACATGATCACCTCAATAGATGCAGTAAAATCATGCAGTAAAATTCAATATCCATTCATGATAAAAGCCCTTACAAAAGTGGGATATAGAGGGAACACATATCAACATAATAAAAGTTATTTGTGACAAACCCACAGCCAATATAATAGCTAATGGTGAGAAGCTGAAAGCCTTCCTGCTAAAATCTGGAACAAGACAAATAT
The DNA here is from genome assembly GCF_019320065.1 of Cervus canadensis. Classification (NCBI taxonomy): domain Eukaryota; kingdom Metazoa; phylum Chordata; class Mammalia; order Artiodactyla; family Cervidae; genus Cervus; species Cervus canadensis. The sequence continues at coordinate 30,911,724 of NC_057401.1, read as the reverse complement.
GCCCGTTCTCACTACTTTTCTTCAATATAGTACTGGAAATCATAGCCACAGCAATCAGACAATGAAAAGAATAAAAGTATTCAAACTGGTTGTTGTGCAGTCACTCAGTCGTGTCCGACTCTTTGCAACCCCATGGACTGCAGCACACCAGGCTTCCCTGGCCATCACCAACTCCCAGAGCTTACTCAAACTCATGTCCATTGAGTCGGTGATGCCACCCAACCATCTTATCCTCTGTTGTCCCCTTCTACTCCCACCTTCAATCTTTCCTAGCATCAGGGTCTTTTCCAATGGGTCGGCTCTTCTCATCAGGGGGCCGAACAAATTACCCATTTCACAGAACTAGAACAAATAATCCTAAAAGTTATATGGAAACTTATAGTCAAAGCTATGGTTTTTTCAGTAGTCATGTACGGATGTGAAAATTGGACCATAAAGAAGGCGGATACCAAAAAATTGAGGCTTTTGAATTGTGGTGTTGGAAAAGATGCTTGAGAGTCCCTTGGGTTTCAAGATCAAACCAGTCAATCTTAAAGGAAATCAACCCCGAATATTCATCAGAAGGACTGATGCTGAAGCTGAAGCTCCAATACTTCGGCCACCTGATAAGAAGAGCTGACTCACTGGAAAAGACCCTGATGCTGGAAAAGATTGAGGGCAGGAGGAGAAGGGGGCAACAAAGGATGAGATGGTTGGATGGCATCACTGACTCAATGGACATGAGTTTGAGCAGGCTGTGAGAGATAATGAAGGATAGGGAAGTCTGGCATGCTTCAGTTCATGGGGTCGCAGAGTCAGACATGACTTGGTGACTGAACAACAATACAGAAGACCCAGAATTGCCAACATAATACTGAGGAGAAAGAACAAAGCAGGAGACATAATCCCCTCCCCTCCTCCAGGTTTAAGTAAATGTTGCAAATCTAGTAATCCAGACAGTGTGGTACTGACACAAAAATATAAATGCTGATCAATGGAACAGAATAGAGAGCCCAGAAATAAACCCACACAGAATTAATCTTTGACAAAGTAAGCAAAAATATACAGCAGGAAAAAGACAGCTCTTCAGCAAGTGGTGTTGAGGAAGTTGGACAGCTGCATGTAAATCAGTGAAGTTAGAACAGACCTTCACATCATACACAAAAACTCAAAATGGTGTAAAGACTTAAATATAACATGACACCATAAAACTCCTAGAAAAGAACACAGGCAAAACATTCTCTGACATAAATCATATCAATGTTTTCTTGGGTATGTTTCCCAAGGCAATAGAAATGGAAGCAAAAATAAACATGGAATCTAATCAAACATATGAGTTTTTGCACAGTGCAGGAAGCTATAAACAAAACAAAAAGACAGCCTTTGGAATGGGAGAAAATATTTGCAAATGATGAAACCAACAAGGGGTTAATTTCTAAAATATACAAACAGCTCATAAAATTCAATAACAAAAAGCCACCCAATCAAAAAAGGGCAAGAGACCTAAATAGATATTTATCCAAAGAAGACATAGGTGGCCAATAAACACATAAAAAGATGCTCATCATTTTTAATTATTAGAGAAATGCGAATCAAAATTACAATGAGATAGCACCTCACACTGATCAGAATGGCCATTATTTAGAGAGGTAGACTTTTTAATAAATAAATAAGTGCTAGAGAGGTTGTGGAGAAATGGGAACTCTCTTACACTGTTGCTGGGACATGTTGTTGCACTGCTGCACATGATGGTGCAGGCAACATGGGAAACAGTATGGACATTCCTTAAAAAACTAAAAGTAGAGTTAATATATGATCCAGCAAGCCCACTTCTTGGCATATACCCAGACAAAACTGTAATTCAAAAAGATACATGCATACCTATGTTCATAGCAGCACTATTGCAACAGCCAAGACATGGAAAGAAGCTGAATGTCCATTGACAGATGAATGGGTAAAGAAAACATGATATATGTACACAATGGAATGTGACTCAGCCATTAAAAGGGATAAAGTGATGCCATTTGCAGCAACATGAATGGATCCAGATATTATATGCTAAGTACATCTGACAGAGGAAGACAATATCTTATAATATTGATTTCCTGTGGAGTCTAAAATACAACACAAATGAACATATCTATGAAACAGAAACAGACTCATAGAGAACAGACTTGTGATTGCCAAGGGGGAGGGGGCATGTGGGAGGAAGGGATTGGGAATTTGGGATTAGCAGATGCAAACTATTATGTATAGGATAGGTAAACAACAAGGTCCTACCATGTAATACAGGGAACTATTTTCAATATCCTGTATAAACCATAATGAAAAAGAATACATATATGCATAACTTTGCTGTATAGCAGAAATTAACACAACATTGTAAATCAACTGTACTTCTTTTTAAAAAATTATTAGGACTGGAAAAAATGATTACAAAAGTTTTGGAAAATTTGTCACATACAGATTCAAAGCTCCATCTGAATCTCTGAACGGTAGGCTGGTTTTTTACTACTTCAAAGAAGAAGAAATTAGAATAAAGTAGAAATACCCATGAACAGGCAAAAATCTTGATCCCAGTTCAATTTCTGCCTTTTGGAAAAACCACAGAAGGTTTCTGGGCTTTGAATGGGCAGGTTTGGGCAGAATTGGCTCTTTTGAACTTTGCAGTTCTAAGTAGTGCTTTTGAATTGACAGTTGGAGAGGATGTTAAAGACCACAGATTTTATCTTCTTCATCTTACAGATATGGAAACTGGGGCACAGAGGCATTAATTGATTAATCTATGTGAATATCAGACTGGTTATTTTTAAAACTGGGTAGCAAATTGCCAAAAACAATTGTTGAAAACTTGATACATAGGGGAAGAATACAATGCTTTTCTCTCACCTCTTCTGCCCGAAATGTTCAACCATTTATATCTCTTATTACTTCTACAGAAAAGAGACAAGGTAAAAGGAAGAGGAGAGAGAGAAGAGTAAGGAGAAAAAACACAGCACAAGAATGTGAGGGATGCTAGAGAGGGCTCATCCTCTGATGTGATAAAACAGTGAAGCTCTTTCTAAGGGATTAGAATAGGCTTACCTTGTGCCCCTCAGTCAAGATTCAAATTGTAAGCTTTATTTGCCTAAGTATACTTAGTATATTTAGTATCCTAAGTGTACTTTCTGGTGGTGCTGGATAAATAGCTTTTAGGAGATATTTTGAGCTATATTCTCAAATTATGCTTCAAACTTGGCTTATCTTGGAAGCCATTGGAGTGAAAAGCTAGAAATACATTTATAAAATATTTTTAGATTTTTGAAGTTGTTTCAAATGAAGATTTATACTTTTCTCCTCAAGTTACTGAATCACTGAACTAATGTTTCCTAACTGCTGGAGAAGAAACCTTACCTTTTATTCTCGGTCCTCCATCTGAACTTTTTATTAAGTACGGGCTACTTTTTGGAGAAGGAAATGGCAGCCCATTCCAGTACTCTTGACTGGAAAATCCCACGGACAGAGGAGCGTGGTAGGCTACAGTCCATGGGGTTGCAAAGAGTCGGACACGACAGAGACTTCACTCACTTTTCAGAGAACAGTTCTCTTAACTGTTGGTTAACTTTGTTTTAGAATATTTGTATTATTGCATCTTAAAGAAGAGTATTTTCTCCAGGGTCATTACAGCTGCAGAAAAATTGATCAAATATTTTTTCTGTACTGTCATCTCTTTCTCACCAGTAGGGGGCACCTGAGGATTTGAACCAAATCTTTTAATCCACTTATATTTCAAAAAGTCATATTGACCAAGTTGTATCTAGTTTTAACCCCTTTGGGTTCCTAATTAAAACAAACAAACAAACATATATATATATATATTGATTATATGTATATGTATATATATATATACATAAAACCCTCTGTTGCCTATCAGTAAATTCCCAACCCCTTAGCTTGGAACTTAGGACCCTTTGTGATCTAACATTTCCCAGTGAAGCCCTTCTTCTTACTCCTCTTTGCTTATCAAGTGCTGTCATGTAACCAGTGTTCCAAATGCTTGGCACTTTTTGTATTTCTGTACTTCAATGTCTTTTATCTTGGTCAGAAGCACTACCCTGAGTTTTCATGAAATTGAGTTCATGAAATCACAGTTCAGTTGGTACTTTTCTATCATCTCTCCACTACAAAATACTGGTATCTATACTAATGTCAATAAACAATTTCTAAGTCAGAAGCTCTATATGCAAATGTTGATAAAGAGTATATTTCCCATTATGTTAAGAAAAATTGTAGTGTATTTTATATCACACCCAAGCCCCCCAATCAATTTTTTTAAATGTTGCTGTAATATACATGTCTATGTATAAGAAACTATAATAGGGTTTAAAGCACTTAAACCTATAGCAGTTACTTTATAGGAAATAACATGTGTAACGTACTATGATCCAAACATCTTTTCTATATAGGGGGCAAATAACACAGCAGTAAATACATTTGTTATAAAACCACAGACAAAAATTATACAGAAAACCAGGCAATTTCCTCTGTGAGTTGATATTTACCTAGTGATGTGTAAATACAATGTTTGAAAAAAGTTGAGAAGCAAGTGTTGGGAGAGTAATTTCTTCGATTCAGTCTAGCTGCAACAAAGATTTGAATGGTGGATGAACGTTAAAGCTTGGTTGCAGCTCAGAGTTTTATTTGGTAAACAAAGGATAGTACACCTCTGAGGCATGAGGGTGGACTGACCCTGAAGGAGAGGTCCCAACCCTCTTGGCTCCTCTTTTTAAACTTTTTGTCTTCTCCCTTCCCCGCAGCCTGCCCTGTGCAGATTAGGGCTACGACTCATTATCAGTCAGGGAGGGGGTGTGTTTGTGTCACCTGAGGTTCCCACTCCATCTGGGATTTTTCCTTTGTACCCTTTTCAACAGCTTTTCCCCTTTCTTTGTCTTTTAGCTGCTGGCCATTTGGGGCTCTTTTTTTCTTTTTTTTCCCTCCATCTTGATGAAAGTGAAAGAGGAGAGTAAAAAAGCTGGCTTAAAACTCAACATTCAAAAAACTAAGATCTTGGCATCTGGTCCCATCACTTCATGGCAAATAGATGGGGAAACAATAGAGATGGTGAGAGCCTTTATTTTCTTGGGCTCCAAAATCACTGCAGATGGTGACTGCAGCCATGAAATTAAAAGGGGCTTGCTCTTTGGAAGAAAAACTATGACCAACCTAGACAGCATATTAAAAAGAAGAGATATTACTTTGCCGACAAAGGTCTGTATAGGCAAAGCTATGATTTTTCCAGTAGTAAGGTATGGAAATGAGATAAAGAAAGCTGAGCTTTCTTATCAAATTGAAGAATTGATGCTTTTGAACTGTGGTGTTGGAGAAGACTCTTGAGAGTCCCTTGGACTGCAAGGAGATCAACCTGTTAGTCCTAAAGGAAATCAGTCCTGAATATTCATTGGAAGGACTGATGCTGAAGCTGAAACTCCAATAGTTTGGCCACCTGATGGGAAGTACTGACTCATTGGACAAGACCCTGATACTGGGAAAGACTGAAGGCAGGAGGAGAAGAAGCGGGCAACAGAGGATGAAATGGTTGGATGGTATCACCGACTTGATGGATATGAGTTTGAACAAACACCAGAGGTGGTGATAAACAGGGAGGCCTGGTATGCTGCAGTCCATGGGGGTCGCAAGGAGTCAGACACGACTGAGAGACTGAACATGCACTGAAACCCTCAGTACCTCAGTATGTGACCTGATTTGGAGACAGGGTCTTTACAGAGGTAGTCAAGTTAAAGTGAGGTCATTTGGGTGGGTCCTAATTCAATAAGACTGGTGTCCTTATAAAAGGAGTAATTTGGACATGCATCAAAAGGTATGCATAAAGCCAAAATGATGTGAAGAGACACAGGGGGAAGATGGCCATCTACTAGTCACGGAGAGAGTCCCCTCCCTAACACTCCTTAGAAGGAAAAAACCCCTCCAATAATCTTAATTTTGGGCTTCTAGCCTCTATAACTGTAAGACAGTAAATTTCTGTTCTTTAAGCCTTCCAGTTTGTGTTACATTGTTACAGCTGCCCTGGCAAATCAATATATTGCTCTTAGAGATAGAAGGCTAGTTTTAGACAGAAAGCTTCTTATCTTGCCATATGACACTGTGGTGTCTCTCAGGCATCACATATGCATGTGATTCTGGTGCACTAATTATTGGGCATCAGTTATTGTATTTGAATGTAACCTGAGAATTTTATTCTGTACATCCTTTTGTTTAAAATGTTTGGAGTTTTGAGTATGCAAATATGAATGAATAGAAAAATACACATACTTTCTAGAATAGAGATTGGTAAACTTTTCCCTAAAGGATCAAATAATAAGATTTTAAGCTCTGTGACCATATGGTCTCCATGGCAGCTACTCAGTTCTACTACTGTAGCAAGAAAGCAGCCATGGTCAATACATACATCAACAAGTCTGGCCGTGTTCCAATAAAACTTTGTTTATGGATCCTAAAATTTTAATTTCACATAGCTTTCATGTATTCTTCTTATGATTTTCCCTATTCATTTAATAAATGTGAAAATCATTGATTTTAAACTTGTGAGTTATACAAAAACAGATGGAAAGTTAAATTTTGCCTGTGGGCTATACTTTGACTACTTTTTCTATAAAAATGATCTGTGAAGTTTGGTAGTTAATTTGATGTGTCAATTTGGCTAGACCTTTGTACCCTGATATTTGTTCAAACATTATTCTGTTTCTGTTAAGATATTTTTTAGATGAGATTAGCATTTAAATCAGTAGACTTTGAATGAAGGAGATTGTTCTCCGTAATATGATTGGGTGTCATTTAATCGGTTGAAGGCCTGAAAAGGAAAAAAGCATGAACCCCACCCAACCCTCCCCAAGAACAGAAATTCTGTTAAGTCTGTCTTCAGACTTGCACTCACTCTCCCTTGGGTCTCTGGCCTGTTAGCCTACCCTGCAGAGTTTGGCCTTGCCAACCTACAGTCATGTAAGGCAATTCCTTAACAGAAACCTTTCTTTCTCTTGATATGTGTGTATTTTGTTGTTCAGTCACTAAATTGCATCCAAATCTTTATGATCCTATGGACTACAGCACGTCAGTTTCCTCTGTCCTCCACTATCTCCTGGAGTTTGCTCAAATTCATGTCCATTGAGTCAGTGATGCTATCTAACCATCTCATTGTCTGCCACCCTCTTCTCCTTTTGCCTTCAATCTTTACTGGCATCAGGGTCTTTTCTAGTGATTTGGCTCTTTGTATCAGGTGGCCAAAGTATTGGAGCTTCAGCATCAGTCCTTCCAATGTATATTCAGGGTTGATTTCCTTTAGGATTGATGGTTTGGTCTCCTTGCTTTCCAGGGGACTCTCAGGAATCGTCTCCAGCACCACAACTCTAAAGCATCAATTCCTTGGTACTCGGCCTTCTTTATGATCCAACTCTCACATCTATATATCACTAGTGGAAAAACCATAGCTTTGACTAAATGGACCTTTGTCAGCAAGGTGATATCTCTGCTTTTTAATATACTGTTTAGGTTTGTTATAGCTTTTCTTCCAAGGAGCAAGCGAATTTTCATTTCAGAAATTAGTGTCCTAAAGTAGGTACAAGCTATAAAACTTTAGAGGAAGAAGGACTTACCACTCAGATTCTCTCTCCAGTAAACATTTCCTGCTTCAGGCTTCTCCAGATAAACAAAATCAATAGGATATATGTGTTTATATAAATATAGTCTTGTATATTGGTTTGTGTGTGTATATATATATATATATATATATATATATATGTTTATATACATACATATCCTATCAGTTTTGTTTCTCTGGAGAAGCCTGACTATTGTAATTAGTCTTTAAACAAAAAATCACAAGAGCAGGTATTTTTAATAGGAAATGTTACTAGGGAGATGATCTGAGTGGCAAGTCCTTCTTCCTCTAAGTTTGTATAGCTTATACCTACTTTATAGCTCTAATTTCCTAGCGTAGCATTGCATTATTTAAATTTACACAAATTAATAGGCATAGTTTAGCAACAGGTTCACAGTAAAAATTCAACAGGAAATCACTGTAAAAGGATCTTTTGCTTGTTTGGTCTTTATTATATTTCATATATTAATGTATACATTGTGCATTTAAAAACACTGCAATTAAACTGTGTATGCTATACTTTTTGGATAATTTAAGAGGTTTTCAAGATATGTTTTGATTACACTTCTTTTTCCACAATTTAGGAATTGATTTTAAATTCTAAGCATCATGTGAGCTATGAAAAGAAAAAGAAAGTGAAGTTGCTTGGTTGTGTCCAAATCTTTGTGACCCTATGAATTGTAGCCTGCCCAGCTCCTCCGTCCATCGAATTTTCCAGGCAAGAATACTGGAGTGGGTTGCCATTTTCTTCTCCAGGGAATCTTCTGACCCTGGGACCTAACTCAGGCCTCCCGCTTTGCAGGCAGACTCTTCACCCTCTGAGCCACCAGGGGATCCCGTGTAAGCTATAGAGAGCTGCACTTGACTTACGTTAAAATTTTAAAACTGCTGTCCATTCTTAAAGTTAATTTTGCAAAATCCTCAGGGGTGGAAATCTATATTATTCTTTTTATTCCTCAAATAAAACATTTAATAACTATTTACTAACTAATATTACAATTCATGGATATGTGTTACATCTGAGAGGAAAATTTTATATTGCAAATATGCCTAGATTGAGTCCCCAGTCACTTTATTTATTTATTTAGCAGTGGGTGGGTAATACAAATAGCTTTAATGCAACATTCATTTTCACCTAGAGCTAATGAACATGATTCTTAGGTAGTCTAACTTATTAGACCTTAATAGTCTTACTTATAATACACTTAAGCATTCTTGTAAAATTGTATCTTTTCATACTTAAATAACAAATCCATTCCATCAGTCTCATGGAATCAATACACAGTTGATTATTTCTTCTAGGTTGTACATTTTATTGGCATACACTTATTTGTGGTAGTCTCTTATGATTCTTTGTATTTCTGCGTTGTTAGTTGTAACTTTTTTATTTCTGATTTTACTGATTTGGGCCCTTTCTTTTTTCTTGATGAATCTGGCTAAAGATTTATCAATTTTGCTTGTAGTTTCAAAGAGCCAGATTTAGTTTGACTGATCTTTTTATTATTTTTTTTGTCTCTATTTTATTTATTTCTGTCCTGATCTTTATGATTAATTTCTTTCTACTTAGTTTGGGTTTTGTTTTTTCTTTTTTCTCCATTTCATATAAGTGCAAGATTGGGTTGTTTATTTAAGATTTTTTTCTTATTTCCTGAGATAAGCTTGTATTGTTATAAACTTCCCTCTTAGAACTGCTCTTGCTGTGTCTAGTAGGTGTAGGATTATTGTGTTTTTGTTTTCATTTGTCTCTTTGTATTTCTTTATTTCTTCTTTAATTTCTTCAGTGATCCTATGGGTATTTAGTAGCATATTGTTTGGCCTCTACACATTTGATTTTGCAGTTTTTTTTTCTTGTAGTTGATTTCTAGTGTCATAATGTTGCAGTTGGAAAAGATGCTTGATACAGTTCCAATTTTCTTGAATTTACTGAGACTTGTTATATAGCCTAGAGTGTGATCCATCCTGGAGAAGGTTCCAAGTGCACTTAAAAAGAATGTGCATTCTGCTTCTTTTGACTGAAGTGCTCTCTGTAGATCAACTAAGTCCATTTGTCTTGTTTAAGGCCTGTGTTTCCTTATTGATTTTGTTTCTGGATAATCTGTCTATTGATATGAGAAAGGGTTAGAAGTCCCATACTGTTATTGTGTTACTGTTCATTTCTCCTTTTATGACTATCTTCCTTATATATTTCATTTCAGTTCAGTTCAGTCGCTCAGTCATGTCCGACTCTTTGTGACCCCGTGAATCACAGCATGCCAGGCCTCCCTGTCCATCACCAACTCCCAGAGTTTACTCAAATTCATGTCCATCGAGTCAGTGATGCCATCCAGCCATCTCATCCTCTGTCGTCCCCTTCTCCTCCTGCCCCCAATCCCTCCCAGCATCAGAGTCTTTTCCAATGAGTCAACTCTTCACATCAGGTGGCCAAAGTATTGGAAGTATTGGAAGTATTGAAGTATTGAAGCTGAAGTATTCAGCTTCAGCATCAGTCCTTCCAATGAACACCTAGGACTGATCTCCTTTAGGATGGACTGGTTGGATTTCCTTGCAGTCCAAGGGACTCTCAAGAGTCTTCTCCAATACCATAGTTCAAAAGCATCAATTTTTCAATGCTCAGCTTTCTTCACAGTTCAACCCTCACATCCATACATGACCACTGGAAAAACCATGGCCTTGACTAGATGGACCTTTATTGGCAAAGTAATGTCTCTGCTTTTTAATATGCTATCTAGGTTGGTCATAACTTTCCTTCCAAGGAGTAAGTGTCTTTTAATTTCATGGCTGCAATCACCATCTGCAGTGATTTGGGAGCCCAAAAAAATAAAGTCTGACACTGTTTCCACTGTTTCCCCATCTATTTCCCATGAAGTGATGGGACCAGATGCCATGATCTTAGTTTTCTGAATGTTGAGCTTTAAGCCAACTTTTTCACTCTCCTCTTTCACTTTTATCAAGAGGCTTTTTAGTTTCTCTTCACTTTCTGCCATAAGGGTGGTGTCATCTGCATATCTGAGGTTATTGATATTTCTCCTGGCAGTCTTGATTCCAGCTTGTGCTTCTTCCAGCCCAGCATTTCTCATGATGTACTCTGCATATAAGTTAAATAAGCAAGGTGACAATATACAGCCTTGACGTACTCCTTTTCCTATTTGGAACCAGTCTGTCGTTCCATGTCCAGTTCTAACTGTTGCTTTCTGACCTGCATACAGGTTTCTCAAGAGGCAGGTCAGGTGGTCTGGTATTCCCATCTCTTTCAGAATTTTCTGCAGTTTATTGTGATCCACACAGTCAAAGGCTTTGGCATAGTTAATAAAGCAGAAATAGATGTTTTTGTGGAACTCTCTTGCTTTTTCGATGATCCAGCAGATGTTGGCAATTTGATCTCTGGTTTCTCTTCCTTTTCTAAAACCAGCTTGAACATCTGGAATTTCATGGTTCACTGAACCATGGCTGAAGCCTGGCTTGGAGAATTTTAAGCATTACTGTACTATTTAGTTGGGTGCAAATATATTTTCAATTGTATCTTCTTGAATTGAATCCTTGCTCATTGTTTAGAATTATTTTTTTGTCCTTTGTAACAGCCTTTATTTTAAATTCTACTTTGTCTGAATATTGCCACTCCAGCTTTCTTTTTTTTTCTATTGTTTTTAATTAATTAATTAATTTTTTAATACATATTTTATTTTATTTTTTTAATTTTTTAAAAAATTTATTTATTTATTTATTTTTTCAGTGGGTTTTGTCATACATTGACACGAACCAGCAATAGATTTACACGCATTCCCCATCCAGATCCCCCCTCCCACCTCCCTCTCCACCCGATTCCTCTGGGTCTTCCCAGTGCACCAGGCTTGAGCACTTGTCTCATGCATCCCACCTGGGCTGGTGACCTGTTTCACCATAGATAATATACATGCTGTTCTTTCGCAACATCCCACCCTCATCTTCTCCCACAGAGTTCAAAAGTCTGCTCTGTATTTCTGTGTCTCTTTTTCTGTTTTGCATATAGGGTTGTCGTTACCATCTTTCTAAATTCCATATATATGTGTTAGTATGCTGTAATGTGCTTTATCTTTCTGGCTTACTTCACTCTGTATAATGGGCTCCAGCTTCATCCATCTCATTAGAACTGGTTCAAATGAATTCTTTTTAATGGCTGAGTAATATTCCATGGTGTATATGTACCACAGCTTCCTTATCCATTCATCTGCTGATGGGCATCTAGGTTGCTTCCATGTCCTGGCTATTATAAACAGTGCTGCGATGAACATTGGGGTGCACGTGTCTCTTTCAGATCTGGTTTCCTCAGTGTGTATGCCCAGAAGTGGGATTGCTGGGTCATATGGCAGTTCTAATTCCAGTTTTTTAAGAAATCTCCACACTGTTTTCCATAGTGGCTGTACTAGTTTGCACTCCCACCAACAGTGTAAGAGGGTTCCCTTTTCTCCCCACCCTCTCCAGCATTTATTGCTTGTAGACTTTTGGATAGCAGCCATCCTGACTGGCGTGTAATGGTACCTCATTGTGGTTTTGATTTGCATTTCTCTGATAATGAGTGATGTTGAGCATCTTTTCATGTTTTGATCCCGACTTGCATGGAATATCTTTTTCCATCCCCTCACATCCGGTCTGTATGTATCTCCTGATCTGAAGTGAGTCTCTTGTAGGCAGCATATATACAGGTCTTGTTTCTGTATCCATTCAGCCACTCAATTTATTTTGATTTGAGCATTCAATCTTTACATTTAAATTAATTATTGATATGTATGTCATTTTGTCAATTGTTTTGGATTTGTTGGTATTAGAATACTCTCTAATACCATATACAAGAATAAACTCAAAATGAGTTAAAGACCTATATGTAAGATGAGATATTATAACAAGCCTAAAGGAAAACATAGGCTGACCATTCTTTTTTTTTTTTTCTTTGAAGTCATTTTTATTTAGGTCATGTGCAGCATATATTCTGATCCATAATATGTTCATTTTGAAAAAAAATTTTTTTTATTATTATTATTTTTTAAAATTTTTATTTATTTATTTATTTTTTTGGTCATACATTGATATGAATCAGCCATAGATTTACACGTATTCCCCATAAATCACAGCAATATATTTTTTTGAATCCATTTTTTTAGAGTAAAGGAAATAAAAGCAAAAATAAACAAATGGGTCTAATTAAGCATAAAAGCTTTTGCAAAGAAAAGGAAACCATTGACAAAATGAAAAGATAACATGAGAGAAAATATTTATAAATAATATGACCAGTATGGTACTAATATCAACAACTATAACAGCTCATATAACTCTACATCAAAAAGTCAAACAACCCAATTGAAAAATGGGCAGGAGAAGTGAATAGACATTTTTACAAAGAGGAAATGCAGATGGCCAATAGGCACAAGAAAAGATGCTCAATATCACTAATCATCAGGGAAATGCAAATCAAAACCACAATGAGATATCACCTCACACCTCTCATAATGGCTATCATCAAAATAACACAACTAACAAATGTTAACAATGATGTGGAGAAAAGTGAGCCTTCATACACTGTTGATGGAAATGTAAATAGATGCAGCCACTGTGGAAAACATTATGAAGGTTTCTCAAATAACTAAAAATAGGACTACCATATGACCTAGTAATTTTACTCCTGGGTATATATCCAAAAAAAGAAAAAAACACTAATTCAAAAAGATAAATGCATCCCAGTGTTCATAGCAGCATTATTTACAGTTTCCAAGATTTGGAAGCAACCTCAGTGTCCATCAACAGAAGAATGGATAAAGATGTGGCACACACAATGGAATACTATTCAGCTATTAAAAATGAAATTTTGCCATTTGTAGCAACATGGATGGACTTGGAAGCCATTATGCTAAGTGAAATAAGTCAGACAGAGAAAGACAAATTCTATATGTTATCACTTATATGTGGAAACTAAAGAATGCAATAAACTAGTGAATAAAACAAAAAAGAAACAGCCTCACAGATATAGAGAACAAACTATTAGTTTTCAGTGGGGAGGGGGAGGGATAATATAAGGATAGAAGAATAAGGGACACTAACTTTTGGGTGTAAGATACACTTAAGGATGTGTTGTACAACATGGGGAATATAGCCAATATTTTGTAATAATGGAATGTAACCTTTAAAAATTATATAAAAATTTAAAGATTTTTAGAAAATTAAATGAAAAACATAGTAGACCAGTCTCAAATATTTCTAGAACTGCATGGTTATAAGGGCTGCTTTCTGGTTAGTAGTCACACATGACACAAGATCTACTCAAAGGTTTCCTATTTCTAATCATTTGCCTGTATTTGTTACCATAAGAAACTTAACAATTTGGACTAGCCATTGAGAAGAGGAAGAAGAATTGCCAGAAGGAAAGGAAAAGAATGAATAATGGACTTGGGAAGAATCATATGAAGATGACTCTAACTAGAGAATAATGAGACATTGTGGTGTTATTATTAACTTATTGCTAAGAGATTTAGAATTCCAAGAAGCTGGAATCTACTAGGTAATATGTGAATAATAAGTAAGAAATTGGTCACATATTGGCTCAGGGATAATTTCAGTTAATGATGCAACAAAATCAATAGGTCATGAGCATTCCACTATCTTACATTCAGCTGAAATCTTTTAGTGAAAACTAAGTATTGACATAGGCCTAATCTAGAATGTAGGCCAGATCCCGTTTTAGAGTTTTGGGGACTAGACATACTGGCTTGATTTTTCTTTTCTTTTCTTTTTTTTTTCTTTCCCTTCTCATCCCAGAATAGAGCTACTAGAAGTAAATTTGGGCAAATTGATGGAAAATCTTTTCAGTGGGTTTGTCTCGATAATACAGTGTGGTCAGTGCTGGATTCCTTTCCAGGATATTGTGGGTTAACTCTAAGGAAGCATGTCCTAATAAACTTGCTGGCATACTTTCACCTCTTACCTAAGTTCCATTCCTAAATAGGATGTGTACGATAAGGGAAAATTATAAGATTTGTTAATTAAAGATATTAGAGCTGAAGTTCCAATACTTTGGCCATCTGATGCGAATAGCTGACTCATTGGAAAATACCTTGATGCTGGGAAAGATTGAAGGCAGGAGGAGAAGGGGACAACAGAGGACGAGATGGTTGGATGGCATCACTGACTCAATGGACACGAGTTTGAGCAAGCTCCAGGAGTTGGTGAAGGACAGGGAATCCTGGCGTGCTGCAGTCCATGGGGTCACAAAGTGTTGAACATGACTGAGTGACTGAACAATGACAATTAAAGATATGACCATGTCAAACTTGCCAATGGCTTCTTTCACCTATAGGTAGAATTCTTTGTTTTAGGAAGAACTACTCAAATTTTTTCTTTTATGTATGTGGATGTGAAACAATTAAACAGTTTTGTTTAGGAAGTAATCGATACTTTTCTCAAATGACTTAATATGCTAAGCTCAAAATAATTTGGGGAAAAACTCAGGAAAGTTGATAAATTTAAATGGGAGTCAAAAGGCTACAGAAGGAAAGCTATAGAGACATTGGATTGCTTTTTCCTTGAAGTTCAACATAATTCGAATCTCTGATGGGTTCAGGAATTCTAATTAAGAGAAACTGTCAAGAAACTGTCTACACCAGGATCCCCAAAGAGTTCATGGATGTGTCTTTAACAGGTGGTCTGGGCATAACTCCAGGGACTAGTTTGACCTGGGAGAAAGCTGGAAACTCTGGCTCTACAGATGCCTCTTGAGTAAAATGCCTGAGTGTGTGTCTGTGTGCGTGCACGCGCGCATACGTCTGTGTGTCTGAAAGATCTGTGTTACTAAAGAGCTGTAACATTGGATGCCCAGGCCTGATGCAGAGACATATTCCAAGAAACGTGTGCTTTTCCAGTGACAGTGGAGAGGGGAGTTTTCTATTAGGCACTGTTTTCAGTGGATTAAGACTCATCTAGGCTCTGGGCCCCTAGATTTTGGTGGCAATGAATACCTGAGTCATTATGAGTTTGGATAGCAATCCAGGACTGTGTTGGGTTTCTACAATGTTGTGTTGGGGGTTAGGCACACCTTTCATCACCACTGGACTTCCAGCAGGGAACAATGATTGCATTGTTTTGCTTCATTGCTGTTCCCAGCAGCATCATCATATGCCACAGGACAGAGGCATCGGGGTGCAAGAGACAATGAAGGAAAGGCCTTTAAATCTAGGTGAGTTGTGTGTAGTTTCTGAATCTGGAATTCAGTGTCTTCATAAGCAAAATGGGCCCAATTATAGTTCCTTCTTATAGGTTTGTTGTGACGATCAGACACACTAATATACATGAAAGACTCACAATGGTGCCTGTAATAAGGCAGTGCTCAGTAATGTTAGGTAAGAGAAGCAAAGAACAGAAACCTTATAGGGAATTGACTAAATTTTCCATTTTTTCTCCATAAGTATGTAGTCACATCTAAGACGAATGGTTTGTTGTGGATTCAAGATGTGAAGGGAGAGAAGACTCTGTAGTTATTTGATTCAAATATTAAAAAGAGGGTGAAAACCACTTTTTATCCTAATTTGGTGAAGTTGAACATATCTTTTCATATTTCCACTTAGGTGTTCTTAACAGTTTTTCTAAATTATTTCTCCTCAAATTGTCTTGTTGGCTGATATTTCTTTCACACAATAATAACCATTCCCAAACCACTCAGGCTAAAAAGTCTGGATCTTGCTTTCAGTCCTTTTTCTTCTTTGGCATCTACCCAGTCAGTTCCTGCACCCTCTCAGTTTTTCCTTCATAGTGATCCTTGAATCTGTCCTTTCCTCTCCATCCTCACCTTTATTTGTCCAACTAGTCCAGACAAATTCCCAATAAGCTGCATTTGCTCAAGTGCCACAGGACAGAAATAGGTTTTATGAGCTTGTGTTGAGTTGGGAGCAAACAGGGCTGTACCCTGGCAAAACGTGAAGTAGGTAAAGTTTGGCTTTGTCACCCTACCCTTTGCCAGCCTCTCCCCAGAGGTGAGGAAAGCTGTAGCTTCTGACCAGGAATGCACATCAGCAAGGGAATTCTTCATGAATTCACTGCTAGCTAATGACTTCCCACTCAACTGCAAAGAGAAGGCAAGAATCTAAGGTTTGTCTGTAAGCTTCCTCCCCAGACCATATGTACCCTGAAGGTAGACTATATAGCTATTTCTTTTTTCTAACCACTGTAGCCTAGTCATAGTGTAGGATAACTAGATGGAATTATAAGAAAGAAAAAAATATCAAGACTGCCAATATCTTTAGAGAAACAGAGATTTGACTTACTTGGCTGAGTCAAGTGTGGTTTCTTTGTTAAGAAGACTTAATGAGACTTCCCCACATCACCCTCACACTATTTCCATACCCTCATCTTTCCATCCAAAAGTCTAGGACTTTTGATTTGTTCATTGTGATTTTTAACATTTTGGAGAGAACTACATATTAATTCCTGTAGCTTCTGCCCCTATATATACTGACATTCTCTTTATCTGTGGATATCACATTTGAGAATCATTTTCAATAATTTATCCTATAAAAACAAGCATATTTGTGAAATGTGAATATAAAATAATTTTGTATTATTGAATATGGTTTTTTAAAATTCCATCCTTTCATTCCACATATTCTGACATACAACTCTGAGAAAGAACAATTTCTTTAAAGCATGTAGGCATTTAGGTTCAATAGGTCTGAATTAAAATCCCAGCTCCATGATTTGCCAGCTAGAGTTCCTTCAGCATGTTATTTAAACTCTCTGCATTTGTTTTCTCTGCTATTTCACTAGGTTTTTATGTTGTTGTTAAAAAAATAACATATATAAAGTGCTTTAGCTCAATGCTTGGCACATAAAGAACACCCAAAAAAGAAAGTTCAGTGTTTTAGCTAAAATGGATTTTAGTTATCAGTTCACCTAAGTCTGCCATTTATAAGATGAGGAAAATGAAGTTTGGGACTAGAATCCATCTTGTGACTCCCTATAAGCTCGTTGGTATTCATCAGAGAGCATGAGTTTGGAACTTGAAGGAGTTGAGTTTAATTCTGGATTTTTCTGATCACTTCACCAACTTTAACTTTTCTCAGTCTTAGTTCTTTCATCAATAAATCAGGGGTGAAATATCTCCTCTGATATGTTATATAAAAGGCATTGAAAAAATTACTGGCATAGTGTGAACATACAAAATGTCTTAGTTTTCCCCAGTGCCATACCAAGGTTGGGGCAGTAGGCACGATGTGCTCCAGGTATAGACAATAAGGGGCGGGAGAATATTATCTGTAGAGGATTTAGAAATGGAAATAAGCCCAACTAAAATTGGTCTTATTTTTATTATCATTACTATACATAGCAACACTAAGCATGTGATTCAGTCATCAATAAACTCCTCTCTGAAGAAACTCTTTGGTTGGTCTGAGTTCTAAACAATTGTTGAGAATACTGTTGAGATTAGTTTTATGTGTATATGTGGCATGTTTTATTACTTTTCCTTAAAAAATGTATTCTAAATGGAAGTTAATTCAGAGAAGATTTGGTTCTTGAGGCATACAGGCGATGTTACACTTGTTCATTTTGAGAGTGATTCTGTAGTGAAGAAGCATTTGCCTTCTTCATACTCAAATCAACCCATACCTTCAGGCTGATGATGCTTCCAGTTTATTAGATATACCCATATTTATCTCAATCTCTTATCTAAGCATAAATATGCTAATATGACACTTTCTGAATATCGGTTCTCCTACAGTCAGAGGCTGGGAAGAAGACTCAATTCTCGACTCTTTCTACTCTGGTAGGTTAATGGCCAGAAGGAATATAATTAAACTGATACTGCCAAAGAGAAAAGTATGCCATGGAAACATAGGACTAAGGTGTGTTTTTGGAAATCATAGGATAATGGAGAGACTGATCTCATGAGATTCTGTTTTGAAGTGAGTGACTGAAAACATCTCAAGTGTGATAAGTCATTTGGAATGTGGTGACTACCTAGTATTTATTTTGGAAACAGAGACTGAGATTTGTCCCCAAAGTGATGGCACAAAACAAAGGCAAGGAAGTAAAAAGGGAATCACTAGGAGGCATTCAGTGAATCAGGAAAAACATTAAAAGTGTGTTTGGATAGAAATATTCAGTCCTGATATCAATTTAGGAAGAATTGATATCATCTTAGGGAGCACAAAGAAAAGATGGAAAAAGCAAATACATTAATCAATTAAAATAAAAATAGAGCAATGAGTCAAGGAAGTGTTAGTTTCCAAACTATTGTTGCTGTTGTTCAGTCACCCAGTCGTGTCCAACTCTTTGTGACCCTATGGACTCTAGCCCACCAGGCGCCTCTGTGCATGGGATTTTCCAGGCAAGAATACTGAAGTGGGTTGCCCTTTCCTTTTCCAGGGGCTCTTCCTAATGCAGAGATTGAACCTGTGTCTTCTGAGTCCCCTTCATTGGCAGGTAGATTCTTTACCACTCAGCCACCTGGAAATCCCTAGAAATATGTTGGGAGTTCTTCAAAAGATAATCTTCTCTGCTGAAAGGAGAGAGATCTAGGAGAAAACCTCTATTTCCCCTCATCTTTTCTTGCTGGTATGCCATTAAAGATTTGCATTATGTTTAGAACATAGCCATCTTGCATCCAGGAGAAGAGACATATTTGAAGCATCAAGGGTAGCAGAGTAGACAGCTAAAAAGCACTGGCTCTTGCCTGCGATAATCAAACCACATACCAATCTTGTAATTAACTTCATAGGGACTTCTTTTTATATTTTTAGATAAATATTTTTTACTAGTGGTACTGAAACATTATATTCTCACTAATATGTTAAATTTTTATTAATGCAAAATATTTTAAGAAATAAAAATTGAACATAAAGCTTTTTTGAAATTCTTTTTAAAACATTTTATGATATAAAAATGTATGATCTGGTTGAAGAATTGTACAGTTGACTCTGGTACTAAACAATGACACTCATTTTTTAATCTCATATACCAATGGTGCAAACTTTCCTTTTTTATGCAAACTTCTTCGCTGAAATAAAGGTCTTTACATTTCAGGAATGTTAGTCAGTTAATCTGTTACTTGAAGCCGAAAGTATCCTAACTGCTAACAAGACTGATAAGAAATCAAAGCAGGAGATTTATTAAGCAATAATGTTTAGACAGTGTTTCAAATGATATTATTCTTTTCCTTTATACTCTAAGCAGTAGAAAGAGCAAAAGGAAATGTGTCTTTTATCTTTAGTTCATATTGGGAAACATAAAGAAAGCAATTTAGAATTTTCCCATTAGCCAAAGAAAAAAAAAACAGTTTATTCTAATTTTTGTCCACTGGAGAGTGAAAACAGCTGTGCTACATGTGCCTGAGGGAAGAGGAAGCAATGATCCTAGAATAGAGTTTGTCTTCCTAATTGCATCTGACATGGGGCCTCAGGCCATGCAATTCTTAAAAGTCTGCAAATGGTGTCAGGACAGGCATCAGATGCTGAAAACCAGGCAAGGGTGGCACACGAAAATAAAAATATAAGTAAGTGCAAAAATATTTGTAAAATATTAGCAAATTAAACTCAGCAGTCCATTAACAAATATCACAAATAAAAGTAAGATATTAGTAAAACTCTCAGTGCTATTAACTAGGTTAACAGTTAAACAGGGGACAGCTGTATGATTAACTCCATAGATACCAAAAGTGTGTTAGTTAACTCAGTCCTGTCCAACTCTTCACGACCCCATGGACTGTAGCCCACCAGGTTTCTCTGTCCATAGAATTCTCCAGGCAAGAATACTGGAGAGGGTTGCCATAACCTTCTCCAAGATGCCAAAAATCCATTGTCTATTGCTTCCATTTTCTGTTCTTGCATTTTTAATTTTTATTTTTAAAATATTTACTTATTTATTTTTGGCTGCACTTGGTCTTTGCTGTGCAAGGGCTTTCTCTAGTTGTAGCGAGCGAGGGCTACTTTAGTTATGGTGCCTAAGCTTCTCACTGTGGTGTGTCAGGGGACATTCAACTTTAAGGAATCCAATATGTTTCATTTTTCTTCCTTTGTGTGCCATTTCTCCAGGATTCTCTGTTCCTTATTAGTTCCTATCCCGGGAACGAGTAGTTTTCAGGACTGAGGTCATGGGAAAGGGTACCTGCTTGGATTTCTTTCAGTAGCTCCCTTCAGTGACTCTCTTCAGCATCAGGGACCTTTAATGTATTAGCGACCTTGTATGTATTAGACTATCCATTTTGTAGCAACTGATAGAATTTCATTCTTTGTAATGGCTGAGTAATCATTTTACTAAAGATAAATAAGCCTGCATTTCTGCTAATAAAATACCCTTGCTCCACTAGAGACCTGGGTCCTCTGCGTCCTTCTTTCTGTCTTCATTCTCTTCGGAGTGTGGAAACCTGCTGAGCTCACTCTCTCGCCCGGGCTTTCAAGGCCTCCTTGAGAGGACGCCCTGTGCCTTTCTGAGCTTTATTGGTTTTCCATGTAACCTGAGAGATACTGCTCTCTCTCTCTTTCTTTTGCTTTCTTTTCGTCGACTCCAGTCCACCAGGTTCCAGTCTGTACTAAAGATCAACAGTGGTTTCTCTTGTTGCAGAGCATGGGCTCTAGGTGCGCAGGCTTCAGGAGCTGCATCATGTGGGCTCAGAAGTTGTGACACACAGGCTTAGTTGCTCCATGGCATGTGAGTTCTTTTTAGGACCAGGGATTGAATCCATGTCCCAGGCAAAGGAGTACAGAATTCTTCTGTATTTTTATAGTATTTTCCCAGAATTTTACAGTCATCTTGCTGCTGCTGCTGCTAAGTCACGTCAGTCGTGTCCAACTCTGTGTGACCCCATAGACAGCAGCTCACCAGGCTCCCGTCCCTGGGATTCTCCAGGCAAGAATACTGGAGTGGGCTGCCATTTCCTTCTCCAGTGCATGAAAGTGAAAAGTGAAAGTGAAGTCGCTCAGTTGTGTCCGACTCTTCACAACCCCATGGACTGTAGCCTACCAGGCTCCTCCGTCCATGGGATTTTCCTCTTACCCACCTCTAAATCATTAGGTTTTTAAAAGTGATTTTCCTTTATAAGTTTTTACAAAAAATGAACGTTTTCATGTCTATTTTTCATCATTATTCTGTAATAGTGATTGAACTGCACAGTTATAGTCATGAAAACAAAGAGATTGAACAGTTTTTAACAATGCAACTTCATCTTTGTAAATATGACTCAGCTGGTGGGGAAAATGCTGCTACCACTACTAAAAGGTAACTTTTTAGCTATGTTCAACTTCTTTTCAGTATGGTGAATAGAGAAAATACAAAGTATTGGTAAATCCCATTAATTTATATCCAACTATGTCTGTCCAAAACCACAGCCATTAGCCACACATGGCTATAGCGCATTTGAAATGAGGTTAGTGTAATAGAGGAACTGAATTTCATATATAATTAAATATGAATAAATTTAAAGTTATATTCTAAAAGCAATACCCAATTCAATCACTGAAAAACTTTTAAGTATATTTGGAGCAAGTTGGATATGTCAATCTACTTTTATAGCCTAAATGTATGAACTTTAAATATAGATCATGGATTTTTAACAAAAATTTAGTATCTATTCAGGGTCTTTCGTGTTTCCATAAAAATTTTAAAAAGATTTGTTCTAGTTAAAAAAAATGCCACTGGTATTTTGATAGGGATTGCATTGACTCTGTAGATTGCCTTGGATAGTGTAGTCATTTTGACAATATTGATTCTTCCATCCAATGATACAGTATCACTTTCCATCTGTGTGTGTTATCTTCAGTTCCTTTCACTGTGTTTTGTAGTTTTGGAGTATGGTCTTTTGCCTCTTTAGGTGGGTTTTTGTGTGTGTGCTTTGTTACTCAGTTGTGTCTGACTCTTTTCAACCCCATGGACTATAGCCCATCAGGCTCCTCTGTCCATGGGATTCTCCTGGTAAGAATACTGGAGTAGGTTGCCATTTCCTCCTCCAGGGGATCTTCCCAAACTAGGAATCGAACCTGTGTCTCTTGCATCTCCTGCATTAGCAGGTGGTTCTTTACTTTCCACGTGGCACTGGTGGTAAAGAACCACATGCCAATGCAGAAGACGCAAGAGACTCAGGTTTGATGCCTGGGTCAGGAAGACCCCCTGGAGGAGGGCATGGCAACCCATCCAGTATTCTTGCCTGGAGAATCCCAAGGACAGAGGAGACTGGCCTGCTACAGTCCATAGGGTTGCACAGAGTCAGACACAACTGAAGCAATTTAGGATGAGCACGAGAATCACCTGAGCTAGGAGTTAGCTAGGTTTATTCCTAGGTATTTTATTCTTTTTGATGTGGTGGTAAATGGAATTGATTTCTTAATTTCTCTTTCTATGCTTTGCTTTTTGTGTATAGAAATGCAACAGATTTATGTATGCTAATTTTGTATTCTGAAACTTACCAAGTTTACTGATGAGCTTTAGTAGCTTTCTGGTAGCATCTTTAGGACTTTCTATCTGTAGGATTATGTCATCTACCAACAGTGACAGTTTTATTTCTTTCTTTCCAGTTTGAATTCCTTTTCTTTGTTTTTCTTCTCTAATTGTTATGACTAGGACTTCCAAAACTATGTTGAATAAAACTGGGGAGAGTGGGCATCCTTGTTTTGTTCCTGATCTTAGAGGAAATGTATTCAGCTTATCACCACTGAGTATCATATTGCCTGTGGGTTTATCATATATGGCCTTTATTATGTTGAGGTATGTTCCCTTTATTTCCACTTTCTTGAGAGTTTTTAAAATCATAAATGGATGTTGAATTTTATCAAAAGTTTTTTCTGCATCTGTTGAGATGACTGTATGGTTTTTAATTCTTCAATTTGTTAATGTGGTTTATCACTTTGATTTGTCGGTACCAAAAAATCCTTGCAGTCCATGATCCCTACTTGATCATGCTTTATGATTCTTTTAATATATTGTCGGTTATGCTAACATTTTGTTGAGGATTTTTACATCTATGTTCATTAGTGATATTGCCTTAACTTTTTTGTGTGGCATCTCTGTCTTGTTTTGATATCAGGGTGATGCTGGCCTCATGGAATGAGATCAGAAGTGTTTCTTCCCCTGTAATTTTCTGAAATAGTTTCAGAAGGATAGTTTTAACTTTTTTCTAAGTGTTTGGTAGAATTTACCTGGAAAGCAATCTTGTTCGAGACTTCTGCTTGTTGGGAGCTTTTAGAGTACTGTGACAATTTCATTCCTTGTAATTGGTCTATGCATATTTTCTATTTCATCTTGGTTCAGTCTTGGGAGATTGCATCTTTCTAAGAATTCATCCATTTCTTCTAGGTTGTCCATTTTATTGACATATACTTGTTCATAGTAGTCTCTTATAATACTTTGTACTTCTGTGGTATCAATATTGAAAGTGAACGTGTTAGTCACTCAGTCATGTCTGACTCTTTGCAACTCCATGGACTGTAGCCCACCAGGCTCTCTGTCCATGGAATTCTCCAGGCAAGAATACTGGAGTGGTTAGCCCTTTCCTTCTCCAGGGGATCTTCCTGACCCAGGGATTGAGCTTGGGTCTCCTGCATTGCATGCAGATTCTTTACCATCTGACCCACCAGGGAAACCTGGTATCAGCATTAAATTCTCCTTTTTAATTTCTTGTTTTATTGATTTGGGCACAGTCTCATTTTTTATTAATATGTCTGGCTAAAGGTTTGTCAGATTTGTTTTCTTTTTAAAGAACCAACTTTTAGTTTCATTGAGATTTTCTATTTTTTGTCTCAATTTCATTTATTTCTGCTTTGATCTTTATGATTTCTTTCCTTCTACTATCTTCAAGTTTTGTTTGTTCTTTCTATAGTTCCTTTAGGTATAAGATTAGATTGTTTATTTGAGATTTTTGTTTCCTGATGCAAGCTTTATTGCTATAAACGTCCCTCTTAGAAATACTCTTGCTGCATTCTGTAGATTTTGGACTGTCATTTGCAAATGATATGACTCATAAGGGATTACTATCCAACATATGTAAACAGCTTATACAATTCAACATAAAAAGCTCAATTAAAAATGGGCAGAAGAACTTAATAGACATTTTTTTCAAAGAGGATAGGCAGATGGCCAACAGGCACAAAAAAAGATACTCAACATTGCTAATCATCAGGGAAATGCAAATCAAAACCATGATGAGAAGTCACCTCACACCTGTCAGAATGACTATCATCAAAAAGAATACAAATAACAAATGTTGGCAAGAATGTGGAGGAAAGAGAGCCCTCATACACTGTTGTTGGGAAGTAACAGATGCAGCCACTGTGGACAGCAACATAAAGTCTAAAAATAAAGCTATCATATGACTCAGTAATTCCACCCTGAGTATGTCCCCAAACCTACAAAACTCTAATTCAAAAAGATACACACATCCCCAATGTTCATAGCAGCATTATTTACAATTGCCAAGATGTGGAAACAACGTGTCCATCAACAGATGAGTGGATAAAGAAGATATGGTATATATATATATATATATATATATATATACACACACACAATGGAATACTACTCAGCCATGAAAAAGATTGAAATTTTGCCTTTTGCCACAAGATGGATGGATTTGGAGGGTGTTATGCTAGATGAAATAAGTTAGACAGAGAAATACTATATGATATTACTTATATGTGGAATCTTAAAAGTATATGAAACTAGTGAATATAACAAAAAAAGAAGCAGATTAACAGATATAGAGAACAAATTAGTGGTTACCAAGGGGAGAGAGGGAGAAGGAGCAATAAAGAGGTGGAGGATGGGAGGTACAAACTATTGTGTGTAAGACAGGCTATAAGGATATATTATACAACATGGGGAATATAGCCAATATTTTGTAATAACTGAAAATGTAGTGTAATCTTTAAAAATTGTGTAAAAATTAGCATCTGAACTAAGATGTAGTATAAGTATAGTATACATACCAAAATTTGAAGACTTAGTAAGATAAAAATAAAAATATCTCATTAATAATGTTTATGTTGTTCACACGCTGAAATGACAGTATTTGGGACATAATGGGTTAAATAAAATAGATGGTGAAAATTTTCTATTTATTTTACTTTTGTGATGTGGCTACTAGAAAATTTTAAATTATGTATTTAGATTTCATTATATGCTTTTGGATAACACTGGTCCAAATGTTTAGCTGGGAGAGTTTCTACTGTTTCTTTTAAGTTGTATAGTACACTTATAATGACTAGAGAATTTTTATTCTACAAAACAACTTACATACCTTTACAAATATAACATACTGGGTATTTATTTTATTAGTGTTATGACAAATGATAGGAAACAACCTCAATGTTTTTTTTAGTAGGGTAAAATAAATGATATTTCAAACACATATGGAATGATAATCATAAAGAAAATAAAATACAAATATACACAGAGAGATGGAAAGATGGTCAATAACACCTCAAGAATATAATATGTCATGGAACAATATATATAATGAAATCCAATTTTTAGTAAATAATAAAGACTCCATAAAAGTCATGCACATTTTCACTATTTTCTATAGATTTCTATATTCTTTGCATTTTCAAAAAGCATGTTTCATAGTTAAAAAATAATTAAGTGACATGGATAGTGACATACAACAAAATTTCTTTACTATTTGTTGGTCTATGCAACTGTGTTCTAGATTGAATAATGGCTATAAAATCATAATTTTCAGAATCATTGATGATTTATAGGATCAACCTGTAGGTAAAGTACAAAAGACTTAATTTTAGATATAGAAAAATTATGAATATTACAAATCCTGCCAATGTAAAAGTAATCAAATTTGGAAATAGTAGGAGAAGAAGGCACAATTGCTGATTTTCTCGTCTCAGATAATGGAGAGTCAACAGGTAGTGTCTAAAAAATTACCATTTAAATTACTATTTGAGTTCAAAAATTTATCACAAGGAAGTGAATGTAAATAACAACAAAATTATTCCTGGGCTTGTAAGCTAAATTTTCATCCTTCATCAATGCAGTTCAGTCGCTCAGTCAATTCCCACACTTTGTAACCCTATGGACTGCAGCAAGCAAGGCTTCTCTGTCCATTACCAACTCTTGGAGCTTGCTCAAACTCATGTCTATCAAGTTGGTGATGTCATCCAACCATCTCATCCTCTGTCATCACCTTCTCCTGCCTTCAATCTTTCCCAGCATCAGGGTCTTTTCCAATGAGTCAGTTCTTCCTTCATTTCAGTTCAGTTCATCGCTCAGTCGTGTGCAACTCTTTGCTACCCCATGAACCGCAGCACGCCAGACTTCCCTGTCCATCACGAACTCCGAGAGTTTACCAAACCCATGTCCCTTGAGTTGGTGATGCCATTCAACCATCTCATCCTCTGTTATCCCCTTCTCCTCCTGCCCCCAATCCCTCCCAGCATCAGGGTCTTTTCCAATGAGTCAACTCTTCGCATCAGGTGGCCAAAGTACAGGAGTTTCAGCTTCAGCATCAGTCCTTCCTATGAACACCCAGGTCTGATCTCCTTTAGGATGGATTGGTTGGCTCTCCTTGCAGTCCAAGGAACTCTCAAGAGTCTTCTCCAACACCACAGTTCAAAAGCATCAATTCTTCGGTGCTCAGCTTTCTTTTAGTCCAACTCTCACATCCATACATGACCACTGGAAAAACCATAGCCTTGACTAGATGGACCTTTGTTGGCAAAGTAATGTCTCTGCTTTTTAATATGCTGTCTAGGTTGGTCATAACTTTCCTTTCAAGGAGTAAGCATCTTTTAATTTCATGGCTGCAATCACCATCTGCAGTGATTTGGGAGCCCAAAAAAATAAAGTCTGACACTGTTTCCACTGTTTCCCCATCTATTTGCCATGAAGCAGTGGGACCAGATGCCATGATCTTAGTTTTCTGAATGTTGAGCTTTAAGCCAACTTTTCACTCTCCTCTTTCACTTTCATTAAGAGGCTTTTTAATTTCTCTTCACTTTCTGCCATAAGGGTGGTGTCATCTGCATATCTGAGGTTATTGATATTTCTCCAGCAATCTTGATTCCAGCTTGTGCTTCCTCCAGCCCAGTGTTTCTCATGATGTACTCTGCAGATAAGGTAAATAAGCAGGGTGACAATATACAGCCTTGACCTACTCCTTTTCCGTTTGGAACCAGTCTGTCATTCCATGTCCAGTTCTAACTGTTGCTTCCTGACCTGCATACAGGTTTCTCAAGAGGCAGGTCAGGTGGTCTGGTATTCCCATCTCTTTCAGAATTTTCCACAGTTTATTGTGATCCTCACAGTCAAAGGCTTTGGAATAGTCAATAAAGAAGAAATAGGTGTTTTTGTGGAACTCTCTTGCTTTTTTGATGATCCAGCAGATATTGGCAATTTGATCTCTGGTCTCTCTTCCTTTTCTAAAACCAGCTTGAACATCTGGAAGTTCACAGTTCACGTATTGCTGAAGCCTGGGCTTGGAGAATTTTAAGCATTACTTTACTAGCATGTGAGATGAGTGCAATTGTGCGGTAGTTTGAACATTCTTTGGCATTGCCTTTCTTAGGGATTGGAATGAAAACTGACCTTTTCCAGTCCTGTGGCCACTGCTCAGTTTTCCAAATATGCTGGCATATTGAGTGCAGCACTTTCATAGCGTCATCTTTCAGGATTTGAAATAGCTCAACTGGGATTCCATCACCTCCACTAGCTTTGTTTGTAGTGATGCTTCCTAAGCCCACTTGACTTCACATTCCAGGATGTCTGGCTCTAGGTGAGTGATCACACCATTGTCATTATCTGGGTTGTGAAGATCTTTTTTGTACAGTTCTCCTGTATATTCTTGCCATCTCTTCTTAATATCTTCAGCTTCTGTTGGGTTCCTACCATTTCTGTCCTTTCTTGTGCCCATCTTTGCATGAAATCTTCCCTTGGTATCTCTAATTTTCTTGAGGAGATCTCTAGTCTTTCCCTTTCTATTGTTTTCTTCTATTTCTTTGCATTGATCATTGAGGAAGGCTTTCTTATCTCTCCTTGCTGTTCTTTGGAACTCTGCATTCAAATGGGAATATCTTTCCTTTTCTCCTTTGCTTTTTGCTTCTCTTCTTTTCACAGCTGTTTGTAAGGCCTCCTCAGACAGCCATTTTGACTTTTTGCATTTCTTTTTCTTGGGGATGTTCTTGATCCCTGTCTCCTGTACAGTGTCATGAACCTCCATCCATTATTCATCAGGCACTCTATCAAATCTAGTCCCTTAAATCTATTTCTCATTTCCACTGTATAGTCATAAGAGATTTCATTTAGGTCATATCTGAATGGTCTAGTGGTTTTTTCCACTTTCTTCAATTTCAGTCTGAATTGGCAATAAGGAGTTCATGATCCGTGCCACAGTCAGCTCCCGTCTTGTTTTTGCTGACTGTATAGAGCTTCTCCATCTTTGGCTGCAAAGAATATAATCAATCTGATTTTAGTGTCGACCATCTGGTGATGTCCATGTGTAGAGTCTTCTCTTGTGTTGTTGGAAGAGGGTGTTTGCTATGACCAGTGTGTTCTCTTGGCAGAACTCTATTAGCCTTTGCCCTGCTTCATTCCAAGGCCAAATCTGCCTGTTACTCCAGGTGTTTCTTGACTTCCTACTTTTGCATTCCAGTCCTATAATGAAAAGGACATCTTTTTTGGTGTTAGTTCCAGAAGGTCTTGTAGGTCTTCATAGAACTGTTCAACTTCAGCTTCTTCAGCATTACTGGTCGGGGCACAGACTTGGATTACCGTGATATTGAATGGTTTGTCTTGGAAATGAACAGAGATCATTCTGTCATTTTTGAGATTGCATCCAAGTACTGCATTTCAGACTCTTTTATTGACTATGATGACTACTCCATTTCTTCTAAGGGATTCCTGCCCACAGTAGTAGATACAATGGTCATCTGAGTTAAATTCACCCATTCCAGTCCATCTTAGTTCGCTGATTCCTAGAATGTCGATGTTCACTCTTCATCTCCTGTTTGACCATTTCCAATTGGCCTTGATTCATGGACCTAACATTCCAGGTTCCTATGCAATATTGCACTTTACAGCATCGAACCCTGCTTCCATCAGCAGTCCCATTCTAAACTGGGTGTTGTTTTTGCTTTGGTTTCATCCCTTCATTCTTTTTGGAGTTATTTCTCCACTGACCAGTAGCATATTGGGCACCTCTTGGCCTGGGGAGTTCATCTTTCAGTGTACTATTTTTTGCCTTTTCATACTGTTCATGGGGTTCTCAAGGCAAGAATACTGAAGTTGTTTGCCTTTCCCTTCTCCAGTGGACCACCATGACCCTTCCGTCTTGGGTGGCCCCACACAGCATAGCTTAGTTTCATTGAGTAGATAGGCTGTGGTCCTTCATAGCAAGGAGTAAAATGATATTATCTAATATGAATCAAATTACAATTGAGATTCTTTTACTAAACATTTAATAATTATTTACTGACTGGAATAAATATATAATAAGCTAGTGAAGTCAGTAAACAAAAAATTCTAATCCAGATAAATGTTATAAAATAGTTTTAAGAGGGTGACATGATAAATAGAAACCATAATTGATGTCATATAATTTAAAATTATATTTATCCATAATTACCGTAAAAGTTCATAAATACTGGTTTAAACAAGAAAGTTATTTTTCTCATGAAATAAAAAGTGTGGGTTTTAATTTCACAGCTGATATGGTATCTCAACAATGCTCTCAAGGAACAATACTCTTCTCTTCTCTCCACTCTGCCATCCTTAGTAGGGATAGCCGCACAACCAGCTTTCTGTCTGCATTCCAGTAAGGAAGGATGAAATGGATAAGCTGGCTTAAGTTATGTCTCATTGGCATAACTGAATAGCATGGCCTCCTTTAGCTACAAGGAAGCTGAGAAATGAAGTCTTCATCTTTGCAATACCCACATGAAAGGAAGCTGGAATGGGTTAGCCCAGGATTGTTAAGTGACATCTAAACTGACTTCATGGATGAAAAGAAGGAAGCCAGGCAGATCTCTCTCTTGGTGTCCTTGGACAGGAACTGAGGACAGGACAACTGGAGCACAGGATGCAAACTGAAGTGTGGTAACAGATGAGGCTAGAAGGGCAGACAAGAATTAGATCACTCAGGGGCTTCTCAGTCATGATTAGGCATTTCAGTTTTATTCTAAATGTAGTAGAAGAGTTTAAACAGGGTTTGATGTAACATTTTAAAGACTTCTCTTTCTGCTGTACAGAAACTGGATTGAAATGTGACAAGTGTTGAAGCAAGGAGTCCAGTTAACATCTGTTCTAGTGGTTTAATTAGGAAACAGTTTGGGTTGGAGTAAGAGGAGCAGAGATGTGTAGAAGAGGAAATATTCAAGATATATTTTGATCAGATAGAATTCTTTTGACTTATTGATTGACTGAAGAGAAAGGAAGAAAAAAAAGAAAAAATTAGGGATGATTTTTAATATGAGCATCCAAGTAGATCATGGTGCTATTTACAGAAGCTGGAGAGACTAAGTGGTATGATTTCATTTAGGATAGGAAATAGGCAGAATCTAGAATTCTATTTTAGAGGTGTTAATTTTGCAAAGCTTGTTACACATTTAAGCTGGAAGCTGGCTTTGGGAGTCTAGAGCTCAGTCAAAAAGTTATGATTAGAGTTAAAGTATTTGGACTCATCAACATAAAGACAGTTTTCCAAGCCACATATTAAGCATACAATTTAGAATTGTGGTGATAACCACTGGAAAATTAAAAGCAAAATTAGTAAAAAATTATTTTCTCCAGGGAAAGTGATTGGGGTTTGTGGAATTGGGTGGGACACTTTAACTTTTTATTTGGTACTGTGTAATTTTGTGTGTGTTTTAATTTCATACATATATTTTTTAAAAGAAACATAATGTGAAAGAACAGCAATTGAGAAAGAATAAAATGGCACACAGATTAAAATGTATGACGTAGTGTATTCATTTCACACTTTTCCTATATTGATCTAAATATTCATGTTGGTGGTGGAGCCAGTTATTTCAGAAGGACAAACTAGAATATTTGGTTCTAACAAAAGCTAAAGAAAACTCATAGATATTTTAGTATTCAGGACCCTACAATTAGCAATTTGGTCTCTTTCACTGTCTGGGTTAATTTTGGAAACATTTTGACTACATCTTTCTGAACAAGAAATTTTGGTTTAGCTTTTAAATGATCTCAGTGACACAAAGAGTTTAAATAAATTCTGTGGGGGCTTGGGTCCATTGTGCTTCAGAATGTCTCAATTCACTCTCCTTATTTGCCCTTCCTTTACCTTCTTAAAGTGACTTCCCAAAACCCACTGAAACGTCTAAGTAAATGGTTGTAATCTTTTGTGAAAAAAAGAAAATTAATATCTGAAGGAAAACCTCCATTATAAATGTGGAATTAGCTGATTTTATTTAATTGGAGTATAATCGTTTTACAATGTAATGTTAGCTTTCACTGTATAGCTAATTTTATTATTGAGCCAAGCGAATACCCAGAATGCTTACAGGTAGCCAGAAAGCAGTCACAAAGCTGTAGGGGGACTAGTGGTAAAGAACCCACAGGTCAACGCAGGAGACTTAAGAGACGCAGGTTCGATCGCTTGGTCAGGAAGATCCCCTGGAGAAGGAAATGGCAACTCACTCTAGTAATCTTGCTTGGAGAATCCCATGGACAGAGGAGTCTGGTGGGCTACGGTCCATAAGGTCACAAAGAGTCAGACACGACTGAAGTGACTTTATACACACACACAAACGCACACATACCTGCTTCCCCAATGGCTCAGTGGGTAAAGAATCTGCCTGCAATACAGGAAACAGAGGAGACTCAAGTTTGGTCCCTGGGTCGGGAAGGTCACATGGTGGGAGAAATGACAACCCACTCCAGTGTTCTTGCCTGAAAAATCCCAGACAGAGGAGCTCTGTTTATAAGGAATTAAATTATATTTTCTATACATCATCCTACTTTTAGTAATAATCAGCTAGTATTCAATTTGCATCAGCAGTTACACTGAGTTTACTCTGACATCCTGTAGTTCATAAATTTTTATCCTGTTTACTCTGACATTGTTTTTTTTCATAATTCTTTATCAGATTTTCTCTGACATCCTGTTTTTTTTTGTAATTCTTCATCAGTACCTCCTACAGTTGTCCTTGACAGCAAATCTTACACATGTGATTAGTCATATCCTTCAATATTCCTCAGTGAGTTTAGATTGTTCTGTTTACCCATGTAGAAGAGCATGAAGGTATTTGTGGAATAAAATCACACTGTCTCCTGAAACACCCCCGAATGTTTTGGGTCATTAGTGTAGGATAGCTAAAATGTGAAAGGTATGGGAGTGTATGGATGAGGGAGGAGAGAGAAGCTCAGTTTGGATATTCTAGTTTGAGTTTCTCCATGAGAATATAAGCAAGAAAGCAAGATTCAGATTATACTGCAAGTATGTAATTAAAAACATATAAAGGATTTTAAAAACTTAAATATAAATGTCAGTTTCCACAATGGTATCCAAGCAATTGCCAATATCAAGTACAAATGTAATAAACTTTGAAATTCTTATTTATACAGTACTTTCAGATCCATTGTCTGAATTTGAATGTCTTCCCAGATTTATTCCCCCATGATAGTCATTTGGGGATATGTTGAGAGGAGTAGAAAGTGAACCCACCTAGTAGGACCACATAACTGAATATCTTAAGGGACTTTTCAGAGTTTCAGACATCTTACTAGAAATTGTTATTGTAGGATTGAGTTGCATAGTTCATAAATAGAATGGTGGCTCAAAGGGAATTGTAGTATATCCCTCAAATATTTTACTCTAATAAACCTATGGAAAAGGTTGAGATCAATTTTTACAAGGGAATCTGCTATTTTTGCCTGTATAGCGTTCCTATTACTTTTGAGGAATACCCCTGTCCAATTGCTGTGCACCTTTTCCACACAGCCTCACATGTAGATACATGCTGCGGGCAGAAGAAATTATAACAGCCTCATTCCTCTGGCTAGAGTAGTTATTATAGTTCATTTGGGTACATGATCTATATTAAACTGACCATTCTTCTTCCCTGGATTGACATTCAGGTACTGTGAGGAAGAAGTGCTTTCTTTCCAAAGACTTTCTAAGCTAAGTGTATATGAATATAGTAATGTCGGTGGCCATTTTTGCCATCAAGCACAGGTAGCCACTTTGCAGATTGAAGTCAGACCACTGAGAGGAGCAAAGTGGAGAGATAACGAATGACAGAGAGCCCTAAATAATAATAGCAGCCTTCAGTCCTATTTGTGTCTGATGAAGCAACTTCTGCCACTTAGTTTGTAGTAAAAAGAATTCACCAGTCATCTATTTGAGTTGGGTTATTTGTGCCTTGCAATCAAAAAAATTATTACAAATGCTGCTTTCTTCAATTGGGCTTGATTACTGTTGTCTGGATGTGTGTTCATGCATTTTTTGCTTATGTTGTGACCTTATTTGTTTCTCAAATTCATTTGAAAACCCCACAATCTATTTATCTAAATTCTATTAATTATTTATGTCCCAGGTAATGTCCTTTCTCCCTCAGTCTTCACTGATAGCCTACACTGACTTCCTCTGAACTCTTTGAATTTATCTTTTGTGCCACTAGATGAACATTTAATCTGATATTGCCTTATCATACTTCTTGAATTATAGTTCATGTTGTTATTTAGTGTGTGTGCCTCCCCAATTAATTTATAAACTCATTGAGGAGATATATATTACATTTTTCTTTTTTAAGTTCCCCAAAGTGATAGGCACATCATAAGAACTTGGCAAATATTTGTTGTCCATGTGACAGAATAAACTGGAACAGTGCCATATAGCAAATCTAAATGGATGCATTGGGGTGAAAGCCAGATGTATGAAATAATCAAGTCTTCGTTAGTATAATGATACTAATTCAAGCTTTCTTTGCTTGTCTTTTGGTGGGTATGAAAAGGTAAAAGATAAGAGCAAAGTTATATCTACAGAAAAAAGAGCACATTAGATTATAAAATTAGTCTATGTTACTGAGAAAAAAAAATGTTTTGATGAGGGATCAGTAAACTACACTTGTCTGTCATCTATTTTAATAAATAAAATTTATTGGAACACAGTGCAGAGACCATATGGCTTATATAGACAAAATGTTTACTGTCTGGCCCTTTCAAGAACAGTGGTTTGCTGACTCCTGGCTTCTGTGTGCTTACTTCTTAACTTGGAGAAAATCAGCCACAACAGTTTATTGTGGGAAAAATGAATAGAAATGTATACGTTCACCAATAGCCTTTGAGTAGTCTCCATTTGCATCTCACCCTGACATAAAGTACTCAAGTTATAACACATAAAAGAGATCAAGGAGCCGTCAGTTTTTGACAGGTTGAGTTTGGCATGCTGTTGGATGTGTGAGTCGAGTTTGGGGAGTGATGTCTAGACTTGAGATAAGAATCTGGGGGCATTAGCATGGAGAATGTGAATCGAACCTCGGGCCTGAATGAAATAGCCAAGAGAGTATAGTTAATGAGCAAGACTGAGGCTGACCCGAGATGCTTTAAAATTAAGAAGTTGGGGAGACTCTGGAAAACAAGTCAAGAAGATGGAGGAGAGGTCCACTGAGGGTAGGAGGAGGAGCTCAGTTACTTTCTTCTCCGCATTGTCAAAATTGGCTAATGTTGGTAAGTTTCTAACAGTACTTATTCTATCTAATAAAAACCATCTCCTTCTCTGTAGGAGGCAACAGAAATTATGGGACTCAGGTCCCCGAAAATGTTTTTTGCTCTTAAAAAGTGTGCCAAGAAAAGAAATGTTTTAAACATGCCTAGAAACTTAGAAACACCTTTAAATTATTATCCTAGGGATACTATCATCAGAGCTCTTTTTCTGAAAAGCCCATTTTTCTTATTTTTAAAGCAGTAATCTAATTTCTAATACTTTTAGTAATAGCATGGCTCTGGCAGCTAATTCATTTTTTTAAATTCTCAGATTCTAATAAAAAATGCATTTGTCTTCTAATGGCTGTATTACATAAGCTAGAAATGAAGGCTGACCACTTCTTTTATGCTTGATAGAAACATGCACATAAAATTAGTAGTACCTCAATTTCATCTATTGGTAGATAACAATTTGTATTTACATGTCTTTTAAATGGAAAAGGCTAAGATATGTATAAATGCAAATCTAGTCATTTTTATTGCACTAAGTATCAAAAAGCTTAGATTCATTATAGACAGAAGCATTTATCTTACTGTTAATGAGAGCTATTTCAAATGATTAACATAAACTAGATAACAGAAATTATCTTGATTTACCATTGTCCAAAAGAGAAAATATAATCTCAATTTTTCTTGATGTATTTGCCCTAATTTTAAAAAGCTCACAGATTGCTTCAATTAAACAGCTTTTTTTTTTTTGTAGGGCAATTTCTACACATATTTTTAGAAATCTACAGCAAGTATCCCAAGGTACTGCAGGCTGATCCTTTTATCCTAGTTAATTAGACCAAATAAACATATCTACAGTGTGCTATGAAGCAACTCATTATCAAATGTACCTAGCAGGTTGAGAGTAATTTGAAATTAGTTTAGAAGAAAACCTAACAAAGATCAGAGAAGCTGATCTCATTAGACACAATAATACTTTCTGAGAAATTTAATTTAGGTTTAACAGTTATTCTGAGTATAAAATATCTTAAGAACTCATAAGACTGTAATAAGCAATATTCAGAGGAGAATGAAGAATAAGCTATAAAAAGATGTTCATTAGATTTTCGAGCTAGAAAAATATTTGACCTGGCAGTCAACATAGTCAAACAGTTGTGAGTGACTGAGGAGTTGCTGAGAGATCCCTGATGACTGCTAGTGAATGATATTCTTGGTCGACTTGGATAGTTTAGCATGTTTATTAACATTTGAGGAGTAGTACCCATTTACCAGCCAAAAGCACTGTTAAATTTTTTTTTAAGGTGTTTGTTGGCTTTCACTGCAGATGGCTTTGCTTAGGAGGCTTGTTCCCTGATATTTGTCAAAATACAAGGACAACTATTTCATGGATAATTGTCCTGTATTTATTTATAAGATGTTTCCATGTTTGGTTGCTATTGATGTGTTTACTGGCTGTAAGTTGATTTTTCATTCAGATTTTCAACACTAAACCAAACCAAAACAAAATAAGTAAAACAAGGGATGGTTTTAATTTTGGACTCTGACTAAACCAGTTTAAGAACAAAAAGTCTTGCTCTATTTTTATCTATACCTAGGAGCAGGGCCAGGACTAGGGTGAGGTGAACTTGCTCAGGCAGCAAGATTCAAGCAGGCTGGGCCAGAGAATAAAGGATCTTTCTCCTATGGAATTTGAATGTTACTCTATAGGTGAGGAGTTAGCTAGGATATTTGAAACAAAGTAATGATGTGACCAGATCTTCCTTTGTCAAAACCAGCCCTTTCCCCAAAACTTACTGAGATAATAAATGAATAGCAAGAGTAGTGAGTAATAAGAATGATATGCCACAAATGTAATATCAGTAGATTTCTAGTAGAAAGGATGGTTGATATCAGATTAAAGAAGCCATCCAAAACTCTTAAACTTCCTGAGAAGTTAGTTCCTGGAGAAGGAAATGGCAACCCACTCCAGTATTCTTGCCTGGAGAATTCCAGGACAGAGGAGCCTGGTGGACTACAGTCCATGGGATCACAAAGTGTCAGACACAACTGAGTGACTAACACAAGAAGGTAGTGAGGTGTTACAGCCTTTGCAGGAAATGAAAAAAAGCTGGCCTACCCTTCTAAGACTTCCTATTTTGGAGACGTTAGAGTTAGTTGATGGCAATGATAACCAGGGGCAAGACAGGGACCATTCCTCTAGGTACCCCTAACCATAAGTATCACTTGAAGACACACTGAGTCAAACAAGAAATACATTTAAATAAAAACCCATCAGCTATATCATGATAGGAAAAGACTGATATTGAGCACTGAAACTATTTAAATAAAGTATAAACAACTGTTGTGTGTTTTTAAAATGAAACATACTTTTTGAAATGATGATAATGCTTAAAAATAATCCCAGATGATAATAAAATCATTCCAAATTATAAACAAAAAACAAAACACCACCAAAGAGAGGAAAAGGGTGTTAAGGAAGGTATAGGTATGCTAACTATTTTGTGTATCACTGAACGAACAAATAAAGCCTGTTTCATTCTCACCATTAATTAGAGACTAGTGGTTTGATAGTAAGATTTATAAGTAAAACAGCACATTTACCTTCAAAGTTACTGGAACTAAAAGACATCAAATAATACATGGACCATATAGCACAAAACTGAAAACTAACACGCAAAAAAGGCCAGGAGGCAAAGCATAACATGAGACCTCTTAGGATATTACATGTAAATGGGAACACCCAAAGAAGTAGGATGGGGAAGAGGCAGTAATGAGAAAATTCTGCATCAGACTTGCCCCAAATCTGAGATACTATGTCAGGTGAAATGTTCAATTTGTTTTAGATTCATCTGTGGACACTCATTCTTTTATGAAGGCAATTTGAAGGATGTTCTGTGATTTCGTTATCATGATTCAGTTTCTGAGGCCCCAGAGTCCACCAACAGAATATAACACCTCTTTTCTTTAGGCTAGAAATTCTTTCTAGAGAACCATTAGACATTTTCCAATTTCATTATAAATCAATCACCCAAATTATTTTTGTTTCCTTTCAAATATATTTTACTGCTTTTATTTAGTTATCAACTACCAATGCCTTAGCTGAAGCAGTTTTTCATACTGTTTCTCAAGATTAAGTGTGAAATAAGATAACATTCTGGCATGGCCCAGATAAGTGTTGACAGCCCATATATTTAGAGTAATGGTTTCCTTGCTGAAATTTCCACTAGTATGAAATAAGAAAAATACAGTGAATTTCTAGAACAGTTAAGTTTACTCATTTGTTTCTATGCAGTGGATTCTTTTTATGTATTTATTTGTATTTATATTTCTTTTAAAGTTTTATTTTATATTGGAGTATAGTTGATTAACAATGTTGTGTTAGTTTCAGATGTACAGCAAAGTAATTCAGTTTTTAGTTATATGTATACTTGTATGTACTCTTTTTCAAATTCTTTTCACATTTAGTTTTTTACAGAATATTGAACAGAGTTCTCTGTGCTAAAGAGTAGGTCCTTATTGGTTATCTATTTTAAATATAGCACTGTGTATATGTCAATCCCAATGTATCCCCTCCCTTCCAGCTGGTAAACATAAGTTTGTTCTCTAAATCTGTGAGTCTGTTTCTGTTTTGTAAATAAATTCACTTGTATCAATTTTTTTTAAAGACTCCACAATGAGCAGTAACATCTGATATTTGTCTTTCTTTGTCTGACTCACTTAGTATAATAATCTCCAGGCCCATCCATGTTACTACAAATGGCATCATTTCATTTTTCTAATGATTGAGTAATATAACAATAAACTGTGGAAAATTCTGAAAGAGATGGGAATACCAGACCACCTGACCTGCCTCTTGAGAAACCTGTATGCAGGTCAGGAAGCAACAGTTAGAACTGGACATGGAACAAAAGATTGGTTCCAAATAGGAAAAGGAGTACGTCAAGGCTGTATATTGTCACCCTGCTTATTTAACTTATATGCAGAGTACATCATGAGAAATGCTGGGCTGGAAGAAGCACAAGCTGGAATCAAGATTGCTGGGAGAAATATCAATAACCTCAGATATGCAGATGACACCACCCTTATGGCAGAAAGTGAAGAGAAACTAAAAAGCCTCTTGATGAAAGTGAAAGAGGAGAGTGAAAAAGTTGGCTTAAAGCTCAACATTCAGAAAACTAAGATCATGGCATCTGGTCCCATCACTTCATGGGAAATAGATGGGGAGACAGTGGAAACAGTGTCAGACTTTATTTTTTTGGGCTCCCAAATCACTGCAGATGGTGATTGCAGCCATGAAATTAAAAGACGCTTACTCCTTGGAAGGAAAGTTATGACCAACCTAGACAGCATATTAAAAAGCAGAGACATTACTTTGCCAACAAAGGTCCATCTATCTGGTCAAGGCAATGGTTTTTCCAGTGGTCATGTATGGATGTGAGAGTTGGACTGTGAGGAAAGCTGAGTGCTGAAGAATTGATGCTATTGAACTGTGGTGTTGGAGAAGACTCTTAAGAGTCCCTTGGACTGCAAGGAGATCCAACCAGTCCATCCTAAAGGAGATCAGACCTGGGTGTTCATTGGAAGGACTGATGCTGAAGCTGAAACTCCAATATTTTGGCCACCTGATACGAAGAGCTGACTCATTGGAAAAGACCCTGATGCTGGGAGGGACTGGAGGCGGGAGGAGAAGGGGACAACAGAGGATGAGATGGCTGGATGGCATCACCGACTCAATGGGCATGAGTTTGAGTAAACTCCAGGAGTTGGTGATGGACAGGGAGGCCTGGCATGCTGCGGTTCATGGGGTCGCAAAGAGTCGGACACGACTGAGCAACTGAACTGAGCTGAACTGAATATTCCATTGTATACATGTACCACATCTTCTTTATCCATTCATCAATGAACATTTAGGTCACTTCCTTGTCTTGGCTATTGTAAACAGTGTTACAATGAATATTGGGGGTATGTATCCTTTTGAACCATGGTTTTCTCTAGATACATGCCCAAGAGTGGGATTGCTGGATCCCACTGGGTTTTACTATTAAAGA
Source organism: Cervus canadensis (assembly GCF_019320065.1). Lineage (NCBI taxonomy): Eukaryota > Metazoa > Chordata > Mammalia > Artiodactyla > Cervidae > Cervus > Cervus canadensis. Next base: position 30,871,428 of record NC_057401.1, on the reverse strand, counting down.
TTCCTTTGTTTTAGGAAATGAGTCACTAGTGGGTAGCAGTTTTGAAAATATCCATATTGGCAAAATAGACTATGTCTTTTTGTAACTCTGCTAGTTTACCTTCTTTTCTTTTAATATTTACTGTTACCTGAGGTCAGAGAGACTTCATTCATTTTTTACTTAAGCACCTGATATCTATTGAGATCCTACTATGTGTCACGCACTGGTTTAGGTGCTCAGAACACATCAAGGAATTACAAAAGTGTTTATTCTCAGGAATGTTAAATACTGTTGAAGGTGGAGTCAAGCTACAAGCAAATAAATATATAATATATGGAGTAAACATAAATTCAAAGAAAAAGTAAAGCAAAGTAAGGAGACAGAGAGTGGTGAGTAAGTGTCTAAATAGTAAGGGAACATAAGATATTTGAGTAAGTAACTAAATGGTAAGCAAACATTCCATAACAGGGATTCAGTGGGGGGTGCGGGTGGGGAGGGAGCTGTCAGCTTCACACATTTCAAGGAACAGTGAGATGGCCTTTCAACCTGGAAGTCAGTGAACTAGGAGAAGGTAAGTGATAAAAGATTTAAGGAATAACTCATATCTATTTATACAATGCCTTGCATATTATGTAATTCAATAAATTGTTTTCACGTATGATAGAAAACCCAAATTATAAGAACTTTAAACAGTCAAGTAAAGAAAGAGGCAGTAGGATGACTGCGCTAAGTAGGTTATATGGCAGACATTTTTCACAGTGTGAAGAAGCTAAATTTATAGTGCCAACAGTTTGACAAAAATATATGTAAAACTCATGATAAAATAAAAATAAATGACTAAAAACTATATTGGCTAAGATGTATTGAAGATAGCAATATTTTGAATTTTTTCCAACTCTTTGAGTGCATCAGTTTGAATCAGTTGCTTCTAGTTGAAAGAATAAAGATACAATTAATAGTCATTTTAGTCTTGGTAAGTCTGTGTGAACTTATGTCCCAGACATTGAAAAAGTACATTGCTCTCTTGACTGTGTAACAAATTATTTTACAATTCAGGCCAATTCTTCTCTCTTAGTGATAGTGAGGAGCATACACTGAGTGTCAGACAAAAGATCATTGAAGATAACTTTTGATGATAGATGAGTGTGATGGTTTACTAATATAATCAGTATGTAATTTTTACCATATAACTGGGAAGGAATTCAAAGAATGAGTGACACTGGTATACAAAATTCCTTTCATTTCTATCTATATAATTTTTCGTCAATTATATCTATCAAAAATATGTAATAGGCATGGAATGTCTATTTTTAAATATTACTAGATATCAGTAATATTTATCCATAGTGAATAAGTTGTAAAAAGCAACCATACCCATGAGCTAATATTTCCAATAAAGTTTTACTTTTCTATATCTAATAATTATCAATATGTATTTTATTTTGATTAATTGATTACTAATTATATGAATAAAGAAGAAATATTTTAACACAACTTTATGGATTTAATACATTTTAAAACAGCATTTTAAATTATATATAGATTTTTATGCTCCAAAAGCAAGTTAGATTGAGTAACAAAAGAATTTCAAATATAAAAATAGATTGGGCTCAGGTAAAATTCGACAGAGAAAGTGGAATAGAAACACAGCTTCAAGCATAAAAGGAAGTGATGTAAAATTTCTGGTTTTTAAAGAAGAGCTAATTCAAATATTTAATTAAAATGGGCAATGACATTTATTCCTTTGGGGCATATTTAGAAGAAAGATTATAACAGTTTTACTTACATTTCAATATTTACATATATGAGAAATTATATTGCTTGCAATTATTTAAGCTTATAATAAAAAAAAGAAACTATAGCTTTTAAGTTAAAAATGTGCAAATAGCTGCACAGTTTGCCAAAGTTCTTTCTGGTAATACAAGGGGAAAAAAAGTTGGAGGTCATTGTCCTGTGCTATTACTTGATATAGTTCTTATGTAAACATTTTCCAATTCTCCCCTGCCTCCCTTGCAGTAGAGCAGCTGAAATAAAATCAAATCCTAAGAAAACTCCAGCAGTTACAATAAAACTAAAAAGGATTTCCATTTCTTATCATTGACAGTGAAGTCAAGCAAGCTATGTGCTCTTGAATTCCTGGCATTCTCTCATTTGAAACAAAATGTTCTGAGGCTAAAGGTGAATAACAGCAGTTTTCTCACTTTTTAGAAAAAATATCATAATCAATAGACTCTATTTTTTCCTCTCCTAAAATTTTATTAAAAGCTTAAGTGATACTGGTTTTTGTCTCTTAGTGATCTTTGCTATTGAATTACCTAACTTACTATTATTTATTATACTATATGCATGCTAAGTCGCTTCGGTCATGTCCAACTCTTTGAAACCCTAAGGACTGTAGCCCACCATGCTCCTCTGTCCATGGGATTCTACAGGCAAGAAGAATGGGGTGGGTTGCTATGCCCTCCTCCAGAGGATCTTCCTGACTAAGGGACTGAACTCATGTCTCTTACATCTCCTGCATTGGAAGGTGGATTCTTTACCACTAGTGCCACTTGGGAAGCCCTATTATACTATATAACAATATATAAATTATTTATTTATTATATTATTTAATATATAAATACATAATTTATTATTTATGAATTTTTATAATTATTGAGCTAAAGGTAGAAAATGAATATAGAAAACATGAAAGTAGTTCATACTTGATTTGATAATTCATCTTTCCTTTCAAAGTTTTTATACTAATGGTTGTTACTTTATATTGTGTGTGCATGTATCTTTTTTGGAGGGGGCTAAGAAAGTTTTCAGTTGGACTGTGAAGAAAGCTGAGCACTGAAAAATTGATGCTTTTGAACTATGGTGTTGGAGAAGACTCTTGAGAGTCCCTTGGACTGCAAGGAGATCCAACCAGTCCATCCTAAAGGAGGTCAGTCCTGGGTGTTCACTGGAAGGACTGATGCTGAAGCTGAAACTCCAATACTTTGGCCACCTCATGCAAAGACTTGACTCGTTGGAAAAGACCCTGATGCTGGGAGGGATTGGGGGCAGGAGGAGAAGGGGATGAAAGATGATGAGATGGCTGGATGGCATCACCGACTCGATGGGCATGACTTTGAGTAAACTCCGGGAGTTTGTGACGGACAGGGAGGCCTGGCGTGCTGCGATTCATGGGGTCGCAAAGAGTCGGACACGACTGAGCGACTGAACTGAACTGAACTGAACTGAACTGAAGAAAGTTTTAAATTTGATTAAGAAAATTTAAATGTCAAGATTTCAAAGTGTGGTATAAAGATCATGATGTTCTGAAAAGATCTTCATGAACTCTCTACCATCTGAACAAATCTGAGAGCCATTAAGATGAATCATTGTAAATTATTAAATAATCTAAATAAACCAGCTAGTCTTATTTAGGGTGTCAAAATGACTAAACTTTGTGCATATACACAATACATTTAATTTAGAACAATGTACATTTCTATATAAAATTATTATACAATAAATGGAATTTCTCCAGAAGCACTTAGTCTCTAAATATGATTGTTATTTTCCTAAATAATTACAAAACTACTGACAATGAAATTCTGGATTTTCAAGGATCTCATTAAATAGTGGTGTATAGAATTCCTATAATAGTGAAGAATTATTAAACATAATTTCCACTCGTTAGTTAAAAATCAGAACTAGCATTTATGTCCCCCCAGCATTTGCTTTTTAGTTCTGTAGCTTCCCAGGTGGTGCTAGTGGTAAAGAACTCGCCTGCCAAAACAGGAGACATTAGAGACCAGAGTTCAACCCCTGGGTCAGGAAGATCCCCTGGAGACGGGAATGGCAACTCACTCCAGTATTCTTGCCTGGAAAATTTCACAGACAGAGAAGCCTGGAGGGCTACAGTCTATAGGACCACAAAGAGCTGGAAGTGATTGAGCACATGAATCAATAGTTTTGCTTAAAACTTCATATCTCTTGATAGGGGTTCTTTACACACTAGCCTTTAGCATTAGCCTGTTCCGGGAAGCATCTCATTTTCTACTACATTAGCGTGTCTTTGGAGTTGACTTCAATGTATCAACTGTATATAGCTTTATATTGAAGATGAGGTGATTTGAAATCTCTTAAGAAAAAGTCTACTTATGGAATTTTGGGAAACATCCTAAGTGTTCCAGTTTTCACTTTCTCATGAATTCTGAGTAAATTGTCTCCTTATTTGAGTTATAGATGCACGTCCTTTTTAAAAAAAGCAAAAAACAAAAAAACGATGTGTTAGATCAGAGATGGATTTCAACAAATCTTTCATTTCTCCCCAGCTTTCTTTAATGCCAAGTTGTACATATGAGAAATTTTTTTAGATATAACATACATTTGATGGCTCCGTCTGAAGACCACAGCTTGATCACCTTTCTGCATGCATATATATGCAGAGTGAGAATCTTTTTAACCCCTTGAAGGCATTCTTCCCATTCAGTATTGCAACTCAAGGAAACCACCTTTATGCATTGTCACCATTGATTATGTTTACTTGTTCTTGAACTTTATAAATGTTATCATGCAGTATGTCATCCACACGTCTGTTTTCTTTCAGCCTGCATAATGTCTGTACAGAGTATAGTTCATCTCTATAAAGGCAAACATGAGACTAATAAATTAACATGAGAGAAGATTCAAAGATATTTGTTTTTTCCTAAATGGAAAGGAAATGATCCCCTTGACAAGATTCTGGTGATCTGTTACAGCCTAGCTCTGGAGGAATTAGTCTTAGGGTGTGGTAGTTTGTGCTGGCTCTCCAGCTCCTGGGCAGAGGGCAGGATGGAGCCACCTGCCACCTTGCGGTTAGGTGGGGCCAGTGACTAGTTTTGGAAAATGAGTGTCATGTACAGAAATGACACGTGTCAGTTTTGAGTTGGAGCATTTAGTTGCTGCTGCCAGACTCTCCAGAGTGTTCTTGCTCTGTCTGCTCTCTTGACTAACACGTTCCAGACCAGGGTTGTTTCATTAGAGTCTTGAGTGAAAATGGTGCAGAGCAAAACGAACTGGTGGACATTTGTGTGAGAAAGAAAGAAACCTTTGTTGATTTAGGCCTCTGGAGTTTGGTGGTTCTTTGTTCCCAAAGCATAACATTCTATGCTGACAGTTTCCAAGAGTGAGAAAGAAATGTCGGGTAAGATCTCGGCTTATATTCTTGGCTGATAAAAGTATCAGATGTGGTATTGGGACTTAAAAACAGCCCCTCAAGGGGTCCAAGTCTCTTCCATTGCTTTTTGTACAGTTTCTTAGCAGATAGCTCTTTTCAGTTCAGTTCAGTTCAGTCACTTACTCATGTCCGACTCTTTGTGACCCCGTAGACTGCAGCATGCCAGGCCTCCCTGTCTATCATCAACTCCCAGAGTTTACTCAAACTCATGTCCTTTGAGTCGGTGATACCATCCAACCGTCTCATCCTCTGTCTTCTCTTTCTCCTCCTGCCTTCAATCTTTCCTAGTATCAGGGTCTTTTCTAATGAGTCAGTTCTTCCATCAGGTGGCCAAAGTATTGGAGTTTCAGCTTCAGCATCAGTCTTTCCAATGAATATTCAGGACTGATTTCCTTCAGAATGGACTGGTTGGATCTCCTTGCAGTCCAAGGGACTCTCAAAAGTCTTCTCCAATACCACAGTTCAAAAGCATCAATTCTTTGGCACTCAGCTTTCTTTATAGTCCAACTCTCACATCCATACATGACTACTAGGAAAACCATAGCTTTGACTAAATGGACATTTGTTGGCAAAATAATGTCTCTGCTTTTTAATATGCTGTCTAGGTTGGTCATAACTTTTCTTCCAAGAAGCAAGTGTCTTTTAATTTCATGGCTGCAATCGCCATCTGCAGTGATTTTGGATCCCAAAAAAGTAAAGTCTGTCACTGTTTCCACTGTTTCCCTGTCTATTTGCCATGAAGTGATGGGACCAGATGCCATGATCTTAGTTTTCTGAATGCTGAGTTTAAGCCAATGTTTTCACTCTCCTCTTTCACTTTCATCAAGAGGCTCTTTAGTTCTTCTTCACTTTCTGCCATAAGGATAGTGTCATCTGCATATCTGAGGTTATTGATATTTCTCCCGACAATCTTGATTCCAGCTTGTGCTTCTTCCAGCCCAGCATTTCTCATGACGTACTCTGTAGATAAGCTAAATAAGCAGGGTGACAATATATAGCCTTGATATATTCCTTCCCCTATTTGGAACCAGTCTGTTGTTCCATGTCCAGTTCTAACTGTTGCTTCCTGACCTGCATACAAATTTCTCAAGAGACAGGTCATGGGCCTGGTATTCCCATCTCTTTAAGAATTTTCCACAGTTTGTTGTGGTCCACACAGTCAAAGGCTTTGTCATAGTCAATAAAGCAGAAGTAGATGTTTTACTATCACTTAATTCAAAGTTCAGTGACATACTTAGACTGGTTCTTTCATCAGCACTCTCCTCTGACTTGCCTTCAAAAGATCATTGACCAAGAAGAGAGGTTGAGAAGAGAGGTTTGGGGAATGCTTGCTGGTAGACTGACTCATATTCTCTAAGTCCCCTCAGTGAGCTGTCCTCACTTTTCTCTAGGATGCCATAGCCAGGCTGGTCTCCACATATTACTTTCTGTGTAGGACTGATATTTTTCAAGTGATTGAATGCTATAAATTTTTGAGTTTTTTCACTGATGAGGATAATTGTTCCTGCCTTTCCATAAATTAAATCATTTGTTCACTGGACATTTATAGAAAGCCATGTGCCAAGGACTGTGGTTTCACCAGTGAATAAATTACAGACTGTGTCCTAAAGGATCTCACTTTCTGGGAAGAAAGGTCAAAAGGTGAAAAAAGACAGTGAAATGTGATAAGGGCAATAAAGGCCATTTGCGGAGGAAGTGATGAACTCCATTGCTAACTGTGGTGGTATAGAGGTTAGGAAAAACATCAGCGTAGAAGGCTTTTTAAATAAATTCTGAAGTTATGAACAATTTTGTTAGGAAAACAAGCATAAATAAGCATTAAGTTTGACACAAGCTTCAGTATTGGCAATATAACACAACTCAATATCTCAAAATTTTCAAATTCTCAAAATTAAGTAAGATATAGACTACATATTATTCAAGGAATACATTACATTTATTGTAATATGCTAACATATGTTAAAAATTTAGAATAAGTACTTATGATTATTGTCCATTTACTGCTTTAAAATCAAAGCAAATTTATAATGTGTCAAGCTTTAATAAAAAGTTTTTAAAAATTCTAGACAAATTTGGGGGTTCTATGTGCAATTTATTAAGATGTTAGAAATAATCATATTTCATAGGCCTGGTTAAATTTAAAGTTGTTTTCACTAAAAGTGCTTACCAAAATACCCAAAGTAATCAAAGGAAACTCCCAAAGTGACAACATTCAAATTAATATATGACAAATATTGTTTAATTGCTAAAGCTGAATTTAATGGTACAAAAATGTGTTTGGGTATTTTCTGTTTTACTTGTGGTTGACTTGATTCCTTAAGTTTTGCTTATGGTGAACCACTTTCTAAGTCATTGTCATTAACACTGCTGTAATTTTTTCTTTTAAACAGTAAACGGTTTCAAAATTATGTTTACATTATTTTAGCAATCCAATCATTTTTATTTTTTTTTCATTTATTTTTATTAGTTGGAGGCTAATTACTTTACAATATTGTAGTGCAACCCAATCATTTTTAATGGCTGTTCTCCAACTTATAATACTGAAAAAGGTTTAACAATCTATTAACAAAATATTCTCCATATTCTTATTACTACACTTAGTACTAATGAGTGGTTTGTAAGTTGGTATCTATCCAGATATAATTAGTATACCTATTCTCAATATGTATATGGAATGAGTATCATAAGGTCAATCTTTTTGAGTAGTTTGCTTATGTTCCTATCTGTCTTCTCATCACTCAGTTCTCCTTTGCTGAATTCTACTCATCGCTGTTTGAAATATTCTGAAAACATTGTGTTCATATTTATCATTTCATTTATAAAATACCCCTTAACACCTCAAGGTCACCTATGCTTTTTACTCACTAACCCGAGATGATTACGATAACACGTTATTCTGCTGCATTTGTTGATTCATCACAGAAAATCAAGGCTAAAATTATTAAATAGTAAGCAAAACATGTGCTCAGTGAAAATGTCTTTCAATTATAAATTACCACTCCAATAGAAGTGTAGTTTTCATATCTGGGAACATGTTTTAGTATGAGTGAAAGGTCAGCTGTGGAGTGTTTATTTTCATTTTCACATTAGGACAATGTCTACTACTGAATGACTTCTTGGGGCTAAAATTCCAATCATGTAAATTAGTATTTGGTCACACTGCTGTCTTTGTCCCTTTGTACTTTATTGCTAAATAACCAAAGAAAGAGATCAGGTAACCCTAAGAGTAAGGTGTAAACCTGTTTGGCTTTTCTTTAATTATGTTAGAAAATCACGTATGTGAACAAAATAATCATGGTTATAGCTTAATTAGCACATCACATTTACCAGAAAATTTACATATATTATTTTATTTAACTTTCACTTCACTTATGATGGTCAAATCCCAGATTGACATCTTGCTAGGTGTTTTATGTTCAAAAGTATTTAACAAGGCTTAGGAGTACTGATTGACCAATGCAGAGGATGCTGTAGTCCCGCCAGGTTCCCTGTTAGGACCGGGTATATATGTTTATACTATGTGGATCGCTGAGGACAGTGCCTTCATTGGTGTGAACAGAGTGGTGAGACATCCCAGGGCAGAGTATACAGCAGAGTAGAGGCAGATGTTGAGATAATACACCTGAACTTAAGTTACTTTCTGTCCTGTCTCACTCTCCCTGTCTTCCTAACACTATTCTTCAGGTATTGACTAACCAAGAAAGAATAGTTCCCATTCAAAACCAAGTAACAATCCAAAATTAACTAGGATGTGAAAGCAACATTGTAAATAGGACAAAGAGTCAAATGTTTTTTCTTTATGAAGTTTTCCCCCTTTTTAGGGGCAGGTAAACCTTTCCTGTGAACTCAAGTCTACTATTGGCCAGAGAAATGTCAGAGGTCCACCTTTACACATAAGGAAAACTGAGAAGTCAAACCTCCATTGTGATGGAAGGCAAGGGAGAAGCAAGTGAGGACAAGTTCCTGTCTGCCACTCAAATCCAAACAAGACATGGCTGGATTGAGTTCCAGCTCTGCCATTTACTAACTTTGTGACATTGGACAAGTTACTTAACCTCAGTTTCTCCATCTTTAAGGATAATGATATTATTAGTATGTATACTTCAGAGGTAGTTATAAAGATCATAATTGCATAGGCAGCACTTAAAACAGGACCTGGCATATAGTTAGGTTTTAATAGTTATTGTTATCTGTGCTCTAAGGAACTATTTGGCACCAAAATATTGTAATTCCATAAAAGATTATTTTATGATAAAAGATAGGATTTACAAGAATTACAAATGATTTAGCTTTGCAGTTAGATCATCTGCTTAAAAAATATTAAAATGCTCACTTTTGAGGAAAACCAATGCCAGTAAATAGTTTCAGTGGCTTAAAAGTGTTTTTATTAGAAAAGAAATATGACTTGTGTAGTTGGATGAACTCTTGAGCAAGGAGACTAGTGAACATTGAATGATTATAAGCCTTTAACTTTAAAAACATCTGGAAAGAATCTCTTAAGGGAGTTGTTCTACCTTATTTTCCTTCAAGTTTGTAAACTGTATTTAAGTTTTCCTAAGCAAGCAGCAATGTGTCCTGAGGGGAATTGTCACAGCTCCCTTCCCCATCAGCCAAAGTTAACTTACCATGAACTGCAAATTTATGAAGACTCTCTTTGTTCTATTACTTAAATCTAAGCTTTATCCTAAAGAAACAAGTCAAATAATAAATAGGAATGCAAGTTATTCTGGATGAAAACTTTTTACTAATGATTGAAATGAAAGCTCACATCTGGGTTAAAAATTTGTCTTTCAAAGTGCTTGTGGTTCACTGAAAGAGAAGATAATTTACACAAAAAGCAAAAATACAGCAGTTACAGTCTCAAGAGAAAATAGGGGAATATTGGTAGCCATGTTTTCAGAAGAAGAGATTACATGCTTTAAGGTCCTAAAGAGATGGCATTTGAGTGTGTCATTAATGGATAAGCTGATTTCAGACAGATACCATTGGGAGAAAGTGTATTTATGTCAGAGGGAAAGAAGGAGCAGGCACAGGGGAAGGAAATTAGAACACAGATAGTGCATGAGACATTGGGGACAGATTAGGGTTATGAACAAGTTATGATCAGTCCTTCTCTTAGGGAGCTTACCTTTCAATAGCAAAGATATAAAGTAAGTAATAGTACAACTAACTACAAAAACAGAATGAGGGTTGTGAGGTAAATTGAGTGATGGAAAAGATGGTGACTGGGGATGATGACTGGTGCAGAGGTGGAAACAGTTGTTTTATGTAGGTTTGCCATCACATCAGCCTTCCTGGGAAGGTGACACATGAGAAAAGACCTGAAAGAATTGAAGACTGATGATCTGGACCTCCTAGTTAAAGGGAAGAGCAAGTGTAAATACCTCAGAATGAGAAAAGCAGGAATACCCGTGGTGCTGGAACACAGTGAAGCATCGTAGAAGATGAGTTTAGAGAGGGAGGTCAGATCCAAATTACTGAGGGCCAAGTGACCCAAGGTCAGAGTTTAGATTTTCTTGAAAGTGTAATGTGAAACTGCTGAAGAATTTAAAGAAGAAAGCAATATGATCTGATTTACATTAGTAATAATAATAAAAATCACCTTGTCTTCCTGTATAACATATAGTGAGGGGTAAGAGTGGTGGCAAACAAAAAGACAATCCTCAGAATGGGGGAAAATATTTTCAAAGAAATGGACAATTGATTAATCTCCAAAATATACAAACAGCACATGCAGTTCAATATTTAAAAGAACAGTCAAAAAATGAGTGGAAGATCTAAATAGGAAATTCTCAAAAGAAGACATACAGATGTCTGAAAAACACATGAGACAATGCTCAACATCACTAATGATTAGAGAAATGCAAAACTACAACAAGGTTATCATCTCACACCAGTCAGAATAGGCATCATCAAACAAACTACCAGCAATAAATGCTGGAGAAGATGTAGAGAATAGGGAACCTTTCTGCACTGTTGTTGGGAATGTAAATTGTTACAGACACTATGAAGAACAGCATGGGGGTTCCTTAAAAAACTAAAAATAGAACTACCTTATAATCCTGAAGACCTACTCCTAGGCATTGATTGATTTTTGTGTGTTTACTCATGGGCATATATCTGGAGAAAATCATAAATTCAAAAGCATTCATGCACCCCAGTGTTCATTGTAGCACTATTTACAATAGCCAGGACATGGAAGCAATCTGAATGTCTATCAACAGAAGAATGGTTAAAGAAAATGTGCTACATATACAAATGGAATATTACTCAGACTTTAAAAGGAACAAAGTAATGCCATTTGCAGCAACATGGGTAGACCTAGAGATTGTCATACTAAGTGAAGTAAGTTAGTCAGAGAAAGACAAATATCATATGATATCACTTATATGTGTATTCTAAAATGAGTACAAATGAACTGACCTACAAAATAGAAATAGAGTTACAGATGTAGAAAATAACTTATGGTTACCAAGGGGAAAGGAGATGGAGGGACAAACTGGGAAAAGGGATTGACATATACACATTACTATATATAAAATTTAAAGAGGAAAGCAGCACTGGTGTTGGAGAAGACGCCTGAGAATCCCTTGGACTGCAAAGAGGTCAAACCAGTCAATCCTAAAGGAAATCAATTCTGAATATTCATTGGAAGAACCAATGACGACGCTGAAGCTCCAATGTTTTTGCCACCTGATGTGAAGAGCTGACTCATTGGAAGAGATCCTGATTCTGGGAAAGACTGATGGCAGGAGGAAAGGGGGATGACAGAGGACAAGATCATTGGATGGCATCACCAACTCAATGGACATGAATTTGAGCAAGCTCCAGGAAATGGTGGACAGGGAAGCCTGGCGTGCTGCAGTCCACGGGGTAGCAAAGAGCTGGACACAACTGAGCGACTGAACAACGACAATATATAAAATAGATAACTAACAAGGACCTACTGTATAGTATAGGGAACTCTTATTAACATTCTGTAATGAGTATTTTCCCTTTATGGGAAAAAAAAAACCCTAAATAAGAGTGAATATATATCTATGTATAACTGATTCTCTTTGCTTTACACCTGAAACTAACAGAACATTGTAAACCAACTATACTCTAATAAATTTTTTCAAAAAAGAATGGTGCAAGAGATAGTGCTGCTATCTAGAGTTGGTCTAGAGGAGATCTAGTTTCTATATGTTACGGGTACTGACCCCAAATGATCTGATTTGGCACCCAGCTGTGCCAGGTGTTAACTGTTTAGCTCCTAAATCATGGGCAGTCATAGGAGGTCACAGAGGAGGGCTCCAAGTGGTCGGCAAGGGCAACTGGCAGGCTCAGTGTAATGGCTAATGCACCAGCTGGTCAGAGTGGTTCAATATTTTCATGACCTGTGCAGTTGTACATGTGCATCCTGGCTGTCTCAGCCTTGGTCTTAGAATGAAGGTTATGGAGATGGTGGGGAGTGGTTAGACTCATGATTTATTTTGAAGATAGAGACTGTAACTAGGCATGCTGATAAATGTTACAAATAGAATCCATACCTTATAAAGGTAAGTGTGATAAGACTTGGTGCTGAACATTTGTTATAAATTCATCTAAAATATATTGTTTCACTTTATACTTTCAGAAAAAATTAGTTTTCCTTTGCTGAGCTGTATGTTTTACAGGGCTTCAAGATTATTCTCTTTGAATAATCATGTAGGGATAGAGATACATGATACTGGGAAGAACAGCATTGCTTCAGGACAGCAATATCATTTTAACTAAATCTTGGTTTATTGACTCAATTTCTTCTGATTAATTTTTTTCTCTTTATGTCAAATAGGAAGGAACTTTATTTACTGAAGATACTAGCTAATTAGTTTTTTATTTAAAGATAGAACGTGAACTCCTTAATCTAAAGGAAATTTAAAATGGTAGTATTAGTCTTCCTGTATTTCATAACTTTTAATAAACCACCATTTCTTTAGGATTCTGTTGCCCTTCTTTGATTTAGTGCACATTTTCACATTGCAAACCACACAGCACCGGAGTGTATACCAGACCTTGGCAATGAGTTAAAGTATATAAATCAATCTGTAAGTAGAACTGAAAAGCTTCAGAGCTTTATAAAGACACTATTTTTCAACCTGGGCACATTTAAAGGCACTTTTTTTGAAAAGCACTTTTAAACAAACTCTCTTCCTTCACACTTTTCCCCCATTTTAATTTTAACACTTTAGTCATTGATTTCCTTGGCAATATTAGATCATGAAAGCAGGATACCTAGCCATGATAAGTAATTCCATCTTAAATTAGTTGCAAAATTCCCCTTGCTTGAGATATTGAGAGAACTCTAACCAGTCAGAAGCAGACCTTGTTTACTAAGTAGATATCATTTAGAGAAGTCACATTACCAGTTTTACTGCTGTAGCTTAGAGTTCAGTGTCCACATGAATTTGAAAATGTATACAGCCAATTTGATGTTTGCCAAGAAAATTCTAAAAGTCTTTTGATAGTTGTGTCTTGTTTTATGTAATGGGTATATACCTGAAAAGCTGTGTGTAAATCAAACAATTTAGTAAAATTCAGAATAAAAAAGGAAGAAAACTGTTCAAATATAAATGTTAATTCTTTCCAAAACAAATAGACAATCTGTAGTTTAGTTATATTGAGTTTGTGTAAATCATGGTTTGGCTTGAAGTGGAGTATACTTCTAATAAATGGTAAAAATCCTCAGGAGATAGTTCCTGAATACTGATATGGTAGTGTTTTAATAGTCACTTAAACACAGTGGAAAGCAACTAAATAAAGCATTTAATATCTTAAAGATAAAAATAATTGGAGAGTGTGACTTAATTCAGATTTTAAAAATTGATCTTATATCAGATTGAGAAACCTGGAAATTACAAAAGAGCAAAATAAAGACTTTGATAGAGAAAATCCAAGGCAATGAAAATCTTAAAACTAGTTGTAGGTAGAGGCGGGGTTGAGGAATATGGCAGGGTAAGTTTCCCAAAGAAAGTGACAGCTAAGTTATAACCTAAAATATGAATAGGAATTAGCCCATTGATGAAATTTGGTGAGCTAAAAAAATCCATATGATTTCAGTGATTCAAAATTATTACAGTGAAAAAGAATATTTCATGTTTAGGGCATTATAATGTTTAGTATGAATAGACCATGATAGGAAGAGAGGTGAGATGGATGTTGGAAATTGTAAAATAAACAGTGATTTTGTGTAGGTCATCTGAGGCAATATCATAGAGTCTTAAATACTTTATGTGGATTTTATTCTGAGAGCACTGGGGAGCCATAGGAGTTTCTTTTTTTTTTTTTCCCCAAAAGCATGATATATTATGTTTGCACTTTAGAAAGATTCATCTGGCTGCAGTGGAGAAAACAAATTGGGGGTAGAAAAAGACTTCAAGATAAGAGACCAGAAAAATCTGAGAAATTACTCTTAGAGATACTGACAGCCTGAGCTAAGGTAGTAGAAGCAAAGACAGAAAGAAGTGAATGGGATGGAGAGTCATTAAAGACATTGGATCAACAATTGTTCATTTGGATGAGGTGTAAGAAGGAAGAGTTAGAAACAACACCAGAAGAGAATTAGACTTTGGGGCAGGACTTTAGACCACTTGTAAACATGCTGCATTTGAGTTAACTCTGGGACATCTGTATGGTGATGTTGAGGATAAAGATGACTCTGGAATTTAGGGAAGGAGTCTGGATTGGAGGTATAAATTTAGGAGTCACCAGTATTTACTTGGTAACATGGATATGAATGACCATGCCCAGTTCACTTAAAGGTAGGGCCTTTCCTGGTGTCTCAGACAGTAAAGAATATGCCTGCAATTCAGGACACCCAGCTTCAATCCCTGGGTCGGGAAGGTCCCAAGGAGAAGCAAATACTCGAGTATTCTTGCCTGGAGAATTTCATGGACAGAGGAACCTGGCAGGCTACAGTCCATGGGATTTCAAAGAGCTGGACACGACTGAGCAACTAACACTCAAAGGTAGAGACTCCATGCCAGGAGGGCAAGCCAAAAGGACAGGGAATGCCACGCCGTGATATCTTCTTGTTGAACAGGGATCTCCCTCAGGGAAAAGCAAGTCCCCTGCCCCAGCTCTGGTGCAGTGGTACTGGGGTTCTGCCTCAGGGAAAGGCAGGCATCTGTATGGATAAAGAGCTCCAAAACTGTATGAAAGGAATGACTTCATTTGGAACAAAGTTTGGAGAACTCTAGCCTAAAAGAGTTGTTAAAAACAATGGAGATGTTGGTGAAGAGCAACTAAGAGGAGGGTGATAGCTCCTAGATATGAGGAAAATGGCACAGCAAACCAGCAGCTTAATACAACCAGAAAAAGAGACAGCCTTTTAGGACCACTGCTCTATTATTTTCCTAGAGCTGCTATAGCAATGTACCACCAACCGGGGTGAGTGGGAAGGGGTGTTTAAACAACAGAAATTTGTTTTCTTACAATTCTGGAGACTAGAAGTCCTAAATCCATGTGTTGGTAGGTTTGGTTTCTTCTGAGGTCTTTCTCTGTGGCTTGTAGGGGCTTCCTTCTTGCTGTGTCCTCACATGATGTCCCTCTGTCTGTGTAAATTTCCTCTTCCTATAAGCACACCGGTCATGTTAGATTAGAACCCACCTTAACAATCTCATTTAACCTTAATTATCTTTTTGAAGGTCCTATCTCCAAATACAGTCACATTCTGAGATACTGGGGAAGGCGACCACATATGAATTCAGAGTAGATGGCTCCCCAGATGCTCAGCCCATAACAACTGCCAAGCTTGGGGTTTGACAGGCTGTGTGAATGCCCTAAGCTTCATCTTACTCAAGAGGAGCCAAGTGCGGTGAAGGGCAAACAATCCAGTAGTCCCAGAGCCTTGCACAGACCCATCTATTTGCTAGGAACTTAGAATAGGAAAAAGGAGTCCAAATTGTCGGTGGCTAAAAGACGTGAAGGGAAGAGAGGCCTTGGCCCAATTTTGGCTATTCTTTTTATATGGTTTTTCTCCTCCCCCTGGGCCTGCCCTATGTAAATTGGACAAGCCAGGAGTGCTGTTTGTTTTACCTGAGTTCCTCACTCTGGTTCTCGGACCTTCCTTCGTTCTATTTTCGTGGGTTTTTCCCTTCCTTGTCTTTTAGCTATCACCATTCTGGACTCCTTTTTCCTATTCTAAAAACCTAACATATTGACAAAGGGGGAAACTTCTCTGGCACAAGGAGCTTGAATACAACCTCTGATGGACCACTGATGGAATAAGTTGCTTGGATGCAGGAAAAGTTCATAAGAAGTCAGGCTCAAAATTAAAATCAGAATCTCCTGGTAATTTGAAACACTGTGGGTGGCTCCTTCTCAGGGGCAAGCAGAGGGGGATCATTTGAACTGCTGGTCCCTGTAGACATTGGCAGACAAGGTAAACTATATGAGCTGTTAGAGTGTGTCCAAACAGAAACACGGTTCAGTTCAGTTCAGTTCAGTCGCTCAGCTGTTCGAGTCTTTGTGACCCCATGAATCGCAGCACGCCAGGCCTCCCTGTCCATCACCAACTCCCAGAGTTTGCCAAACTCATGTCCATCGAGACGGTGATGCCATCCAGCCATCTCATCATCTTTCGTTCCCTTCTCCTCCTGCCCACAATCCCTCCCAGCATCAGGGTCTTTTCCAATGAGTCAACTCTTCGCATCAGGTGGCCAAAGTACTGGAGTTTCAGCTTCAGCATCAGTCCTTCCAATGAACACCCAGGTCTGATCTCCTTTAGGATGGACTGGTTGGATCTCCTTGCAGTCCAAGGGACTCTTAAGAGTCTTCTCCAACACCACAGTTCAATAGCATCAATTCTTCGGTGCTCAGCTTTCTTTTAGTCCAACTCTCACATCCATACATGACTACTGGAAAAACCATAGCCTTGACCAGACGGACTTTTGTTGGCAAAGTAATGTCTCTGCTTTTTAATGTGCTGTCTAGGTTGGTCATAACTTTCCTTTCAAGGAGTAAGCATCTTTTAATTTCATGGCTGCAATCACCATCTGCAGTGATTTGGGAGCCCAAAAAAATAAAGTCTGACACTGTTTCTATGGTCTCCCCATCTATCTCCCATGAAGTGATGGGACCAGATGCCATGATCTTAGTTTTCTGAATGCTGAGCTTTAAGCCAACTTTTTCACTCTCCTCTTTCACTTTCATCAAGAGGCTTTTTAGTTTCTCTTCACTTTCTGCCATAAGGGTGGTGTCATCTGCATATCTGAGGTTATTGATATTTCTCCCAGCAATCTTGATTCCAGCTTGTGCTTCTTCAGCCCAGCGTTTCTCATGATGTACTCTGCATATAAGTTAAATAAGCAGGGTGACAATATACAGCCTTGACGTACTCCTTTTCCTATTTGGAACCAGTGTTTTGTTCCATGTCCAGTTCTAACTGTTGCTTCCTGACCTGCATACAGGTTTCTCAAGAGGCAGGTCAGGTGGTCTGGTATTCCCATCTCTTTCAGAATTTTCCACAGTTTACTGTGATCCACATAGTCAAAGGCTTTAGCATAGTCAGTAAAGAAGAAATAGATGTTTTTTTGGAACTCTCTTGCTTTTTTGATGATCCAGCAGATGTTGGCAATTTGCTCTCTGGTTCCTATGCCTTTCTAAAACCAGCTTGAACATCTGGAAGTTCACGGTTCATGTATTGCTGGAGCCTGGCTTGGAGAATTTTGAGCATTACTTTACTAGCGTGTGAGATGAGTGCAATTGTGCGGTAGTTTGAGCATTCTTTGGCATTGCCTTTCTTTGGGATTGGAATGAAAACTGACCTTTTCCAGTCCTGTGGCCACTGCTGAGTTTTCAAAATTTGCTGGCATATTGAGTGCAGCACTTTCACAGCATCATCTTTCAGGATTTGGAATAGCTCAACTGGAATTCCATCACCTCCACTAGCTTTGTTCATAGAATGCTTTCTAAGGCCCACTTGACTTCACATTCCAGGATGTCTGGCTCTAGGTGAGTGATACACCATGATCGTGATTATCTGGGTCGTGAAGATCTTTTTTGTACAGTTCTTCTGTGTATTCTTGCCACCTCTTCTTAATATCTTCTGCTTCTGTTAGGTCCATACCATTTCTGTCCTTTATTGAGCCTATCTTTGCATGAAATGTTCGCCTTGGTATCTCTAATTTTCTTGAGATCTCTAGTCTTTCCATTCTGTTGTTTTCCTCTATTCCTCTGCATTGATTGCTGAGGAAGGCTTTCTTATCTCTCCTTGCTATTCTTTGGAACTCTGCATTCAAATGAGAATATTTTTCCTTTTCTCCTTTGCTTTTCGCTTCTCTTCTTTTCACAGCTTTTGTAAGGCCTCCTCAGACAGCCATTTTGCTTTTTTCTTTTTCTTGGGGATGGTCTTGATCCCTGTCTCCTGTACAGTGTCATGAACCTCCATCCATAGTTCATCAGGCACTCTGTCTATCAGATCTAGTCCCTTAAATCTATTTCTCACTTCCACTGTATAATCATAAGGGATTTGATTAGGTCATACCTGAATGGTCCAGGTACTTTCTTCAATTTAACTCTGAATTTGGCAATAAGGAGTTCATGATCTGAGCCACAGTCAGCTCCCAGTCTTGTTTTTGCTGACTGTATAGAGCTTCTTCATCTCTGGTTGCAAAGAATATAATCAATCTGATTTCTGTGTTGACCATGTGGTGATGTCCATGTGTAGAGTCTTCTCTTGTGTTGTTGGAAGAGGGTGTTTGCTATGACCAGTGCATTTTCTTGGCAAAACTCTATTAGCCTTTGCCCTGCTTCATTCCATACTCCAAGGCCAAATTTCCCTGTTACTCCAGGTGTTTCTTGACTTCCTACTTTTGCATTCCAGTCCCCTATAATGAAAAGGACATCTTTTTTGGGTGTTAGTTCTAAAAGGTCTTGTAGGTCTTCATAGAACCGTTCAACTTCAGCTTCTTCAGCGTTACTGGTTGGGGCATAGGTTTGGATTACCGTGATATTGAATGGTTTGCCTTGGAAACAAACAGAGATCATTCTGTCATTTTTGAGATTGCAACCAAGTACTGCATTTCGGACTCTTTTGTTGACCATGATGGCTACTCCTTTTCTTCTAAGGTGTTCTTGACCACAGTAGTAGATATAATGGTCATCTGAGTTAAATTCACCCACTCCAGTCCATTTTAGTTTAATCTTGTTCACTCTTGCCATCTCCTGTTTGACCATTTCCAATTTGCCTTGATTCATGGATCTAACATTCCAGGTTCCTATGCAATTTTGCTCTTTATAGCATTGGACCTTGCTTCTATCACCAGTCACATCCACAGCTGGGTATTGTTTCTGCTTTGGCTACATTCCTTCATTCTTTCTGGATTTATTTCTCCACTGATCTCCAGTAGCATATTGGGCACCTACCAACCTGAGGAGTTCCTCTTTCAGTATCCTATCATTTTGCCTTTTCATACTGTTCATGGGGTTCTCAAGGCAAGAAAACTGAAGTGGTTTGCCATTCCCTTCTCCAGTGGACCACATTCTGTCAGACCTCTCCACCATGACCCGTCCATCTTGGGTGGCCCCACACAGCATGGCTTAGTTTCACTGAGTTAGACAAGACTGTGGTCCTGTGATCAGATTGGCTAGTTTTCTGTGATTATGGTTTTAGTGTGTCTGCCCTCTGATGCCGTCTCGCAACACCTACTGTCTTACTTTGGTTTCTCTTACCTTGGCCCTGGGGTATCTCTTCACAGCTGCTCCCAACCTTGAACGTGGGGTAGCTCCTCTCTGCCACTCCTGCGCCGTCGCAGCCTGGCGCTCTCCTCTGTTGCCGCCGCTGACTTTGGGCGAGGGGTAGCTCCTCTCGGAAGCTGGTACCAATCTGAAATTTGGTTTTCTCTCTCTTCCTGTGAGTGTCCAGGAGTCTCCAGCGGGTGTGGGTTGGTGGTGTCCTGCTGCAGGGTTGGGAGCACTGCGTAAAACACTTAATGGTAAAGGGTAAAAACCTCACTGGCCAAGGGAACGTGAATACAACCTCTGACCTAAGGATGACCCCTGGGTACGCAAGATAAAAGGTAAATGGAAAACATCTGAGTAGGGACAACAGACGCTGCACACAGTGGAGAAAGAGCCTTCATGAAAACGTCACCAAGTCCAAGCTTGTTCTGCTCCCGGCATGATAGGCTAATAAATCCAAGACAAGGTGTTGTAATGCGGAAGGGACTTGATTCGGGAGCTGGCTGGCGGAGAAGATGGCAGGCTAGCACCTCAAAATAACCATCTTGTCTGGGCCTGGAATGCCAGGTTCTTTTATGGATCAGAGATTGAGGGGGAGGTAAGGAAACAAAGTAAAAAGATTATTCAGTCCTTGCAAATGTCCCCTAGGATGGCAAGCCTCAGGGAGGAGGATGTGTTAGTTTCACTTCCTTAAATTTAGTCGTTTCATGGGTGGTGTGAAATGGAATATCTCCTGTCATATCAACAAACATATCCACAGATATGTAAGCAGCAGAGGAGCCACCCGTGCCATTTGCCACACAGAGAATTTAAGAATGTTACAGCCCTTCACAGGTGGGGTGGGGTGGGGGGGTCAGGTTATCTCCCTAAGGCAGGCCATTATGTATGCCTATAATAACAAAAAGTGGCCGAGTTAAAGTCACAGAGCAGATAAAGTGTGAATTCAAAATTAACTCTTCCTGATTACAGAAAGAGTTCAGCCAACTCACTCTAGGCTTTCAACTATAAGATAAATAAATTCTGAGGCTCTAATATACAGTATAGTGATTGTAGTTAATACTATCTTGTACACTTGAAATTCATTAAGAGTAGATCTAAAGTGTTCTCACCATACTCACGTTACAGCGGTAACTCGTGAGGTGATGGAGGTGTTAATGAGTTTGATTGTGGTCACTATTTTACCATGTATTTATATATCAAATTATCACATTGGACATCTTAATATGTACAATTTTTATTGTAAATAAAGCCTCAACAAACCTGGGAAAAAACAAAAAACGTGTTCACAGTTTTTCATATCTATTCATAGAAGCTTTACTTTTATAGGATGAAAGTGATAATAATCCAAATTCCCATCAACTGATGAATGGACAAGCAGATTGTACAGAGTTTTACAATAGAATATCATTTGACAATAAAAAGCAAAAAAAGTATAGATTTATGTTACAACATGAACAGACCTTGAAAATATCATGCTAAGTGCAAGAAGCCCAATCATAAAGACCACATATTGTGTAATTTAATTTATAAGAATTAACCAGAACAGGTAATCTATAGAGATAGAAAGGAGACTAGTGGTTGCTAGAGGCTCAGGGGGATGAGGGATTGGGGATTTACTGCTAATGGGTATGGAGTTTCTTTTGTGAGGGATGAAATGTGCTAAGTTTGCATTATGGTAATATTTTTACAAACCTGTGTATACTAAAATACATTATATTACACACTTTACATGGATCCATTCTATGGCATGTGAATTATACTTCAATAATGCTGTTACTAATTATGTGAATTAGAAAATAGCACACAAAATGTTTCAATATTAGGGTATATATATTGATATCAAGACTTCAACTCTTTTTAAAACTTCCTTATACATTTGGCCTCTAAGATAAGAATACCTAAGCTTTAATTCAAATATTACACTAAAATGCCCTCTTCAACACAAATAGATTTGTTTCTTATGTTTGAATGCTGCCATTTCCACTTTCTCAATGAGTGGGAAGAATTCTAAAAGAGTGGGTATTTCTTTAAACTTTATTTTGTATTGGGGTATAGCCGATTAATAATACTGTGATAGTTTTAAGTGAACATTGCAAAAAGACTCACCCATACACATACTTGTATCCATTCTCCCCCAAACTCCCCTCCCATCCAGACTGCCACATAACATTGAGGAGAGTTCCATGTACTATACAGTAGGGCCTTGGTTATTCATTTTAAATATAGTAGTGTATATAAACTCCTTAACTATCCCTTTTCCTCAAACTCCCCACACACAACCATAAGTTTGTTTTCTAAGTCTGTGAATCTGTTTTTGTAAGTAAGTTCATTGTTATAATTTCCTTTTAGATTGCAAATATAAGGGATGTCACACAATATTTCTTCTCTGTCTGACTTTACTAAGAGTGAGTATTTTAACAACATAATTAGAATACTGATTATTATTGAATTGATGTAAGTGAGATTATTGGAACCTATCCATATTGCTTCCCTGGTGGCTCAGAAGGAAGAAGAATCTGCCTGCAGTGAAGGAGACCTGGGTTCGACCCCTGTGTTGGGAAGATCCCCTGGAGGAGGGCATGGCAACCCATTCCAGTATTCCTGCCTGGAGAATTCCCAAGGACAGAGGAGCCTGGTGGGCTACAGTTCATGGGGTGGCAAAGAGTTGGACACAACTGAGTGACTTTCACTCACTCACTCATCCATATGCAAACTGTTGCTTATATAGTTTTGGCCATATATTGACAAAGGCTCCCCATGCTTGTTACATAAAAGGTAAGTCAGGTAACACTCAGACTGGGTCCAGCATTATGATTCCCTGTGTCCTAAGTCAAATGGGCACCTTGTTTTTCACTGTGTTCTTATTAGAGGCCCACCATTCTGTGAGCACTTACTTCCTACATTTTAATAGCTGAAGGCTTAAAATGAATTTAACCTTGAAAACAGGCCATTAGAGTTAAGTGAACCAGTTCAGTTCAACAAACAAGATGTACAAACCATTAAATGTCCAAAATCAGGTGATGTTGACCAGCTCTTTGTTCTGTTTCCTGGTAAGTTAACCAGCAATGTTCCCTGTTTAAAACCCAGGACAAATAATAATGATTTTTAACCATTAGATCTGCGCTGCTCCTGAGATCATTTTGCACATATAAAATTTAGCTTTATTAGCTATTAGCTATTAGCAAGAAGCTTCCCCTACCATGCTCTATTCATCTTAAAGAATAAAGTCAGAATCTAAACAACTCAGAAAAATTACATGAAAAGCCTAGATTTAGTTTGCTGTCAAAACTAATGAATGATTTAGATGTCATAGTCTTTCTGTGGGAAATGGATAAAATACAAAAAGCAAACAAAAATAACCAGGAACTGATAATGACCCTGATAGTATGTAAAGTCATGCCAATATCATCTAAATTGATACACAAGCCCAGAAAAGGAATCAATTTTATTCAGAAAATAAAGTGCTGATGCTGAGGGAAAAGATATGAAAAGATGTTAAATTAAAAGGGATATATGTTCCCATTTCTTCCCCAGATATAATTTGTGAATCCCAGAAAAAGAACAGTGTGCTTATTTGATGTTCTTGCCTCACAGATCTTAAAATATTCCTGCTACAGAAACAGAGCGCTCCTCTGTGAGGGTCTGGACAAACTAAGTCCATACTCTGACATGACCAACCCTTGACAAAAATATGAAGGACTTACAGTTTGTGTTTGCCTTCCTCCCTTGTCGCCTCACAACAAGGCAAGTTGTGATTCTTGCCTTCTGTTGTGACCTTCTCCTTGAGTCAAAGAGCTTCTCCGGGCTGGAGACCCTCTGATATGCTCTTGCTGCCACCAAGTATTGCTTTATCTTCATTACAATGTATGTTTGTTCTTTTAGAACTTGATAATGTCTAGAAGTTGAAGTGATTTTTGGATCCAAAGTTAATGACTAAACCTAAGAGATCCTGCATTTGAAAAAAAAGTAAATTTGTTTATGGCATGTAGTGAATATTGAATATTTAATATTAACGATGCATTAATATTAATGCATCAATTGTTGAAATGGGGATGAGGGTGGAAGACTGTCTTGGAGAGAGAAAATCTACTTTTACCACAAGACAGCACTCTAGGAGGGACTGTGGACACCATTTCTGTGAAGTTGGATCTTGAGCATCTCTCTGTTTAGTCCTTTTTATGTCTAAATAAGAAAGGTACTTTAGAGATCACCTAGTCCTATGGGATTTCATATGTTTCTCTATGGACAGAGACCTAGTGCTTCAAGGTTTTTCCTTAGGTATCATTTTGGAAGCTGAGATATTGAGAGATCAAATAGATGGAGTTAAGAGATCCACCTGTACTTCATGAATTTTGATCCATTAAAAAAATGTATTTATTATGTGGACAACCCTAATGGGATTTAGTTTGAACAACAAGTTGATAGGTATTTCTGCCAAAAGAGTTGAGTCTGAGTTTAATCAAACTTCTAAATTATGGAAGAAACCCTAAGGATACTATTAGTCAAATTTAGAATGTGGAAATTCTGTTCCAAAAGAAGATTCATATTATTTAGCAAATAACATGGGATGAAAAGGAGGAAGTTAGATGTTAGAGATGAAAAGAGATTTAAAGAGACAATTGTAACTAAATACAATGTTTGGACCTTGTATGGATTCTGATTTGAATAAGCCATTAAACTTCTATTTGAAATAATAGAGGAAAAGTGCAAGGACTGAACACTATAAAATATTAAGGAACTATTATGGATTTTTTTTAAGGCTTTGAGACTGATATTGTGGCTGTGTTTAAAAAGAGTCAGCTAAATATCCATACCAACATATTTTCGGTTAAATAATATGATGTTAGGGTTTGCTTTAAAATACTTGAATTAAAAACCTTCAGGGGAATAGGTAAAATAGGAATGTTAGTAAGTGACAATCACTGCAGTTGGGCTGTGGTACCAGAGTGTTCATTACACTATTGTATTGGTTTTGAGTATATCTGAAATTGAAAATATGCATAATAAAAAATAAGGATAGTACCATTCATAGTACAATAAATAGATCCAAAGATTATGAAGTCTTAGCTCACATAAAAATGTTATTAATAGTTTTGTTACTCCAGTATTTTGGTTTTAGACATCTGCAAAAAACAAATACTGCAGAATTCAAATATATGTTTCAAAAGATCTTGCTTCTTGTTATTTGAATTGTTTTTAACTATAAATTTAAAAGCATTTCCATCATAATGTTTCTAAATTTACTCTTTGTACTATTTCAATTTCCTTCAACTTGTAAATAAGAACAACTTGACAGTGTGAAATATAAAATAGTTCTTCTACTTAAACCAACTAAAAATTTATTTAAAAAAAAAAAGAATAAAAAGATGATGTGATGATGTTAAACTTTATCAGAGCCCTGTGCTCCCACCCTTTTGTGTTCTGAGAAATGGCTAACGTCAAAGAAGTACTCTGCCCTCACAGAAGATAAGACTCATCTCCTTCCTTCCTTAGTGACTCAGATAGGACCCAGCTCTAACCTTCATGAATCTCAGAACTTGATGATGCTCTTGTTTACCTGCCTTTATAAAACTGCAGGCCCTCCCCCACTTTGCTTACTTCTATTTTCTTTAATGAACATTCTCCCTGTTGCAATAGCCTGAATAAACTCATTTCCTTAATTGTCCCCTGCATTTTGCCCTTCACAGGGTCTCTGATTGTTTGATACATCTCCAATATCCTGAGATCTCTAGCTATTTACACATCAGTTCTAGTTATTATCAGATGGAAGAAAGGATGGAAAGCAAACCTCTTTGTGATCCCATAAACAGCAATAGCATAAAAAGTTTCCAGGTCCTTACCCTTTTCCCAGACCCACACACTGCTGATAAATTATAATGGATTAGACTTGTTCAGGGGCTTCCCAGGTGGTGCTGGTGGCAAAGGACCCACCTGCCAATGCAGGAGACATAAGAGATGTGGGTTCGATCCCTTGTTCAGGAAGATCCCCTGGAGAAGAACATGGCAACCCACTCTAGTACCCTTGCCTAGAGAATCCCATGGACAGAGGAGCCTGGTGGGCAATAGCCCATAGGGTCGCAAAGAGTCGGACACAGCTGAAGTGATTTAGCATAGCACAGGCTTGATCAAGCAAACTGAACCAAAAGTATGAAACACTTCTACTCAGAGATTAAAGATTGTTTTCTCTGATTCAAAGCAAATTGATTAGAGCATGGTGAAACTTTAATTAAAACTTTTGGTTACTGTATCTGAGCTGTAATTTTAAAGCACTTCTTGTTTTGATGGGCAAACATTGACTCATGGGCAGGATTCTCAAACATTGCTAATCCCTTTAGTTCTTTGGTTGACTAATGGAGCTTTTACAAATTTCATAAGAAGTAAGATTTAGAAATATCTACGTGATCCATATTTACCTGACTCTCTTCCCATGTCCATTGTTAATTCAGATTTTCCTCTCTCCAGTAGCCCCCCAGATTGCATTTGTTGAGTGGTTTATTGAGAATGATTTCTCTTAATATGGTAGGATTGATTTCACTGGAATAATTTCCCATTCTAATTGTTTTTCTACATTATTTGAATGATATGAACTTGTACAAATATGTTTCTATTTTGGGTGCTAATCAGCTATATTCATAAACCTTGGCTTATCTACATTCCTAAGGCTTATATCCATTCTAAGAGTTTTTAGTTATTTGTTGGATAAGATAGGACAAAACTATCCAAATGAAATGTGTCCACTCTGTAGGATGTACAGTGTGAATATCAGTTCAGTTATAGCCTAAGTGCTTAGCACAGAGCCTAATTCATACTAATCATTCAAAAAAAACTTTTGAGGAGTAAACAAGTGAATGAAGAGTTTCTATCCAATATTAAGCCTATTCATCTCATATGCAGAGGAATGGAACAGTTTCATGCAATCAGAAGTGGCCGGCTGTTGTGCTATTTCTGTGTGTTAACTCAGGTAAAATTTTTCTCAGTGCTTAAAATATGTACCTTCTCTTTTACTTGATGTTATCTGAAATGTTTTTGATCTAAACATCAGCTGCTGCTGCTAAGTCGCCTCAGTCGTGTCTGACTCTGTGCAACCCCATAGACGGCAGCCTACCAGACTCCTCTGTCCCTGGATTCTCCAGGCAAGAATACTGGAGTGGGTTGCCATTTCCTTCTCCAATGCATGAAAGTGAAAAGTAAAAGTGAAGTCACTCAGTCGTGTCCAAGTCTTTGCAATCCCATGGACTGCAGCCTACCAGGCTCCTTCATCCATGGGATTTTCCAGACAAGAGTACTGGAATGGGTTGCCATTGCCTTCTCCCCTAAAAATCAGAGTTAACTTTAAATCCATGATATATTATTTCCTGGGAGCAGGTATTTCTTTCCTTTGAAAGAGAGCATAAGAGACTTAGGTACCTGTAGGAAAGGGTAACTAATTCAGAAATGAGTTGCTGGGAAAATCAACGTAGATCTGCTTATGAATAGATTCGGTTGGTGATTGGGGTAGACAAAATTCTCCCCTTCTGTCCTTGGCAGCGTTTGGGGAAAACTTTGATAATGACAAATGCCAAAAGCTTTTAATGTAGTGCCTGGAGATGGAGATGGAAGGCAGGGGATAACTAAGGAATGAAACTGTAGAGCCTAGTGAACTTCTCTCGTTGAAGTCATGTGGTTCTTAATGAGGTCAATTTCTGATAAAGCATATATCTAGTCAAATTAAACATACTGTTTCTGCAGAATATTATTATGTTAATCAATTTTTCTTTTCATCTAAATTACACTAGGCTTTTTTTCTGTATCATTTACTTTCCTTTCAGAACATAGTTATTTATAATGCAAGCAAAGCATTCTTAAGTCTCATGAAAACTTTTGCATACAATTTAGCATGTTCATTATCCCTTATTACCATTGCTATGGGGGTCAAATTATTAGACTCATCATGTAGCTTTATAATATTTTGTAACTTGTCTGTGCTAGGGAAATTTTATTTGATATACTCTTTATGAAATCAGTAGATAATAAAGCCTAGTCTCTTTTGAATTTTTATACGTGTTAGCATCTTTACTGAGTTTATCCAGTGTTTCATGTAAAATGAATGGAGGAATATTTTTGTATACTTATAGCTGATTCACATTGTATGACAGAAACCAACACAACATTGTAAAGCAATTATCCCTCAATTAAAAATAAATTTTAAAAAATTAATGGAGGAATATTTAAAGTAACACATACTCTTGGGAAATCTGATTTTATTATGTGTATCTGAAGTTCCAAGTAATATAAAATAATTTCAAGAAACGAAAAATACAAAGAATTTCTTGGAAATGTTGACCCTATTTAGCACATTGATGAAGTTCTGTTAATCCCAGAAAAAGGACATCCACCTAGACCTATTTCTCAGAAAATTATTGAATTTCTAAATTTAGAAAGAAAATTTCACAAGCTTTTATTCAGGAAAAAAGTTATAAAAGTAAAAGTCAAAATGGCTGAAAGCTAGTGAATAGTTAAATAACATTTATACACAACAGAGAGGAAATAATTAGGGTAAACCATCCTGACATCACCCCTAATTTCAGTCCCCTAAGAAAACAATCACAAGAGGGCACGGACTGAACAACAGTTTAAGCACAGCAGAGATCTCTAATGGAGAGCAATTTATTCACTGTATGCATAAGTTAACCTTAAAAAGACAACATTAGAAGTAACTAAGACTGCAATATAAATGCCAAACAAGTATTCTTGGAGTAGAAGAAACACTGTATTACCACCAACTGGATTACAACATTCTAAACTGATGGCATATCCTATGATTTAGGAAGAGAGTTAGTAGCTGGTGGGAGGTAAGGAGAAGTGGGGGAAATAAACCATTCTCATTTTGGTGGTTGGGAAGTAGGGGAGATATAGAACACGTTGCTGTGGATAAAACAGGGTATCTTGGTAACATTTTCCTCTGCTGTCAGAATTTGCTGTAGTTTTCTCTGCCGTGCAATTCTGTTGACAACAAATTCTCTCAGCTTTTGTTTATCTGAAAATGTCTTTCCTTCACCTTCATTTTTGAATGAGCAGATATAGAATCCTGATATTCCCCTCCTTGCACATTAAAGATGCCATTCCACTATTTCCTGGCCCCCAATGTTTCTAATAAAAAGTATACCTATATTCTTGTAATGGTTTCCCTATGTGTAGTGGATCTTTTATGTTTCCCTTTGGCTTTAAAAAATATTTTCCCTCTTAATCTTTGGCTTTCAACAGTTTGACTGTGATATGTTTTAAGTGTGTAGTTGGTATTCATGAATGTCTCACGGGTGCAGAAAGCAATAGTTTCTCTCTTTATTGTTGGGAACAGTATTCTATATTATGACCACAGATATTTACCTCCATTCAAATGATTGCCAAAAGAGACAAGCTACCTTTTCATCTCCTTTAGAGTGTCCCCAGTGGCTCAGTGGTAAAGAATCTGCCTACAGTGCAGGAGCTGCAGGTTCAATCCCTGGATCAGGAAGATCCCCTGGAGCAGGAAATGTTCTTCAGATAGGATTTTTTTTTCCACCTTTTCACTGAGGTGTGTGGCCTTTCATTTTTTCCAGCTTTATATTGAGAACTTGGTTCCAACTATACAACTTGTATGGAGATTTTTCTCTGACACTATGGAGCCACCAAAATCAAGGCTCTATGTTCCTTTTATCACATAATGTCCTCAAGGGATAGATTCAGCTGTTATCTAGCTCTTTTGTTTTTAGCATCTGGGGAGTTTTTTTATTGCTTTTGAAACTCAGTTATGCAATTAAAGTATTTACTGATATTTTATCCAACACTTCTAGGTGTTTCTTTCAGAAAATCTAAATCAAATTTCCCTTCCCCATTCCCAATTCCTTGTATAGTTCTCCCTCAGTATTTAGGTCATAGATCAAAATTCACCTCATTGGCAAGACCATCCTAAACCACCCTAGCAAAAGAAACCAACCCCCTTCATCCTACACCCTTCATTTACTATCACTTGTTGAAAGTAAACTACTTACATATTGATGTGCTTATTAATTTATATATTAAGTTTAATAAGTATAAAATCAAAATTGAGATTTATTAAATTATTAGCTAACTTATTAACATGGCCATTTTTTGTCACCATATTCTACTCAGAATCATCAAAGTACAGGACTTTGACTCATTCATGTTAGAATCTTTCAGTTCAGTCACTCAGTCATGTCTGACTCTTTGTGACCCCATGAACTGCATGCAGCATGCCAGTCTTCCCTGTCCATCACCAGCTCTCAGAGTTTACTCAAAGTCATCTCCATTGAGTAGGTGATGCCATCCAACCATCTCATCCTCTCTCATCCCCTTCTCCTCCTGCCTTCAATCCCTCCCAGCATCAGAGTCTCTTCAAATGAGTCAGTTCTTCCCATCAGGTGGCCATAGTATTGGAGTTTCAGCTTCAGCATCAGTCCTTCCAATGAGTATTCAGGACTGATTTCCTTTAGGATTAACTGGTTTGATCTCCTTGCAGTCCAAGGGTTGGTATCTTAGGATTTATGAGTGTACCTAACACATGCTGTTATTCATTAAATGTGTGTTTGTGTGTGTGTGTGTTTTAAGTTGCTTCAGTTGTGTCAGACTCTTTGTGACCCTATGGACTGTAGACCACCATGCTCATCTGTTTGTGAGCTTCTCCAGGCAAGAATACTGGAGTGGGTTGCCATGTCCTCCTCCAGGGGATCTTCCAGAACCAGGGATCGAATCCATGTTTTTTCTTATGTCTCCTACATTGCAGGCTGGTTCTTTACCACTAGTGCCACCTGGGAAGCCCCATTCATTAAATACTTGTACCCAACCAAGTAGATGGTTGTTAATCAAGGGTTTTATTTGATATCCACAAATAAGATAGATCATTAACTACTTGACAAATATTAAAGTAACTTAGGGGTTTCCCAGGTGGTGCTACTGGTAAAGAACCAGCCTGCAATGCAGGAGCCACGGGAGATGCAGGTTTGATCCCTGGGTCAGGAAGATCCCCTGGAGGAGGGCATTGGCGACCCATTCCAATATTCTTTCCTGGAGAATCCCATAGGCAGAGGATCCTGGCAGGCTACAGTCCATAGGGTCACAAAGAGTCAGACACAACTGAGGCAGCAGCTGCATGCAGAGGGAAGCAACAGTGAGACGGTACATGGAGAGAGGCTGAGAAAAGGTAAAACAGAAATACCAAATGACTTTCCCTTTTCCACTGGACATGAAGTTATTTCTTATGTGTGGGTTCCATGAACTTTCCTGGTATGTTTTCAATAAAGGTATTTTGAGAGTTTTTGTTCCTTTCAACAAAATATCCTGTATTTTATAAAAATTGAAATTTTAAAAAATCTCAACTTTATAAGAATTGAGAAATTTAAAAATTTGTTAAATTTGGCAATGATTGAAGAAATGGCTTCAGATACTTTTTTGTTCTCAGAGCTGATTGACGTAATTTGTGCTGCATGGTAAAATATCACTCACTTGTAGAAAACTACTCAACAGAGATGGACCTGCGCTAGCAAGAAGGCAGATGTGTTTGTTTCTCTGTGCTTATGTCCTTGGCTAAGATCATGAGCCCAGTTTGCTCTCCTCAAGAAATGTAATAAATGGAAATGAAGTAAATGGACTAAAATTTCCAATTTATTCCAGTATTTTAATAGGTTTCTACTATATAGGTGGGGCTAAGTCATGCACTGTTTTTTATGACATGGTGAAGACTGGATTTTATCAACTGGAAATGAGACACCATTGAAGAGTTTTAAGTCAGAAGTGATATGACCTATTTTGTAACAAAATTGCAAAGTGTGGAAAACAGATGGGAGGATGGCAGGAGCAGAAACAGTGAAATCAGCTAGTGAGCCTTTGCATAGTCAATGTCAGTGCTATAGTTTAGACTATGACAGTAGCAGTGAGATGAAGGTGTATTTTAGAGGTAGAACCAAGAGGACTTGTTGTAGAATTGGATGTGAAGAGTGAGGGAAGGAAAGGATTCAAGGATAGTTCTCAGGTTTCTAGCTCTAGGAGCTGTGAACTATGGTGACAATTATTAAGAGTGGAAGGAATAGAAGACTAGCTTGGGGATGGGGGAAATAGAGTTTTAAAGAATCAAGTCAATTGTTATATAGGCAGGATGGTTCATTTTATGTCAATTTGAGTGGGCTGAGAGATGTCCAGATAGGTGGTGAAACTTTATTTCTGGGTGTGTTTGTAAGGGTGTTTCAGAAGAGACTAGCATTTGAATCAGTAGACTGAGTAAAGATCACCCTCACCAACGCGGATGGGCATCGTCCAATCCACCTAAGGACTGAATAGAACAGCAACGTGGAAGAAGGGCAAATTTATAATCTGCTTGAGGTGGGACATCCATCCTCTCCTATCCTTGGACATTGGCTCTCCTGGTTCTTGGGCCTTTGGACTTGGACTGGGACTTATACCATTGGCTCCCCTGGTTCTCAGGTGTTTACATTTAGGCTTGAACCACACCACTGGTGTGCTGGAGTCCATGGGGTTACAAAGTCGGGCCTCCAGTTTGCAGACAGCATGTGCAGGACAGCATGTGGGACTCCTTAGCCTCCAAAATTATGTGAGCCAATTCCTCATAATAAATCTCTTTCTATGTATCTTTATATAGCCTCTAAGCCTTATTTCTTTGGAGAACACTGACTAATACAATAGGCAAGTGGATATTCAAGCCTAGAACTGAGATACTGTACCTAAGCTGGGTAAATATTTGGAAATTATCGGCATAAATATGATACTTATTATTATATTAGTATTATTATGTTAGTTATTTTATTATTATTATTATATTAGTAAAATATCATTTTAATTACAATAGTTCTACAATAAGTCTTCATACCTGCAAAAACAGGTCTGTGAAAACAGGTCAGTACTTGTTACTTTTTTTTTTTTTTTTTTATTAGTTGGAGGCTAATTACTTCACAACATTTCAGTGGGTTTTGTCATACATTGATATGAATCAGCCATAGATTTACACTTATTCCCCATCCCGATCCCCCCTCCCATCTCCCTCTCCACCCGATTCCTCTGGGTCTTCCCAGTGCACCAGGCCCAAGCACTTGTCTCATGCATCCCACCTGGGCTGGTGATCTGTTTCACCATAGAGTGTATACATGCTGTTCTTTTGAAACATCCCACCCTCACCTTCTCCCACAGAGTTCAAAAGTCTGTTCTGTATTTCTGTGTCTCTTTTTCTGTTTTGCATATAGGGTTATCGTTACCATCTTTGTAAATTCCATATATATGTGTTAGTATGCTGTAATGTTCTTTATCTTTCTGGCTTACTTCACTCTGTATAAGGGGCTCCAGTTTCATCCATCTCATTAGGACTGGTTCAAATGAATTCTTTTTGACGGCTGAGTAAAATTCCATGGTGTATATGTACCACAGTACTTGTTACTTTTAAAAATATTTTTTTTGCTTCTTATCATCTATATTTTCTTACATAGTAACTTTTATATCAATCACTTTACAAAATCAAAAACTTCCTTTTGATATATGACACTGGTTACAATTTAGTGAACACTGAGTATAAAGAACAATGGCATTGATATATTATTTGATATCACTGACTTAAATGATTTTTGAGATAGACAAATTATTAGAGCTCATCTAACCTATACAGATGGAGAAGGAAATGGAAATCCACTCCAGTATTCTTGCCTGGAAAATCTCATGGACGGAGGAGCCTGCCAGGCTACAGTCCATGAGGTCGCAAGAGTCGGACACGACTGAGCGACTTCACTTTCAGCCTATCCAGATGAGGATTCTTATAGGTGCTAGAAATGCGTGGGTAGTCAAGAGATGGCCCCAGAGAGATTTGGTTCTGAGATTGGCAAAGGGGAGGAGGCACAAGGTCATACAAGGCAGGAGCCATTGGATAGACATCCTGGCAGATCATTGGCAGTTAGTACTGTCCCATCTCAGATGGTGCCCCCCCAGAAAGGGACTATTTGAAACCATTAAGGGAAAGGTTCATAATTGCATTCAGATAGGAATTTGGTGAAATCTGTACACTATTTCTGATAATACGTTTCAGTTCTACTCATCATTTAAAAGCCCCAAATGTCATCCAAACTCAATGGATTAGAAAAAAATAACAAGCTCTAGACAAGTGATACAGTCAACTTTTACCATAATATTGTTTTCAGGTAAACTTTGCTCTGCTCTGATGAGGGAACACTCTCTCTCATTTCTCCCAACTTGGAATTTGGAGCATGGTGTTAAAAGAGCATGAAGCTATTTGTAATTTTCCAAGTTCTTTTTGCACCCCCTTTCACTGCCTTTGTGCTTGTACCTCTTGGCCTGCTTTACTCCATTCTCCTCTTCTTTTGATTGTTGTTGTTCACTATTCAGTTGCTAAGTCATGTCCAACTCTTTGCGACCCCCTGGACTGCAGCACGCCAGGCTCACCTGTCTATCACCAACTCCCAGAGTTTGCTCAAACTCATGTCCATTGTGTTGGTGATGTCATCCAACCATCTTATCCTCTGTCACCCCCTTCTCTTGCCCTCAATCTTTCCCAGCATCAGGGTCTTTTCCAATGAGTCTGCTCTTCGCATCAGGTGACCAAATTATTGGAGCTTCAGCATGAGTCCTTCCAGTGAATACTCAGTATTGATTTCCTTTAGGACTGACTGGTTTTGATCTCCTTGCTGTCCAAGGGACTCTTAAGAGTCTCCTTCAGTACCACAATTTGAAAGCATCAATTCTTTGGTACTCAGTCTTCTTTATGGGTCAACTCTCATCTGTACATGACTACTGGAAAAACTATAGTTTTAATTATATGGTAGCACTTACTCATCTCTTTTTTTAAAATTAGTTAATTTATTTTAATTGGAGATAATTGCTTTACAATATTGTGATGGGTTTTGCCATACATCGACATGAATCAGTCATGGGTGCACATATTTCCCCCCATCCTGAACCCCCTCCCACCTCCCTCCCCACCCCATCCCTCTGGATTGCTCCAGAGCACTGATTTTGAGTGTCCTGCTTCACGCATCTAACTTGCACTGGTCATCTATTTTACATAGGGTAATACACATGTTTCAATGTCATTCGCTCAAATCATCCCACCCTTGCCTTCAAGTCCCATGTAGTCCAAAAGTCTGTTCTTTACATCTGTGTCTCTTTTGCTGCCTTGCATATAGGATCATCATTACCATCTTTCTAAATTCCATATATGTGCATTAATATGCTGTATTGATGTTTCTCTTTCTGACTTCTACTCATCTCTTAAAACCTAGCTTATAGGGCAACTTCTTTAAGAAGCTTCTGTGCTTCTTCCTGTTCAAGTGTCTCTTTTTGTGTACTTTTCAACTGTCCTGTACTTCTCTGTATCATGATATTTATGACAATGTATTATAATATCTGTTCCTGTGTCTTTCATTATAGTGTGACCACCTGGAAACTCCAGGGGGGGTCTCTTTGATCTCTGCATCCCCAGCACCTGGTACTGTGCTCAGCACAAACTAGGTGTCCAGTATATAGTTATTGGATACAGTCAATCTACCTTCCTAAGAATAATTCTACTTGTAAGAAGAAAGAGTTAAAGCACGCCCCAAATTTCACACCTTAATAGAAACATAACTATGAAATATGAAAAAGATTTATGAATGTAGGGGTTGAACACATTAGCTTAAATTCATTTTTTTCCTGTTATTGACATGGAACCACTTCTAAGAGAAAGAGATGTCAGAAACTTACAGAGTGTGAATAGAACAGCCATATAAAAACTCATTTTTTCCAGATTCTGAAGATGAGGATAGATTTTAAAGGCAAGAAACTTGGTGCAGTAGGAAGATGGCCATGTTCTTCAGGTAGAGTTAGCTCAAAATGTGGCCCCTGGGACACTCCTTACAAAAAAAGACATCTCTTTCACAATCTGGAAATGGTGTTCTAAATAATCAGAGAGGCAAAAGTGTGAAAAAGAGTCTTCAAACAGAGAGAAAATAAATGATCTGTTCTGTTCTATCTAGTGTTCTAAGGAACTTGAAACCTGAGTTTTGTCTAAATACAAAACAGATGGCAAAGCAAATCTTGCTTTTCCTTCTCTGGCGTTTTGTCAGGTTGTGCTGGAAGACAGCATCTTTCATTACATAACAGAATTTTCCCTAATGGAACTGGGTATAAAGATGAAACCATACTTCACTTTAGAACAGAAACAGTATTTTTTCAGAAAAGCTAATATGTTTTCCAAATAAGATTGTAGAGTATCAGGCTACAAGGGAATTTCAGTATCTTTTAATTTAACTTGTTGATTTTACATATAAGAACATGCATTAAATATAAAGAAGTAACTTGATCAAGTTCTCAAAAACGTTGATATTCTGAGGGCATCTAATATGTAAACAAATAATATAAAGTGTAATAAACATACATGATATAATTGATTGAAAATTAATCAGTGTTAGTTACTAGCAATATGCTTTTATTTTGGAGGAGAAATGTCTTTTTATCCACTATGACAATCATCAAAATGCCCTTACTCATTAACGATATATGATATTTTGGCGTGTGTATAAATGGAAAGCAGGATTCTGTTGAACTGCATGATCAGTCTCTTTTAAAGTAAATTAAGAGAGTGAGTTAGAAAATGATCACCCAATTGTAAGTTCCATGGAGCACTGAGAAGTCATGTAATTCCTGCTTTTGCGATGGATACTTCAAACACTTTCTGAGAATGACACTCTTGTTATATTTCCACAGTTAATGGAGCAAATGTCATATCCCCTTCCAATCAGGAAATCTTCTATGTACTCACTGTGTGTACATAAAGTCATTTCTTCTTAAAGATAAACATATAATTTCTACCCAAAGCAAAATAATATTAATGAATAAGGATAAAACTTCATCTTTTGTAAAACTCTTTCACATAATTGCTTTGTTTGATCCTCATGAAAGCCCAGTATGGTACTTATATTTCCCTCATTTTACATGTGGAATCCTAAGGCTGATAGGTTAAATGACTTGCCTTAGAGCTGATGAGGGCTACAGTACTGGCAGCCGAAACAAGAGGAGGGTGTGTTCACCAATATTTGCTCATGGCAAGGGAGCTTTGGCTTTCAGATGAGAATTGATGTTTGGAAAGACAGGCTACTAACTCCCCTAAGATGAAAATTTTAGAAGGAGGAACAAATTTTTGTATTTAACCACAGAGCCTACTATATACCTGATAGTTTCCTAGGTATTTTGCATATTACTTTACTTATAACCACAGTGAATCTTTCCTGTGTTTAAAGCATGTTGCTACAATTTCAACAATAGTTCCTGGCTTAAGAAGCCATGAACTGAACAACTCGGTTCTATACAGGTTTCAATAGAAAATTAGTTGTTTCTTTACACACACACACACACACACACAATTATGTATACATATAAGGGCAGCCTGATGAAGTGGTTGTGAATACAGGTTCTAAGTCAGGTAGAACCTACTTAATCCCAGCTCAGCTGTTTACTAGTTGTTGGACCTAACCAGCTGAGTGACTTTGGTCAATCTCTGAATTTCAGTTTCTTTATCTGCAAAATGGAAACAAAAATAATGCTTTTAATACCAAAGTAAAAATTAAATGAGATAATATTTATACAATGCTTAGCATATTTTCTAGCATATAGCATTCTCAATAAATGTTAGCAAGGATAACATATATGATATATGGTTCCAAAAATAGATTTGAGGAAGCTATGGCTTACTCAAACAATTTATTAAGTATGTGAAGAAATTGAGGCGATGGAAAATAAGAGGATCATGAATAAGATGATGTTGACAATAAGTCAGCAAGTTTAGTATATAATATTTGTGGCAAAATGTCCTGTGCACTGCTCTGTGTACACCACAAATATTGGTTCAAGCTTCCTAGAAATTAATACATAGAGAAAAACAAAGTTAGGTAAATTTTGTTATGCCCTCAAACAAACATGAAACAATGCTTTAGTAGACTAGGTTTTTGACACTGACCAAGTCAGTAGCTTTCTTTATTTGGTAGATGTAACAGTAAACAATGTCTTCAACACCTTCCCAAGTGAATAAAAAAATACTCTATTTCTTATACATCGGATGTAGGCAAAGGCCTAAAACCAAAGTATAATTCAATAAAACAATTTAATGAGTGAGGGGAACATATGACATATGCATAATTCTCTAATGGCCTGGTTTAATCCAATCTTGGTTCCAAATTTCAGATACCCAGAGGTATAAATAAACTAAATTCAGCAAATCCTCAATAAGTATTATTTATTAAAACTAACTTTTTGAAAATATGTTGCCCAGAACAGATTGGAAATTATGCTTCCTGAGAAGTATTTTGGAATTAATTTTTTGGCTTAATTATGAGACAGTCATAAACTTTCATTGTTAAGTGAGCTAGAAGGTCGGTTGACATTTACTGATTAGATGTATAGTCGTATGACAAGCTGACACAACTTAAACCACCTAATTAGAGAGAAGCGTGTTTTTTTTGTTTTTTGCTCAGATTTTACAAAATCACAGAAGTCTTTATTAAAACAACACATACTATAAAAGTGTAAGCTCCAATAGGGAATGAATTCTGTCTTACCTAGGGCTTTATCCCCAAACTTAAAATACACCCTGACATATGGTAGTGATAAAGGATGACTTTTATTTTTAATTAATGAGGGAACAAATAGATGGTG
This sequence comes from Cervus canadensis, assembly GCF_019320065.1. Lineage (NCBI taxonomy): Eukaryota > Metazoa > Chordata > Mammalia > Artiodactyla > Cervidae > Cervus > Cervus canadensis. The sequence continues at coordinate 30,832,880 of NC_057401.1, read as the reverse complement.
CAACTAGTTCAAAAGAGAATCTTAAAAGCAGACAAGTTTATAGGTATCAATACCTGAAAAGAAAAAAGAAAGTGAAGTCACTCAGTCATGTCCAACTCCTTGTGACCCCATGGACTGTAGCCTACCAGGCTCCGTGGTCCATGGGATTTTCCAGGCAAGAATAGTGGAGTGGGCTGCCATTTCCTTCTCCAGGGGATCTTCCCAACCCAGGGATCATACCTGGGTATCCTGCATTGCAGACAGACACTTTACTGTCTGAGCCACTAGGGAAGCAACATCAGTACCTGAAAGGAATTTATAAATAGATGCAAAACTGAGGATACTAGTCAATATCCACAGGGAAATAATTGATTGTATTCCAACAGATACAATTGCATTTTTATGAGTAAGAATCATTTATATTACTGTCAGTTTTTTACAACTTTGTTGCAAAATATTTCAGAGACAATAGGCTGAAATAACTCTGGAGGATGTTTTATAGAGGAAAACCAGTAGTCATTTTAGTCTGTTTCAGTTTTCCCCTGTAGTAGTCATTCCAAAATATTTTTATTTTCAATGAGCTAATAATGGATACAGATTAGGTAATACATTTAAATTGGATGTATCATATAGAGAAATATTCAAAGAAGTACAAATAAAAAGGTATGATTTTTACCTTTCCTCACTATTCTTAGCACTGTGAATATAAATGCTTTTCTTGACTTTAAATAGATAAGCTCAAGTGCTTGTTTTGCTTATTTGTGTCAAAATCTTATGTGCCTATAGTTATTTGTGTCATTTGTTTTTCGGCTGTAGATGCTCAGCTCAAAGGAGTATATTATTTGTTATGTACTTTCTTTAACTTTAGATCTCTTGCTATCTAACTACTCAATTTCTGCTTACCACTTTTTCCAAGGAGGATAAAAACCAGAAGTATGGGTGACCCAGGGACTCACAATTGGTGGGTGCCCTCATTCTGAAGTGGAACAGTCTTGTTGGACTGGGCTTTTAAATCTCGGGAGTCTGACTCTAAGTCCAAGTAGTTAGTGTCAGAGATGAATTAATCATTGGACATCTAATCAGTATCCGGAGAACTGGGAAATTGGTTGTTGGTGTTGGAAAACACCCTAGATAACTATGAGCAGAGAGGGCTGTGGAGAAGCCAAAGGAGTTAGAGAAAACTTGGGAGATCATTGTGTGGTGAAAACCAAGAGAGAATTTTCTTTCTTTTTTAAAAAAAATTTATTTTTTAATTGAAGGATGACTGAATTTTATTGTTTTCTGTCAAACCTCAACAGAGAATTTTCTTATACATGGACATGGGCATCAATGCTGCCAAGAAATCAAGTAAGGAAAGCCTCAAAAAGTATGGATGGTGTTTAGTACCACCTTTTGAAAGCAATTCCAAGGAACAGTCAGGGCAAGAATGAGGAAACGGTGGGGGGAGTGCATAAAACGGGGCTTGAGGAAAACCAGATGCAGTGAATTTAAAAGAGAAATGAGGAAGTGAAACATTGTGGAGAGTGCGCATAAACTCTTTGACTCTTCATGTGCCAAGCAGCAATTCCAAGTTGTTTTACACACTTTGTCATCCTCAGAAAGCTCAGTATTTTATTCTTGGCTTTGTGGATGATGGTGACAAAATTAGCACATGGCAGACAAGATAGGATATGAACCTAGGTCTGTAGGACTACAAATCTGCTCTGTTTTTAGCCACAAAAGAAAACCTGAGTGTCTCTGTATTCGAAAATTCTCTAATTCAGAATTTCTTATTCCCCCAAGATACTGAACAACTGAGATAATTATGTAGGGGTCTCCTGGGTCACATCACAATAATGTAATTTAGCTAGACCTAAAGTTTGGCACCTTTATACTTAAGACCAATGTTTTTCTTTAAATCACTTCCTATAATGCTATCTTTGAGTTAGGTCTGAGAAGAAAATTGACTCTAAATGCCAAATGTAGTTTCAAAATGCCATGAACTTTTAATAAGACTTATAAAAACAGTTTTATTTTAAAATAAATATTCTGTCTCTGAGATCACAAATGAAAGATTAGATACAGCCAGTGCATTAAACACAGAAGTTTGAAGCAGAAATCATTTAATGAAGAAAACTTTTTACAGGCATTGTAAATCTAGTAATTCATGGCTGTGTACAAGTTTGCTATGAGAAAATATAAAAACACCAAAATAATTCATTTGTATAATTCTCTTGTTTATCTGAATTCACCTTCATGTACCACAGTTGGCAATTAATGCCGAGATAACAGAAATTGCTCATTAGATGGCAGTTTTCCTATTCTTTGAGCTAATTACTTAAAAGACATTTTGATTAACATCCATTCTTTAGAAAGTCAAGTTAGAACAACCACTTTAATTTTATTCAAGTCATCCATTCATAGGCCCTCCTAAGATGGAGAAGAGATTTTTATTTTTTATTGCTAATTGATATGAGCTGGTACTATTGAGGCTTAATTAGCTAAAGGATATGTTTTTTTCCTTAAAAAGAAATGCTGTTTTACCATTCTAAACCAAGATTCAGTTTCATCCATAAACTTATACTACTTGAAAATAAAAAGAAAACCTTAAAATTTAATTGAGAATAGGTCTCCTAAAGCCTAGGCACTAATATAAGAGAAAACCAGTAATTATTTCAACTCACTATTGAAGCAAAGTCAGTGTGTTGCAGTGGGAATACAAAGGCAGCATATTCTATTGGATAAGACATTTTTTGTTTTTGAGATGAAATACCACCATTTATGGTAATTTTTGAGATTGGAAAAATTCATGTAATTTTAGACTAGAAAGTGTTTCATACAAAAAAATCTTTTTAGTGCATTGCTTCACAAAATAAAGTACACAAACTGAGGGGTTAGTATATAGGGTGTATGAATTCCCTAAGAGAAATTTTTAACTGTTTATTTTAATTTTGTTGATATTTTATAATGTGACATAAGCATATTTGGAATCATCTGAGGGCCTTCTATACAGCTTCCTCATTCAAGTTCTTCCCTGTAGCTCAAACAGTAAGGAATCTGCCTGCAACGCAGGAGATCCGGGTTCAACTGCTGAGTTGGGAAGAGCCTCTGGAGAAGGGTATGGCAATCCACTACAATATTCTTGCCTGGAGAATCCCATGGAGAGAGGAGCCTGGCAGGCTACACAGTCTGTGGGATTGCAAACGGTTGAACATGACTGAATTTCTTCATTCAGTGATCATATTTGCCTTTATGTTTCTAAAAGTACTCCCACAAAAGAAATCTCAAATGATGTCATGGTGTACTCCATGAATGAATGTGTAGAGCAGATTAAATTGATAACATTAGTGAGAGTATTGCCTCTACTTGAGCACACAGAATAGATGAACCAAACTCAACAGAACCTGTACCATTTTGTTCTAAACTATTACCTAGTGAGGGAGAAAGTTTAAAAAGTTACCAAGTAAGAACTTGTTACCACTGCTACTAGAGAGTTTTTTGCTAGCGAAATTTTAATTAAAATGAGGACTGATTGTCCTGAACTGCTATAAAAACCTGGAAGTCACTAAGGAAATTTTATAGGACATACTTAAACAATAATAACAGCGGAACTCTCTGAATTTGTGTTGTTGAGGTTAAAATACAGGAACAGACTAAATATAGAACCAAGTCTAGGGCTACATCTTTGTGTTTTCACATCCAACCTCAGCAATTTAGCTTCAGAAAAACATAAATCTGTCACATTATGTTAGTGTTGTAAGTTTAAATTTTATTTGTGCTTTGGTTTTTCATCTAATTGGCAAGTTTGTTTTGCTTTTATAGTTTTATTAGATCTAATCACACAAGTAATCTATAAGTACCTTTCTGTCTAAGCATATTTAACTATCAGTAGAATAAAAGTGATTTTCATCCACAACGAGTCTGGATGTTTCTGTCATAAAGTTATCTGTGACCTAGAGAGGATTGTTTGCTAAATGATCCATTTGTTATCTGTCTTAGATGGGGTTTCCTCTAAGCAGAGTCAGGGACCAGAATTCTTGTGCAGTGATTTATTGAGGAAGTGACTTCAGAAGAGGAGTGAGAGAAGGATAGGGCAGGCAGAATTGCTAAGCAAGGATGCTGTCTTGGCTGGAGGCCAGCTGGAACTGGCTTGGTTCCACTGGAAGCTAAGGAGTGTGAATTTCGCCCCAGTCCCCCGTTCATCCAGTGTCTGCACGGGTGCCACCCATGAAGTTATTATAATGGCGTCCCTTAGGAGAAGGGAAAGAGCTGTGAGCTATTAACAGCTGCTGAAGTGTGACTACTGGTGGATGGCTGTTCCAACCGAGTTAGGAGGATCTAGGCAGAGCAACCATGGGGTCCACTATATCACAATATCTGCCTTGCAACACTCAGACCCACTTGCCTCTCAAATTAATCTCCATCCAGGCACAGCTCTTCTAGAGTACTGAATTTTCTGAGAACACTTACAAGAAGAAGATTATTTAGACAAGCTACAGCTCCTGCTGGTGCAATTGGCCCTAAGACCCCCATCATCTGCCCTCTCTACCACTTATTCTAGACTTCCCTCTCTCTTGGATAGCACCTTTGTTGGACTAGTTGGCGTGACTTGTGGCATCTGAGACTCCAGTTTTTGTGCTTTTATCAGTCCATGATTATTAGACCTGCTTATTATATTATAAAAAGAGTCAGCTCAGGAAGTTACTAGCTAGCAGTACTTTATTTCTTAATGATCAACAGGGTCAAATACCCCTGCTAGTATGATACTTGCTCTTTGTCTGATGATCTACTGCCATGAGGAGCCTAAAGTGACCAGGAGTAGGTCATAACTTCACGTTTATGGGGACTCTCCCTGTTTCTTCTGGAAGAAGCACACACCCTCTAAGAATTAGGACTCACAGAGCCTAAAATTTCAAGAGTGAGGAAACACAAATTCCTTGAGATGACTGGGAATGATGATGAGTGGGCTCACTCATACTTCCATTCCTTTGTTCCCAGACCTTGCATTCTACTTACTGGGGACACAGTACTATTAAGACCCATTAGTTTAGGGTATATGCTACATGCTGCAGAAAAGCTGTTCATCCTTGCAAAGTGTGTTCTTCAGGGTAGGGCTTCATCTGTGCCCTTAAGAGGACTTTCTACCTCTCTATCAAGCCAGCAGCTTCTGGATGACCCAGTATATACATGGTGGGCTCAATAACTAGATCTCATGCCACGGGATTACCAGCCACTGTGCCATAACGTTTGTCTCTTGGTCCCAAGCAATGCCATGTGGGGTTTGGAGTCTTAGATCAAACACTCTGAGCCCCTGGAGCAGTGCGAGCGGGACAGCGTAGGTAGGGACTGAGAGTTGATTGACAGTCTTGATGAAGTATGGCCCCCTGTAATGTGGAATATGAAGAAGGACATGGCAACCCACTCCAGTATTCTTGCCTGGAGAATCCCATGGACAGAGGAGCCTGGTGGGCTACAGTCCATGGGGTCACAAAGAGTCGGACACGACTGAGCAACTTCCCTTAATGTGGAATAGGTTCAAGGTAGTCAACTTGCTGCCGCTATATTCTCAGTGTTACCTGTAACTGGCATATGGAAATTCAGTGGCGACAGCAGTTGATAAGCCTTTGTGAGAGGGAACCTATGCTGTGTGGGCCAAAACATAACATAGCCTTCATCTCTGCCACCATTGCTTCTCAATTTTAGAACTCAATGTGTGAGCAGTGAGCCGGCCAACAACAGACACTCGTTGCCATCTACTGATCAGGTTACCCTGTCAGCTTTGTAATTTAGTTCCTTGTCCAGGGCCGCTGTTTTCTGTAAGCACTGATTGACTATGCAAATATTATTACATGTTGTGCTCAGTCCTGCAATGCCATCCAAATGCTTCTTCCCCAAACTTCTTTGTCCCTGATCTAATCATGCTCCTTGCAGGCTTCTAACTAACCAGAGAAACCATTTATCACTGAGTCAATTTTTACCTTTACTGTATACTACTAACTTGTGACTCTCAGAGTGCACAGCTCTGAGTTCCTTTCAGTGAAGGATTTCCACTCATTATTGTCTTTCACGGCCATCCCAAAGCACACTGTGGTTCAGTGGCAGTTAAATTTTAGTTTGCACTCATATATTGAGTCAATCTACCTGTGAAGGAAGGGCAGGCTTTTTTCTTCACCACCAGGGATAAATAGAATCTATTTCTGGTCCCCCTACCTGTTCAGTTCAGTTGCTCAGTCGTGTCCGACTCTCTGCGACCCCATGGACTGCAGCATGCCAGGCCTCCCTGTCCATCACCAATTCCCAGAGTTTACTCAAACTCTTGTCCATTGAGTCAGTGATGCCAACCAACCATCTCAATCTCTGTCGTCCACTTCTCCTCCAACCTTCAATCTTTCCCAGCATCAGGGTCTTTTCATGAGTCTGTTCTTCACATCAAGTGGCCAAAGTATTAGAGCTTCAGCTTCAGCATCAGCCCTTCCAATGAATATGCAGGACTGATTTTCTTTAGGATGGACTGGTTGGATCTCTTTGCAGTCCAAGGGACTCTCAAGAGTCTTCCCCAACACCACAGTTCAAAAGCATCAATTCTTCAGCACTCAGCCTTCTTTATGGTTCAACTCTCACATCCATACATGACTACTGGAAAAACCATAGCCTTGACTAGACGAACCTTTGTTGGTAAAGTAATGTCTCTGCTTTTTAATATGCTATCTAGTTTGGCCATAACTTTTCTTCCATGGAGCAAGTGTCTTTCAATTTCATGGCTGCAGTGATTTTGGAGCCCCCCAAAATAAAGTCTGTCACTGTTTCCATTGTTTACCCATCTATTTGCCATGAAGTGATGGGGCCGGATGCCATGATCTTAGTTTTCTGAATGTTGAGTTATAAGTCAACTTTCTCACTCTCCACTTTCACTTTTAGCAAGAGGCTCTTTAGTTCTTCTTTGCTTTCTGCCATAAGAGTGGTGTGATCTGCATATCTGAGGTTATTGATATTTCTCCCGGAAATCTTGATTCCAGCTTGTGCTTTATCCAGTCCAGCGTTTCTCATGATGTACCCTGAATAGAAGTTAAATAAGCAGGGTGACAATACACAGCCTTGTTGTACTCCTTTCCCTATTTGGAACCAGTCTGTTGTTCCATGTCTAGTTCTAACTGTTGCTTCCTGACCTCCATACAGATTTCTCAAGAGGCAGATGAGGTGGTCTGGTATTCCCATCTCTTTAAGAATTTTCCAGTTTGCTGTGATCCTCACAGTCAACCAGCCTTGTCTAACAATGAAACTATGAGCCATGCCATGTAGGGCCACCCAAGACGGGTGGGTCATTGTGGAGAGGTCTGACAAAATGTGGTCCACTGGAGGAGGGAATGGCAAACTACATCTTGCCTTGAGAACCCCATGAACAGTATGAAAAGGGAAAAAGATAAGATACTAATAGATGAACTCCCCAGGTTGGTAGGTGCCCAATATACTACTGGAGATCAGTGGAGAAATAACTCCAGAAAGAATGAAGAGATGGAGCCAAAGCAAAAACAACACCCAGCTGTGGATGTGACTGGTGATAGAAGTAAAGTCCGATGCCATAAAGAGCAATATTGTGTAGGAACCCCCTTTCTGTGGATAGGAAAATAATGCCTTTACAGATAAACAGGTACATACTACATGCTATAATTTGTTAATTTGTTCTGACAAATATACCATACCTAGTATATCCGTCTGGTGCAAAACTGCCAGATGGGGCTATTCTCAGTTAGCCTATGGGGCTATTCTGATGGTCCTCTGTCATATGTTTGGATCTATGTAATTTCTTCTGGGGTCGCACTAGTGAATTAAATGATGGGAATCATCACCCCTACATTTTGGCCTTTCCCACTATAAATTCTCTTAAATCTGTAGTTCAGGGTACCAGTATAGGGATTCTGACAGCTGCTAAGAATGTCCATTCTGATTATATGGCAGAACCCAGAAAAATAACACCAAGTGGGCCCATTGATATAGTGGTTCTACTGTGGGATGGACCTGGGTAGGGGTTTTATTATTACATGCAATGGGGGCCATGGTAGTTCCTTGGATCCTTTGGTATCAGTGTCAAAGCAAATGCTACATTCAACAGATTTCTGAAGATCTGGATATTCCTCTCTTTCCAGCATACAGTTGTAGGCATAACTCATTTTTTTTGTTCTCTACTTTGTAGTACTTCTCAAATATTGCAGTTCTTTTTTCTACATATTGCAGTTTTGTGGCAACCTTGAGTTGAGCAAGTCTATTGGCACCATTTTTCCAACAGCATTTGCTCACTTAGTGTCTTGAAGTCACATTTTGGTACTTCTCACAATATTATAAACTTTTTCATTATTACTATGTTATGGTGATCTGTTATTGGTGATCTTTGATGTTATTACTGCAAAAAGATTATCACTTGCTGAATGCTCCAGATTATGACTAGAATTTTTTATCAAGAAAGTATTTTTAAACTAAGATAGATACTTTTTTTTTTCTTTAATGCTATTGCACATTTAATAGACTACAGTGTAATATAAATATAACTTTTATATGCACTGGGAAACCAACAAAATTCATGTGACTTGCTTTATTGTGATATTTGCTTTATTGCAATAGTCTGGAACTGAACCTGGAACATCTCCAAGGTATGCTGTAGTCAAGTAAATGGCCTTAGGTCTCTTTTAAATCCCTTCCTAGTCATATTATGGCTTCCCTTGTAGCTCAGCTGGTAAAGAATCCACCTGCAATGCAGAAGACCCTGGTTCAATCCCTGGGATTGAACCCTTCCTTCCCTGCAGGAAGGCATGGCAACCTGCTCTTACCTGGAGAATCTCCATGGACAAAGAAACTTGGCAGGCTACAGTCCGTGGGGTCACAAAGAGTCCGACATGACTGAGTGACTAAGTATAGCACATAACACAGCTTGTCATATTACAGATTTTGTGGCCAAGAGGAAAGGTGGAGGTAGATGCAGAGGAAGGCAAGCATTGTTTTACTAGACATGTACTTCAGATAAGGTCCAGGTAATATTTTAAAGCAAAGTAAGCCTTTATGTTCTAGAAAAGGAGAGTGGATCACTTCTGTAGTGAATCATTAGAGACCAGAGGTTTCAGGGAATCTGGAGGTTCAAGGTTTTGAGGTGTATCTACCCAGATATCCTCATTTCAGATCTCAGGGCTCTACTTCTTCCTTGTCCAGACTTACTCAGTCTGAAAATTCAGTGTTCAATGTTCTGCCACTTTTAATAAGTATTATATGTACTATTAGCTCTGTCTGCTCTCAGTTGAAAAAGATGAACCAAAAATTCTCACATTTTGCTTTATATTCTGTTTTTAAGCAAAAATCCAATACACCAATACATATATATGCTTTCATACATATGACTCAATTCTATTTTAGATGCTATCACATGGGAAACTTGCCTTTCTATTTACTTTTCATCTCTGCTCTCACCTGCAAATAAATAAAACTTTGTAGGTCATCAGCATGAATTTAGCCTACAGCTTTGCACACTATTTAATACATTTCGCTGGGTCATGAGTTCTTCCATCTTAATTAAACATTTGTATTTTTAAAAGTTCATTTTAGCATTGAAATTCAGAGGCCACTTTATTGGAGCTAACTCCCTGGCATTACAGAGAATGCACATCTCAAGTTGACTGAGGCAAGAGAGCCACCTACTAAAACTCCTCAAGCTGTTCTTATGACTGCTATTCCATCATCATCATTAGTCATCTATACATTCCATTACTACTCAACTAGTATTTATAGAACTCTAACTCAGTTACAGACGGGGATAATGATGTGAAAAACAGACATGGTCACTGTCCTCACGGAGCTTACAGTCAGTTGGCATAGATGGACATTTGTCCAATAGCCACACAACCTAATGGGAAATGTCAGCTGGGGGTGAGCATGTGCTGATCACAATCATGCATATGATTATCACCATTGTCAGCAGCAGATTCAAACATGAGAGATGTTGAACACCATTTCTCATTTTCTGTAGATTCTAAAATGTACATCTTTTCCATGTTTCAACATCTCAAATAAGGATGTACCTTCTGCTTTAGAGTAACTCAATTTGAAAAAACTTTTAGGAAAACTTTAGCTAACTTACTTTGTTTGATATGAGCAATGAATGAAATATCTAAGTCTCATACAACTCTTTCACTAGGAATAAAGCCATTGTTTTAGTTGGCAGTATTTTTTTCTTCCTTCAGTTCAGTTCAGTTCAATTCAGTCGCTCAGTTGTGTCCGACTCTTTGAGACTCCATGAATCGCAACACGCCAGGCCTCCCTGTCCATCACCAACTCTGGTATATAAAATAATGGTGCATTTAAAATCAATGCTACCTACATTACCATGTGTAAAATGGATAGCCAATGGGAATTTGTTGTATGACTCAGGGAACTCAAACAGGGACTTTATAACAGACTAGAGGGTGGGGTGGGGAGGGAGATGGGAGAGACGTTAAGGAGGGAGGTGACATATGTATACTTATAGCTGATTCATGTTGATATTTGGCAGAAAACAACAAAATTCTGTAAAGCAATTATCCCTTAATTAAAAACTAAATAATTTTTTTAATTAAAAAAAAATAAAATCAATAGTACCTCAGAGTATAAATGGCAGTGCATTTCACTCTGTGCTGGGAATATAAGGATATAATTTGCAGCCTCCAGTCCCAGAAACATCACTTAAACGTCAACTAAATTTAAACACTATCTGGCAGAAGTGTTCTTCGGCTGGGGCCCCAAATAGGAAGTAGATAATAGCACTATTTCATGTTCTAAACATCAGGATTATCTGTGCTTATGTTTTTGGCCTCTTCTTCACTTGCTAAGTGTTCACTTTTCCCCCTAGTTTTTCTAATGTCTCTGTAGCCAATAATGCTCTGAAACAGCAAATACCACAGGTTGATTTGTTTTACGATAGTATTTTAGTAGCTTCACATAATTAAGTGACACTGTCTGAGATTTTAAAAGCCAAATGGGAGATGAGGAAAAGAAAGGACACTATGTGCAAATATTGCTGTGATAACATGAACCAATTTGGTCAGAAGCACATTTAGTCCAATACTGGGTAACACCCCTTCAGAGAGGACAGCTTCAAAGCTTGATTCTGGCTGGAAGGGATGCTAACACAGAGGAAAGGAAGAGTGTTTAGTCGGGGTGGACAAGTTTGTCAAATGTGAAGTAGATGAAAAACAGCCTCTGTGTGTGTATGTGGTACAGAGAGGGGGACATGTGTTTGACTGTGTTTGAGCATTTAATCTCCAGCCTTTTTAATTAGCTTCTGAAACATAATAGATCCTCAATGAATTTTATTTAACATATGGCTGATAATGAAGTCTGAAATACTCTTGTGAAACCCAGATTTATTCTTATTGTTCCCCAGTCTAGACAGAATATGTGGTAATGGTAAATTTTAGGGACAGAGAAACCCCAAATGATTCCATTTTATTACTTTTTTTAAAGGTTTTACTCTGGAACATCATAATACTCTTGTTTTTATTTTTCCCTTGGGAGGTTCACATTGTGAAATAGCCTAATAGCTAAAGCTAGCTACTGATAAGATACTTCAAGCATGTAAACAAATTAAGTCTCTTGACTTCAAGTCAAAATGGAATTTTCTACTGTTGTCTTCAACATTAGAATAGTATTCGAAAATATATCACTTTATTTCTGTTAAGTGAATACAGTGATGGTCTGAATACACAATTTCTGGTTACTAAGGGGTTACCTTACCAAACTACATTGGTTAAAAGACCTGGCAATTTAATTGATTTGGATAAGCCATTGATTTGAAGCTGTCTTCCCACCCTGTTACAATTTAGGAAGTTTGGTTTCTTTATTAGCTTTTGAGACAGAATTCTCCTCATGAATTGCTTTCTTTCAGAACAAAACCAAACAAGACAGGTATCAACAGAAAGAGAAAATATTTGGCATTACAGAGTTCTACTACTGTGAAAAGGAAGCACCATGATTCTCAGCCCACAATGCCACCTCTGAGTGAAAATGGCTCCTGAGCAAGTATCACAACACTCTCTATCACAGATAAAAATATAGTGCAAAAATCTCAAGTCCATATACGCAAGGTCCAATTTGTCTTTGCTTTAAGGCAAAGAGAAATATTCTTATGAGAAAGAGTATTGTGAAAGGCTTGTTTCGGAGGCAACAGGGGATATGGGAATAAACATTAACTAAAGACCTATGATCTGGCCCTAAAATTCTACTTTTCACCAGCAGTGTGACCTAGGACTGGTGATATTACCCCTCTGGGCCTTTTTCCTCATCTTTACTTAGACCCACTCACTGAAGAATATAAAACCACTGAAGGTTGGAGAAGATAATCTCTTAAGATAATTTTAGTTCAAATGTTCTTTGATTTTACAAAAAGGATAATGTTTGAAATTAAAAAAAGATTCTTTGACAAGAGTTGTACTGGGGGAAATAATAAACTGTAGATAAGACCAATAGTTATAGTGCAAGAGAACAACCAGGGTTTACTGGCGGGGTTCCCTGGTGGTTCCCTGATGGTAAAGAATCTGCCTGAAATGCAGGACACCCAGGTTTGATTCTTGGGTCAGGAAGATCCCCTGAAGAAGGGAATGGCAACCCTTTCCAGTACTCTTGCCTGAAGAATCCCAGGGGCAGAGGAGCCTGGCGGGCTACAGTCCATGGGGTCACTGAGCAACTAACACACTGGAATGGATACCCATTCCCTTCTCCAGGGATCTTCCCAACCTAGGGACTGAACCCTGGTCTCCTGCATTGCAAGCAGATTCTTTACCTCTTGAGCCACCAGGGCAGCCCTTACTGAGGGCCAGCTGTGAGCTAAACATTGTGCTAGACACTTAGTATCTTAAGGTTCACAACACAGCCCAGCAGGGTTTTTATCTTTATCTGACACATGAAGAAAATAAGTCGCAGTTAAGCAGCTCACACAGCCAGTAAAAGGTGGACCCAGAATTTGAATTCAGGAAAAGTTCACCAAAGCCACTGTTCTTTCCAGGAAGTAAGGGAGAAGGAAAGAAAGATATACCTGTTAGATAGTAACTAGGCTATTTGGGGAAAACAATTTCCTGAGTGAATTTATAACATAGGAGCTTCTGTGTTGTGCAGCTGGCTTCTGAAACCCTTTCCAATGTGCACCTTTTGCTTGGCCGGTAGAACCTATGTGATAGCCATGCTATTTATTTCTGCTTGGTAACCATCACAAAGCAAAAATGCTTTCACCCTTTATTCATGCCACCCACAGGAGCTCTTTGGCTATTTCTTGTTTTTTCTCTTTAGAAGCAAGAAGATATTCTTTTTTTGATGGTTAGCATTTTTAAGTAATAAAGTAGTTTAGTTAATTTATTTTTAGAATTTATTCTTTTATTGAGATATAGTTGATTTGCAACATTTTATTAGTTTCAGGTATATGACAAAATGCTTCAAAATTTTTACAGATCATTTAAAGTTTTTGTAAAATAGTGGCCCTATGCCCTGTTCTGTACAATATGTCATTGTAGCTTACTTTATATAGAGCAGTTTGTACCTCTTAATCCCCTACTGCTATCTTATCCCTATTATCTTCTATCTCTCCATCAATAACCACTAGTTTGTTCTCTGTACCTGTGAGCCTGTTTCTGTTTCGTTATATTCATTTACTTCTTTTTTATATTCTACATATTTGGTAACATACTGTATTGCCCTTTCTCTGTCTGACCTAGTTCACTAAACATAATACCTTTCAGGTCCGTCCACGTTGTTGCAAATGGCAAAGTTCCATACTTTTTAATAGCTGAGTAGTATTCCATTATGGGCTTCTTTGGTGGTTCAGTGGTTTAAAAAATCTGCCTGCAATGCAGGAGACATGTGTTCGATCCCTGGTCAGGAAGGTCCCCTGGAGAAGGAGATGGTAACCCACTCCAGTATTCTTGCCTGGGAAATCCCACAGACAGAAGAGCTTGGTGGGGTCCATGGGGTCGCAAAAGAGTTGGACACAACTTAGTGAGTAAAAACAATAACATTCCATTACACACACAAATACACAGACGCACACTAAAAATAAATATTCACAATGAGAAAATGGAAAAAGAGCTTCAGCTCTGAGCCCATTACATACTATCTTTTTCCCAAAATGCCAAACAGTCCAGAAGTCCTACATTCTACCTCATCTTTTATGTATATTACAGGGTCTGTCAATACTAAGCACTCAATGAATGGAAGCTCTTTCTACTACAAACTAGACTCATATTTTAAATAAAAAATGAGGATGATAATAGTCCATGTACCTCTCAAGATAAAATGATTCAGTAGCTATGCAAAGGTCTTACAATTAAAAATTATGAATTATGCAAATACAAACATAAAAACAAACCATGCATGATTGCAATTTTTGCAGAGCATACTTCTGATATGAAAACATATGTGCCAATTTTAGCACCTGAAATTTTCAGGCAGGCTCTAGCCTATTTGAAATTCCCCAGCAGTGTTAACAAACACTGAACAACTCTACAAATTGCTATGGTTTTATTCCCCATTAATAGTTAAGAATAGCTTCCTGAGTTATTTTCTTGGCTCAGGTTTGAAAAGAGATCAGAACAGCTGCACAGGAGTGTTGGATATTCACATAGTTCATCCCTTGAGTGATGTTTCTTCCATTTACTGCTACTTGTTCCTATTTTTAAATCATTGTCAGTATTTTTTCATTGGCTATTTCATTGTTTGCACCTTCCTGGCTCTTCTACTTGAATGGTTTCATGTCCTTTTTTCTCTTGGATTTAGCATTAATTGAACTGATTTGCATGTTTTTGGTCAAAGGTGAGTCAAGAGTTTGTTTGATTGTTTGTTTACAGCAAACAGCAGATGTAGATCCTAATTTTGTATTCTTATGGTTGCAAGCAATGTAAAATATTTCATTTATTAAGTTCTTGGATGTTGTATTTCAAATTTTTAAAAAATTTGTGTTCTTCTTATAACAACAACACAGCATTCTTGGACGGATGTGTTTTAATACTTTTCCTCTCCTTTCTTTAGTCGGAATAATTTATATCTTCAGAGAATACTTTCTTTTCTTTGGTTTCAGTACCGTCTTGCATTTTGTGAATTTCAAATACATTAAAGACACAGAGAGGAAAAAGTGGAAGCAGCGACAGATTTTATTTTCTTGGATTCCAAAATCACTGCAGATGGTGGCCACAGCCATGAAATTAAAAGATGCTTGCTCCTTGGAAGAAAAGCCATGAAAAACCTAGAAGGCATGTTAAAAGGCAAGGAAATCACTTTACCAACAAAGGTCCGTATAGTTAAAGCTATGATCTTTCCAGTAGTATGTATGGATTTGAGAGCTGGGTCATAAAGAAGACTGAGAACTGAAGAATTGATTATTTCAATTGTGGTGCTAGAGAAGACTCTTGAGAGTTCCTTGTACTGTAAGGATATCAAACCAGTCCATTCTAAAGGAAATCAACTCTGAAGAGTCATTGGAAGGACTGATGTTAAGGCTGAAGCTCCAATACTTTGACCACCTGATGTGAAGAGCCGACTCATTTGAAAAGACCCTGATGCTGGGAAAGATTGAAGGCATAAGGAGAAGAGGGTGCCAGAGGGTCAAGTGATTAGATAGCATCACGGACTCAATGGACATGAATTTGAAAAAGCTCTGGGAGATAGTGAAGGACAGGGAAGCCTGGCATGCTGCAGTCCATGGGGTCACAAAGAGTCAGACATGACTTGGCAACTGAACAACAACAAAGACATAGAGATCCTTCTCCTTTGAATTATTTAAATTGTATATTAGGGGATAGCTCCTAAGACTGGTGTTATTGGGAGCAATGTCATTATTAAGTTAATCATGGAAGGGTTTAGATACTAACCAAGTGAGGCTTTCATTTTTAGACTTCTTAATACCACCCACATTCTTGATTTCTTTCTACTTTCAGCAGAATCTAAGATTCTTTCTACACCCACGGAAGTTACGGCTTTCACCAAACTAATTTCTAACAAATCCAAATGCCAGTTGACCTGGGCCATGACCCTTCAGTAACAGTATCAATATCTGAGAAGACTTAAGACTACATAGATGGACATGAAATATTTAGGCAAATAGAGAACAACTAGTTTCTATTTTTGAAAGATTTATTTTGAAGGTTTATTCTAAAACCAGAGGAGACCGTAAGCTACATTAGGCATATTTGATTAATCTTTTCATTTGTAAATAAATTGGACCATACTTGGTAATTAAGTTTCACATATTTTATGTAGTGAAGATACAGAAACAGTCCTTCTTTGGCATAGTGACAGAAAGGAATCTCTAGAGGCTGTAAATTCTTTTGTGAAAGGGATTACCTCTCACTCATTTATTTCCTGGTGTATAAGAAATGTTCAGGAAGTGTTTGATGAGTGAATGAATCAACAGAGAATCAATGTGTCACCTGAAGTGTTTGCTTTTTTACAGAAGAAAAGGGAGCCAAACATTTAATAGGTGACCATTTAAGAAATTATAATCATAATAGCTGTTATAATAGGGGTATTCTGAAAACAGCAAACTTACATGCAGAACCTTGATTGCTTTGTGTTTTAGAGCCAGACGAATATCTTATCTGTCAAAATGATGGAAAATTACTGTGAACATATCAATTTGAATTCAAATCAGCAAAAATAATCCGAACAGATTTTATTTTCTTGGGCTCCAATATCACTGCAGATGGTGACTGTAGCCATGAAATTAAAAGACGATTGTTCCTTGGAAGAAAAGTTATGACAAACCTAGATAGCATATTAAAAAAAAATGGAGACATCACTTTGCCAACAAAGGTCCCTATAGTCAAAGCTATGGTTTTTCCAATAGTCATGTATGGATATGAGAGTTGGACCATAAAGAAAGCTGAGCATCAAAGAATTGATGCTTTTGAACTGTGGTGTTGGAGAATACTCTTGAGAGTCCCTTGGAGAGCAAGGAGATCCAACCAGTTAATCCCAAATGAAATCAACCCTGAATATTCACTGGAAGGACTGATGCTGAAGCTGAAGCTCCAATACTTTGGCCACCTGATGCAAAGATCCAACTCATTGGAAAAGATCCTGATGCTGGGAAAGATTGAAGGTAGGAGATGAAGTGGGCAATAAGAGGATGAGATGGTTGGATGGCATCACTGACGCAATGGATATGAGTTTGAGCAAAGTCTGGGAGATAGTGAAGGATAGGGAAGCCTGGCATGCTGCTGTCCATGGGAGCCAGACATGACTGAGTGACTGAACAACAACAGCATAGAATCTAATATTGATCAAACAAAGTTTTAATTTCATGCTTAAGTTATATCAAAATAGAAAGCATGATCACATTGGCAGTTAGTCTTATTGGTATACAATTTAGAAGAATTTAAGAAATTTGTTCAAGAATCCCAGAAATGAAAAAAAAAAAGAATCCCAGAAATGGTTGAGTTATTCTTTCATCTACGATTGCCTCACTTCAGGGTCACCACCTAGAAAACAAAGCAAGAAAAGTGTTATACTTTCTTGCTAGTAAAGGCTTTGATCCCGAATGCCAATGGAAAGTCCTGGAGAGCTACATTCATTTTGGTAGAAAATGTGTTATCTTATCTTGGCTGGCCTCAGTTTATTAGAATGAAGTGGCAGAGAATCCTGCTCAACCTCTATGCAAAGTCTGACGTTTCCACCCTTGGAAGTATAAGAGAAGTAGTATAAGTATAAGAAGTATAAGTATAAGAAGAAGTAGAAGAGATTATAAGAAACTAAGAGAATTTGTCCAAATGCATGGGTAGTTTGGAGGTGCACATCTGAAGTGAGAATGACATCCTTTCTCTCTGACCTCCACTGAGTGTGAGAAGAGAAAGAATCTCATACTAGCGGAGAAAGGAGCTCAACTGAGAACCTATACCTCTGCATTCTCCGTAATTTGGCTTGTAGCTCTACCCACTCAATGACCAGTTAACTGTCTTTAATCAATCATAACTCATTCCCTTTGGGTGTAGAAGGAGAACAATGAAAAAGTCACACAGAACTCCTCCAAGAGACCAACACTAAACAGAACCATTTGACTTCTGCACCCCTTCAAATGCTATATGGGAAGAATAAGCAGTTTGCAAAGAAGTAAAGTATCTGTTCAATACAACAAAAGTATTCCTATGCCCTGCTGCAAAGGACTTTATAACTTCATCCTTTTCATTTTACTCTAAAACTCTAGTTAAAAGAGTGTGTTATTGGTGAAAAACAGAGAAAAATAGATCAAAGGAACAAAGCAGAGAACAAAGACATAGATTCACAAAAATATAGTAGTCAACGGATCTTTGATAAAGGAGCATAGGTAATACAATGAAGCAAAGATAGTTTTTTCAATAAGTAGTGCCAGAAAAACTGGACATCCTCATAAAAAAAGTGAATCCAGACACAGACTTGAGACCATTCACAAAATTAACTCAAAATGTATCATAGACCTAAATTTAAAATGCAAAACAAAAACTCTTAGCAGATAAAATGGGGAAAAAAATCTAGGTGATCTTCGGCTTGGCAATGGCTTTTTAGATAGAAGACCAAGGGCACAATTCATGAAATGAAAGATAAATGACTTGGACAACATTAAAATTAAACTCTCTTGCTCTGTGAAGCACACTGTCAAGAGAATATAAAGACAATCCAAAGAGTGGGGCAAAACATGTGCAAATCACATTTATTAAAGGACTCACATTCAAAGTATGCAGAGAACTCTTAACAGCATTAAGATAACAAACAATCTGACTACAAAATGGGCAAAATGGATAGATCCAAAAATGGATAGATACCTTTTCAAAAAGATATATAGATGGCAAGTTGGAATTTGAAGAGATGATCAAAATCATATGTTTAAAAATGGTACAAATGAACTTATTTACAAAACAAATAGAGTCACAGAAGTAGAAAACAGTTTTATTGTTACCAGTGGGAAAGTCAGTCAGTCAGTTCAGTTGCTCAGTCATGTCTGACTCTTTGTGACCCCATGAACTTCAGCATGACAGGTTTCCCTGTCCATCACCAATTCCCGGAGCGTGCTCAAATGCATGTCCATCAAGTAAGTAATGCCATCCAACCATTTCATCCTCTGTTGTCTCCTTCTCCTCCTGTCTTCAGTCTTTCCCAGAATCAGGGTTTCTTTCAGTGAGTCAGTTTTTCACATCAGGTGGCCAAAGTAATGGAGCTTCAGCTTCAGCATCAGTCCTTCCAAAGAATATTCAGGATTGATTTCCTTTAGGACTATCTGGTTTGATTTCTATACTGTCCAGGGGACTCTGAAGAGTCTTCTCTAACACCACAGTTCAAAAGCATCAGTTCTTCGATGCTCGGCTTTCTTTATGGTCCAACTCTTACATCCATGCGTGACTAGTGGAAAAACCACATCTTTGACTAGACAGACCTTTGTTGGCAAAGTAATGTCTCGGCTTTTTAATATGCTGTCTAGGTTGATCATAGCTTTTCTTCTAAGGAGCGAGCATCTTTTAATTCCATGGCTGCAGTCACCATCTGCAGTGATTTTGGAGCCCCCCAAAATACAGTCTGTCACTATTTCCATTATTTCACCATCTATTTTCCAAGAAATGATGGGACTGGATGCCATGATCTTAGTTTTTTGAATGTTGAGTTTTAAGCCAACTTTTTCAGTCTCCTCTTTCACTTTCATCAAGACGTTCTTTAGTTCCTCTTCACTTTCTGCCATAAGGGTGGTGTCGTTTGCATATCTGAGGTTATTGGTATTTCTCCCTGCAGTCTTGATTCTAGCTTGTGCTTCATCCAGCCCAGCGTTTCTCATGATGTACTCTGCATAGAAGTTAAATAAGCAGGGTGACAATATACAGCCTTGATGTACTCCTTTCCCAATTTGGAACCAGTCCATTGTTCCATGTCTAGTTCTAACTTGCTTCTTGACATACATACAGGTTTCTCAGGAGGCAGGTAAGGCAGGTAAGGTGGTATAGTATTCCCATCTCTTGAAGAATTTTCCACAGTTTGTTGTGATCTACATAGTCATAGGCTTTGGTGTAGTCAATAAAGCAGAAATAGATGTTTTTCTGGAATTTTCTTGCTTTTTCTATGATCCAATGGATGTAGGCAATTTGATCTCTAGTTCCTCTTCCTTTTCTAAATCCAGCTTGAACATCTGGGAGTTCTCGATTCATGTACTGCCTAGCTTGGAGAATTTTGAGCATTACCTTGCTAACATGTGAGATGAGTTATATTCTGTGGTAGTTTGAACATTCTTTGACATTGTCCTTCTTTGGGATTTTAATGCAAACTGATCTTTTCCAGTTCTGTGGCCACTGCTGAGTTTTGCAAATTTGCTGGCATACTGAGTGCAGCACTTTCACAGCATCACCTGTTAGGATTTGAAAGAGCTCAACTGGAATTCCATCACCTCCACTAGCTTTGTTGTAGTTATGCCTCCTAAGGCCCACTTGACTTCACATTCCTGCATGTCTGGCTGTAGGTAAGTGGTCACACCATCGTAGTTACCTGGATCATTAAGATCTTTTTTGTGTAGTTCTTCTGTGTATTCTTGCCACCTCTTCTTAACATCTTCTGCTTCTGTTAGGTTCATACCATTTCTGTCCTTTATTGAGTCCATCCTTACATGAAGTGTTCCCTTGGTATCTCTAATTTTCTTGAAGAGATCTCTCATCTTTCCCATTCTGTTGTTTTCCTCTATTTATTTGCACTGGTCACTTAGGAAGGCTTTCTTACTTCTCCTTGCTATACTTTGGAACTCTGTATTCAGATGGATATATATTTCCTTTTCTCCTTTGCCTTTTGCTAGTCTTCTTTTCTCAGCTATTTGTAAGGCCTCCTCAGACAACCATTTTTCCCTTTTGCATTTCTTTTTCTTGGGTATGGTTTTGATCACTGTCTCCTGTACAATTGGAGAAAGAAATGGCAACCCACTCTAGTACTCTTGCCTGAAAAATCCCATGGATGGAGAAGCCTGGTAAGCTACAATCCATGGAGTCGCAAAAGTCAGACACTACTGAGCTACTTCACTTTCACTTTCCTGTACAATATTACAAACCTCTGTCCATAGTTCTTCAGGCATTTTGTCATATCTAATCCCTTGAATCTATTTGTCACTTCTACTGTATAATCGTAAGGGTTTTAAGTCATACCTGAATGGTCTAGTGGATTTCCCTACTTTCTTCAATTTAAGTCTGAATTTTGCAATAAGGAGTTCATGATCTGAGCCACAGTCAGATCCTGGTCTTGTTTTTGCTGACTGTATAGAGCTTCTCCATCTTTGGCTGCAAAGAATATCATCAATCTGATTTCGGTATTGACCATCTGATGATGTCCATGTGTAGATTCGTCTCTTGTGTTGTTGGAAGAGAGTGTTTGTTATGACCAGTGCGTTCTCTTGACAAAACTCTGTTAGCCTATGCCCTGCTTCATTTTGTACTCAAAGCCAAACTTACCTGTTACTCCAGGTGTTTCTTGACTTCCTACTTTTGCATTCCAATCCCCTATGATGAAAAGGACATCTTTTTGGGGTGTTAGTTCTAGAAGGTCTTGTTCGTCTTCATAGAACAGTTCAACTTAAGCTTCTTCGGCCTTAGTGGTTGAGGCATAGACTTGGATTACTGTGATATTGAATGGTTTGCCTTGGAAACAAACAGAGATCATTCTATTGTTTTTGAGATTGCTCCCAAGTACTGCATTTTAGACTCTTTTATTGACTGTGAGGGCTACTCTATTTCTTCTAAAGGATTCTTGCCCACAGTCATAGATATAATGGTCATCTGAATTAAATTCACCCATTCTGGTCCATTTTAGTTCACTGATTCCTAAAATGTCGATGTTCATTCTTGCCATCTCCTGTTTGACCACTTCCAATTTACCTTGATTCATGGACATAACATTGTTTTAGGATCCATCCTAAAATCTTAGATCCATCCTAAAATCTTAAGTCCTACAAAAGCTTGATGTCCTGATTTTTCAGAGTCGGTTATTAAGAGTGCCAGTGTACTTAACATGTTACATTTTTATTGAATGAAGGAAATGAAAAGAATCTTCATTGTCAAAGAAAGAGGATTTGACCCTTTTAGTATGTAGAATATGGCAATTATTACAGCCAGTAGGAGAAAGTGTGAGAAAGAGATGGTTCTTAAACCAGCTCTTCTGGACATAAGCAGAAATTAATTGAGCAGGAAAGCTGATTGGTGGAGGAGAGAATAGAATCCGAGCAGGGTTCTTCACTTAGAAGTAAGCAGCGGAAAAAGAAGTTAAATCTATAATGCTTTTATCCTTTGTGTGATATGTGCGAAGACCTGCATGTCATCAAAATTCAAATATTACTAAGTAGTTTTGTATGCTGTGATCAGTCAAAAGAGATTCTCTTCAGAGCGGAGCTGGAAGATGAACTTTCTCCTGACTGAGCATCTTTTCCACCCCGTACCCCGCTTTCCTCCAAAATATCTAGAGGGCCTAGAATCACAAGCCCAGACTTGAACATGGCTGTCTCTCTAGGAATTGAAGTTCTCTCAATGCTCAAGAGTCTCCACAATTATATCATCATCATTATAGTCTAGTATAACTGGAATGGGTCAAGTACTGCTCAGATATGATGATAATTAAAGAGAAACAGGAAAGTCTGAAATTTCCCCTCATTTGAGGAAATATCCTATTTAATTTTTTAAAATACTGAAGCTACTTTATTCTGAAAGGGAACAGGGGAAAGAGACAGAAAAATATTTAGATGATTAGTTTCCTACTGCTGCTGTAATACATGACCACAAACTTAGTGCCTTACCACAGCACAGATTTCTTATCTTCCAGTTCTACAGGTTAGAAATCTGAAATAGGTCTCATTGGCTAAAACTGAGATGCTTATAGGGCTATGTTACATTCTGGAGGCTCTGGGGAAGAAGTCTCCTTGCCTGAAAAAGGTTGCTGACATCCCATGGCTCACAGCCCCTTTCTATCTTCAAAGCCAGAAATAAAATACTCACACTGAAGTACTCTGACACTTATTCTTGCCTCCCTCTTCCACTTTTAAGGAAACTTCTGATTACATTGGGCCCACCTAAGCAGTTTAGTCTACTCTCCTTTCTTAACATCAGATAATAGCTACCTAAATTCTATCTGCAACCTTAATTTTCCTGCCATGTAAATAATATATTCATGAGTTTTGTGGGTTAGGATATGGGCATCTTTTGGAGGTTGACTAAGTACTTTTCTGCTTACTATAATATGTAGCAAGTCTAGAGCTGCTGCCCATATCAGGAGATGAGTTGTTCTCTAATACTCCAGCTCTTCACATTATTCTCTAAATCCTCAGAACTTCATGGAAGCAGTATAAATGATCTCATTAATTTGATTGAGCCAACTAGTAAAAAGGTCATTTGGCAAACTCTACTTTGAAATTCTTTCCACACAAGTTTGTGGCAGAAGGCTGGGGTGGACATAGCTTTTAGACATCAACTTATATCTGCTGCTGCTGCTGCTGCTGCTAAGTCGTTGTAGTCATGTCCGACTCTGTGCGACCCCATAGACGGCAGCCCACCAGGCTCCACCGTCCCTGGGATTCTCCAGGCAAGAACACTGGAGTGGGTTACTATTTCCTTCTCCAATGCACGAAAGTGAAAAGTGAAAGTGAAGTCTCTCAGTCGCTCTTTGCAACCTCGTGGACTGCAGCCTACCAGGCTTCTCTGTCCATGGGATTTTCCAGGCAAGAGTACTGGAGTGGGGTGCCATTGCCTTCTCCACAACTTATATCTACTGATTTACTTATAGATCCTGGTGAATTTAATGTCTTGCTTTAGCACTCTTTTTTTTTTTAATGAAGAAAATGTAAAAAAAAGCAATTTATTTTCAGGACACAGGTCTCTCCTTTGCATGGGACATTGGGAGGGAACAAAAATAGACAAGTAGACATAGCAGACATTCTTACTAACTATCTGACACCAAATGAATTACTTTATTGATGACTGCAAACCTATTCCCAACTTCCTTAGAAATGCTTTGGCATGAAAACAATGACCAGCAGAGAAATATCTGAGCCTGAACTCTAGACAGTGACAATTTCAGAGACTAGTAAAGGGATAAGGATAAAAAAACAGAACTGTTTAGTTTCTCTTGATACTGACCAAATTGGGAATGGATTCCCTGGTCTCACAGACATACCCTTCTAAGAGGAGTAATCCATGATATGTCAAGTCCCCACCCTCCCTAAAGTTGCCTAGACAAGGGAATTGACAGACCCTCTTCTGAACATTCTTTATCAATCAGAGAACTTGAGAGGTGGGATTTGAATTGCCCTATAATTTTGAAATTTATCCTTTCATACTTGAGTCCTTTTGGTTGAAAGGAGGAAACATTCGTTGGGATATTTCAAATATAGAATAATAAATTTTGGAGATTTCCACCAAGTCCAAGGATGTACTATGTCTCCTAACTGTGTCCAGGACAGAATTTTTATGATTATGCAATTGCTTTCCAATTCTCAGCCTCTGAAATAAACATCTGGACAGGATTATAAAACCCTGTGTGTAGAGACTGGATCCTTAACTGCTGTTTACCAGTGATGTGCTTTAGGTTCCAGGCTCAATAGCACTTCCTTCTCTGTCTGTAACCTTCATCTTTATGTAAAGATGACTTGGGAGAAATGTTACCTGGAGAACTCAAACTTTAGAATGTTTCAGTCACGAGTCTTCTCAGAACTTGTTCCAACTGCTGATTCTCTGCCCCATCACCAGTGAGTCTGATTCCTAAGGTCTAGATAGGTACAGGGAATTGCTATTTTTAATAGGCTTCTTGAGATAACCCTGGTCATGCAGGTTTCTCAGCACACTTTGAGGAACACAGCCCCTAGTCCCCTGAAACATTCTGGATGAGCGCTGTGTGCATCTACTTTGCACAGCCACCTTCATTAAAGAACACACTCTCACACCACACTCTGGACCAATTAATCTGATTTCTCTCATCATGAGTGTTCTAATCACTCACTCTTCCAAGTGGCGAGAGATTTCTCAGAAACCACTTTGGTTTTTGGAGAAGCGGAATGACTGCATCAACACTGATTTTATTTTTGTAATGTGGGCAGAGGACAAAATTAACCTTTTATTTTCTGGTTTAGGGCAATAATTTAGTCCAAAAGGAAAGTCATTAAAATATTCATTGTATTATCTTTTGTACAAATCCTCTTTGTGTTCATATTCTTAGTAATTGAGATTTTGATGAGTGTCAACGTTCAATGTCCCAATATCCAAATTGGGAAGCAGTGCTGTAGGGGAAGAAGGGGAAGGAGTGAGAGTGGGTGAGGTTATTCAAGACAATTTATTTTGGGCACCCTTGCCAGTATTCCTGATTTCAACTCAAGCATTCCACAAACAAGTGGTTCTTGATATTTGGGGGAGAGTCATGAACTACCTTGGGGATCTAACTAAAGATCTAAAATTCCTCACCAGGGACATGTATGTGGACAAAAAAAATTTTCAAGCAATTCTAAGTATGTCATGGGTGCGCCTCTCCCAAAGCTCATCTAGATTTAAAACTTGTGTTCTGAGAAGATTGTGACCCCTCCTTTACAGAAATCCTTTTGTTCCAACCACAGACATTCTTGCATTAGTCCTTATTAATTCTATAACAGTTACCCCAGGTTTTAGATCACCTGAGGGTAACCATTAAATGTGTGAATGTCTGACCTCCACCCTCAGAGAGTGATTCAGCAGTTATAGGGTCCAGCTCAAAACACTGAAGCTATTTTACAAGCCTTCAGTGATATTGATGCAGGTAATAAATGATCACAATTTGGGAAATAGTCAGAATTGAGAAAATGGTCAATGACTCAGAAAGAAATGACTCAACTAGTACAAAAATATAGAAAAAGAAAAGCAAAAAAACCAATCAGACTACTTCCTTCTACCAGATAGAAACCTAGGTAAAAACAGTGGGGTTGTCTTTTCCCATTCCAAACCCTATTCTCTATCTACCTTTCTGTTCAGTTTGGCTATCCTAGAACACTGTATTCATTTATCCCAATGAAAATTGCACATAAAGCCCATTTTAACCTCATATTTTCTGTATGAAATATTGGGAATGGAGATGGATAGGCAGAAAGATTTTTCTCTCACCCCAAACTCTTATAAGAGGGGTACTTGGGCCCATTCATTCTCTTTAATGTGACTTCCTTGTGTTTATGTTTGTGGAGCTGTACTACTTACAACTCATAAGAGACAAGGACAGGGTGTGTTGAGTAGAAAGGCTGCAGAGATTCTTCTTCACCAGCTGTTAAATGTTTCCAGACAGTAACTTGGCTGGATATTTTGAAACTGTGCAGAAGACCCTTTTGTAGGTTGGCAGCAGCTTCTGGTGACCAGTTTTCAACATTTGTTGAGAGTTATGCTTTTGCCAGTGGGTAAGACTACTATAGAAGGAAACAAATGAAGTTTAGACACTCTCCTGCCTTAGAGGGTAGGTTCATCATTTGCCTCACCGATGTATCAGAACAGCGGTCAGAATATAATACAAACCCATCCACCTGACTCTGATCAAACAGAACACAGAGCTGAAAATTCTATCAAAATATCTAAATACCAAATTTTAATTTTCCCTTTCAGAAAATAAATGCATGCTGTTTCTATGGCATTGACCTCAGCTAACTTTTACAAACCCTGGCTTGTCAAACATTCCTCTTTCATCCCTCACTGAAAATAAAGATTGCTTTCAGATCATATGAGAAGTAATGGGAAAAAAAATATTGGCACTTGTGTTCTGATGCAAGAGGACATTTTAGTGGCTCTTATCAAAGTAAAAGAATAAAAAATCTGATGAGTCTTTTATTGTTGACTCAGTGAGATGGTTCCCTTGGCAACTAACATGGGAGGTGATAGAGATGGAAGAGCTGAGAGCTCCTATCCAACTTCACCCACAGCTGACTAAAAGATTTTCAGACAACACTGTTGATGGCATAGGAACAGTATTGAATGCAATGGTGGGGAGAAGTAGGGGTAGCAGGTTGGGGAAGCAGGCACCTTATTAACTATCATGAGTCTGAGTGATATAAAGCATACCAGAGGCACTGCTTCATTTACAGTCAAATCAATTAGATTCAATCAAATCTAATTATTGTATGTTGCTATTTGTCTCTTAAATGATTCCTTGAGTTTCAAAGAACAGAACATTCTAGGTGAGAAAACAGTCAACACATATTTTATTAAAGACCTAATGAGATTTGCACTGTGGTAGGCCATGGTGTTTCAAAGCACAAAAGGGACAACTGGAAGTTTGAAAAACTTGGGTAAACTGAGCTTCCAATGGAAGTAGTATGTGAGAGGCTGTGACACTCTTAGCTTGACAGCGGAGAACTTAAACTCAGGGCTGGCCTCTCACTAATATGCTTTGGAGAAGAAAAAAGAAAACAAAAACAATTAATTGTAGATGTTCTGAGAGGTACTAACAGAGTGGTAATGGAAATGCCTCCATTCCCTCTGTGTCAATGATAGACATGAACATTTGAACAAGAACTTTTTTCTTGCTTTTCCAGAACCCTTTCCATAAACTTAGTACACAAATCTTGGTAAAGCTGTCAACTCAAATTCATATCTCACCTCTTCCCTTGACTGGAGGCATTGGCTGCACTCAGATAACTTTACCTTGGAAATATGTACCAAAACTCCATTTGTTGGGTTTCTGCTTACAAATATGAATTTAGTGAGTTAAGATGTCAATTTCCTGTATATAAAGACAGGATCCATTGAAGTACATATAATTTTTGATAGAACTTAATGCATTTCTGTGAAGTTATAACAATTTAGAGAAATAAACTGAAATATGGTTGAAAGGTTGTTGCTGAACCATGAAAGACGCTAGGATTCTTGGCCTCTGGAGGAGAAGAATTCAACCCGGGGCCAGAGATGAGGCTTGATCGCTCAGAGCTTTTGTGTAATAAAGTTTTATTAAAGTATCAAAGAGATAGAGAAAGCTTGTGACACAGACATCAGAAGAGGGCAGAAAGAATACCCCCCTCCTAGTCTTTAGCTGAATGTTATATAGCTACTAGCAGTCTGCTAATTAAAGAAAGGAAATCTCTCAAAACTCAAAGAATGGCACCAGGCCCCTCACCCACAAGATGCATTTGAGATAATTTTGGCACCAGGTGAGTCAACCTGTGCCATAAAATGATCGACATGTATCTTGAAGAAAGGCAGATTCCCATACAAATATATAGTTTTATTAACATAGATTAGGAGAACAATGTATGAGTGTAACATACTGGTTTGTCAAGTCGGTTCTGAGCATTTAGGTGAAACTGACTTGAAGACTCTCAGGGTAAATGCATAGTACATTAACATAGTTTAAGACAAACATTTCCATAAGAAAAATGCATTGGTTAGCCCAAGGTTTGAGAAAAGTTCAGGTGGAGCCAGGGGTCATTATGGCAACACAAAATTTTAAGAGAAACCTCTTTTTAAATTTGTATGGAAAAGGGGAAAAAAATGTCACACTAGTGTTGTTTCTTCCTGCCGCTTTAGAGAGAGATAAAAAATGTCTGACACTTGCAGCCTATTTCCTCCATTTGGAGACCCCTGGCCTTCCTGCCTGTTACCCTCTCATGGTTAAAGATTTACATGCAACAGTGTTCGTCACAAGAGTGTGATTTATTATACTGTAAAATTGAATATGATATATGTGTTCAACTATACAAAACTGGATAAATAAATTATGACCCCTCCATTATAGCTATTGAAAATCACACTTGTAAATATCAAAGAATACAGAAACATGCCCAATATTAAATATATATACTATAGAGTGAAAAAAACAGGTGGTAAATCATGTAAAAATAGAATATAAGTGATATGTTTACTCATAAAAAACTGGAAGGTCATGCCATTTAAAATTTCATTTAATAGTAAATACTTCTAAGCAGTAATGTTAGGGGAAGCACACTGACTGAAACCGCCTACCCTGGTCAGGCACTATAGTGACCATTTGCATGAATTGTTTACAACAGGAGGTCCTGGTAAGGGAGACAGAACTAATAAGCCACCACCAACCAGAAAAGTTCAGGAAAGATCAAAAGGAGGCATCACATGATCGACCACCTCCCAGAATCCTCTATCTTGTCTGAACAAGGCATGCACCACCAAGAAGGACTCTGAGTCAGATGATTGGCTAAAGACAACCCGGAAACCAATCACATCACCATAAAACCTGAGACTGTGAGCCACGTGGCAGAGCTGTTCTGGGTTCCCTTACCCTACTGCTCTCCACCTGGGTGCCCTTTCCCAATAAAATCTCTTGCTTTGTCAGCACATGTGTCTCCTCTTACAATTCATTTCTGAGTGTTAGACAAGAGCCCAATTTCAGGCCTTGGAAGGGGTCCCCCTTCCTGCAACAGTAAGATTATAGGTAAATTCTGCTTTCCATTTCATGTGTCTGAGATTTCAAAATATTTGACAATGGCCATGCACTATAGTTGCCTATTTTAAAAATTGAGTTGTTTTATCAATGAGTTCTTTATATATGCTGACACAAGTCTGTTGTAGCCACGTGTTCCGAGAAACAAACTCACTCAGAAGGACAAT
The DNA here is from genome assembly GCF_019320065.1 of Cervus canadensis. NCBI lineage: Eukaryota > Metazoa > Chordata > Mammalia > Artiodactyla > Cervidae > Cervus > Cervus canadensis. The sequence goes on along the minus strand of NC_057401.1, from coordinate 30,803,367 downwards.
GCACATAGTGGAGTGCAGTTTATTACACCAGCAGGCCCAAGGCAGAGTCTAGCCAAGGACCCTGACCAGCATTTGTGAAAATCTTTTATACCCCATGTGTATATGTCTGAACCCACCACCCCAAATTCCTTGAGACTTACATAAACTAAGGAAGGGTAAATACAATCCCAATAAACCACATCACTCATGTGCCATGTGCTCAGACATTTAAACAATTAGCCAATAATCAATAAGCATGAGGTTACACTCCGACAGGTACAGAAAAATTTATGGCCTGTCTGGAGGAAGGGGTGATTAGTGTTTGTGTTCTCTTAGGCAATGAGTAACCTGGATACGATCTTCAAGATTCCCCTGTCCAGAGGGGGTCTTATCCTTCTGTTGTCGTTTCCACAGACACTAAACACAGAGTTCAGAGTCCATTGGAGAGGTGGCCGAGCATGATCAGCGTGAACAGGCCTGAGATGGAGCCCAGGCCCTATGAATTCCTTCTTCAAGTCCTCTATCAAATATGTGTTTTGCAAATATTTCCTCCCAGTTGATTCATTTTCATTTTCTCAATTGCCTTATAAAGAGTAAAAGTTTTTAATTTCAGTGAAATACAATTATGAATTTTTTCGATTATGCTTTGAATGTTTTATCTAGGAAACCAAACATACAGTGGAAGGGTATTCTATTGTGCTAATTTTAGCAAAAAGCCTTCAAATCAACAACTTATTCTTAAATCCTGTTGTACTTATGTTTATAATTTTTCATCATATTTCAAGATAAAATTTTGTAAAATCATTTAAAAATAATTTAACAAGTAATTTTGGTTTCCTTTTGAAAGTGAATTCACTTAAAAGTGTTTTGTTTTTTTTTAAACAAAAACAATTCTTGGATAATGAAGACTCTTTGTATAGAGAGAACCTAGTGAGGGGTCTTCATGAAAAAGAACAGTTGTTGTTTAGTCGCTCAGTCATGTCCAACTCTTTTGTGACCCCATGAACAGTAGTCTGCCAAGTTCCTTTATCCATGGAGTTTCCCAGGCAAGATAGTAGGTTGCCAGTTCCTTCTCCAGGAGATCTTCACCACCCAGGGATCGAACATTCATCTCCTGCATTGACAGGCTGATTCTTTACCACTGAGTGACCTGGGAAGCCCCCAAGAAAGACTGTAGGCACCACCAACAAGGAGGAAATTTTCACTGCCTTCCTGACCTCAGTTCCAGATCATTCTGTTTCACAACACTAACCTTCGCCTCACCATTTAGAGATACTTGCCATTAATAGGGATCTCTCAACCCCTCTCCGACATAACATGCAAACCTATATTTTGGATATAGTCTATTTGAAGGGAATGGCCTCTTTCTTGGTGGCTCAGACAGTAAAGAACCTGCCTGCAGTGCAGAAGACCCATATTTGACCCCTGGGTTGGGAAGATCCCCTGGAGAAGGAAATGGCTGTCCACTCCAGTATTCTTGCCTGGAGAATTTCATGGACAAAGGAGCCTGACAGGCTACAGTCCATGGAGTCACAAAGAGTCAGACATGACTGAGTGATTTTCACTAAAGCACTTGAACAGAGTGTAGTTTAGAATTCACCAGCATTTGAAACCAGTTCTGGAGAATCATAGACTGGATTATTCTTCTTAGTACATTAGTGATGCTAGTATTGGGGCCATTTCCTAAAGTGCCTCAGACTTCTCAACACCCTAAAGCATTTGGTTCTGGGATTCTGGTGCTGACAGGAATCTTACCATCCCATCTGCTCTCCCCACTGCCCTCTATGATGAAAACCCAAAATTCTTCAATTTTTTTGAAAAAGAAACCAAAATCAGCAGTGCAACAGAAAACATTACTGGGCTCTACCTCCTTTCTACTGATGATAAAAGGGAAAGCCCAGAGGAAAAAAAAAAGGATTCACATACTCTACCAAGGCAAGACAGCATGGCCACAAGAATGTCATACATAGCCCAAACTGACTCAAAAGTGTGGATCAATTGGTTCTTAAGACAGTGTCAGTAAGTCAAAGGGGATGCTGTACATATTATAAACTGCGTAAAACAAAGTTAAAGTTATTTAAGTCACCACCTTTAAATTTCATTGCATATTTATTGTTTCATAGATAATAACAATTCAATCACAGTACAGTTAAAATTTCAAAACAAGTATTGTTTAACTTTTTTCCAACTCTTTATTTGGAAAATGTTCAAACTCACCAAAATTTTGGAAGAAAGTGCAATGAACATTCAAATATACTTTGTTTAGATAGACCAATTTGCCATATTTGCACTCTGTCTCTCTCTCACTTTTTCTCATTCACTCTTTTTCTCATTCACTCTCCAAACTACTTGAAAGTAAATTGTGCACAGCATAACACTTCATCCCTAAAATTTTAATAAAGCATTAAGAATAAGGACATTTCAAAAGAACCATAATTCTACTTTTACATCTAGTTTTTTTTTCTCAAAGATTCAACCCAGTTATAAAAATTACATTTAGGTGTAATTTTTGCCTTTCAAACTTTTAATTTAGAATAGTCCTCTTGCATTTTGGTTTTGCTTTTCATGATATTGCTTTGGCTATTTCAAGTCTTTTGTGTCTCTATACAACACTTTACAGTTTTTTAATTCTAGTTCTGTGAAAAATGCCATTGGTAATTTGATAAGGGTTGCACTGGATCTGTAGATTGCCTTGGGTAGTATAGTCATTTTGACAATATGGGTTCTTACAATCCAAGAACATGGTGTATCTTTCCATTTGTGTCATCTTCAATTTCTTTCAACAGCAATCTTATAGTTTTTGGAGTATAAGTCTTTTGTCTCCTTAAGTATGTTCATTTCTAAGTATTTTTATTCTTTTTGATGCAATAATTGTTTCCTTAATTTTTCTTTCCAATCTTTTGTTGTTAGTGTATAGAAATGCAAAAAGTTTGTGTATTAATTTTGTATCCTGCAACTTTACCAGGTTCATTGATGAGCTCTAGTAGTTTTCTGGTAGCATCTTTAGTTTTGTTTTGGGGAAATGTAGAACAATTATGATTAGCTTTTTTGATGAATTGTTAGGCAATTAGTTACCTTTTTTGCTTTACCTTACTCTGTAGAGACTTCGGAAAATTCTTGCTATTAGTCATATTGTATGAGTGATTTTGATATAAGAAGTAACTCTATCAATTTTTTTTTTTCAAAAATCTTCCAAACTAGACAAATCTGGGAAGCAAAATTTCAGCTCAAGAAATAAGTACTTAAAAAAAATTTAAATATAGGGCTAATATAATTGCTTATAAGAAGCTTCCTGATTTATTTATATTTCAGTGTGATTCTCTTTTTTTTGGCTCTGGAAAATCAGTCAAAATGCCACAAAAGAAGTGCAAAAACATGACTCTCAGTGTCCAAACAATCTAGTCTAAAAAGTAAAAATAAATTGAGGGAAAAATAAACAAAACAAAACATTACCTTCACCCTCTCTTATGTTCCATAGTTTAAACATCCAGCGTGTTCATGTTTTTCTTTTATCAGGACAATGCTCTCTTCAGAGAATCTGGCACCTTGATTCCCAAAGGCTGGAAAATCATTTTACCTACAGCAGTAGGGCACCAAACTGCAGCGACACAGAAGAGCCAGAATCTCAGGCTTAACTTTGGCCTTTGTAGCACAGACCTTCCCAAAATGCAGTCTCAAATGTCAAGTTTTTACTGTGAGTATAAAGCCTCATTCTTGGCCCACGCATATTGCTGAGAACTTGTAAATGAATTAATGAGCATATCTCACCCCAAGAGAAATGAAAAATCTTTCTTACATGATGAGACCCTGTTCAGGAGGTGGCCTCCTTTTTTCCTGGATTGGAATTTGTGTTTGTCTGCCAAAGCTACTGTGCCTCTCTGAGAGCCAGATTAGGCCCACATGGGGGACGCAGGGTCACTGTTCACATCAGATGCTACCTCAGGCTCAGGCCTACACTCACATTTTCCTCTCTGGGTGGAACACTTCTCCTGGTTTCTCATGACTAACACCTCATCCTCAGGTCTCCATTTAAAGGTTATGTCTTCAGAAGTGTCTTTCTAGGTCACCCAATAGAGATGGATTCTCTAGACATATTTTCTTATAACTCCATGTTCTTGTCATTTAAAACATTTATTATACTCTGCAAATATATCATTTATATCTGTTTATTGCTTATCTCTTCCAGTGAGCTCTGTTTGATGAGGCCAGGAATCATTTCTCTTTGACTAACCACAGCAAATATCATCGCTAGCATAGAGCCTGGCTCATAGCAGGCTTATACTATGTATAAGACATTCAGTACATGTTTGTTCACTGAATGAACTGATCACCTTTCTTCCACTCACATCCTGCACAGGGGGCTATGGCAGCCACCTGGAGAGATCTACAGCAACCAAGCAGAAGCAAGAGCAAATTCACCTTATTCAAAACTATGCAGAAGATTCACAAATGCACCCTATGGCAGGGGTCACAAATAGGCAGGGTGAATTGTGCAAAGCAAGGTCTCTGCTCTCTGCAGCCAATGAAGGAAACCAGAAATCACACAGGCCACATTTAACTAGGCACCTTGTACAAACCCAGAGTAAAGGGCAGGGCCTTTATTGCTCATTTTATAAACTGAGGTTTTTAAAAATTTATACACTGGTGTTAATATCTTCCCCCCTGTGGGTAGAGTAATGAAAGCAACTAGCATGGGAAAAGTAAAACCAAAGAAAATCAGCTTATTGGGATAAAAACTTCCAGAGATAGGGCACAGAGTAAAGCATTTGACACCATCTCTTAGTCAAATGGGGAAATACTTGTCTGAGTAGGCTCAAGTGAATATTGAGTATTCAACTAAAAAGAATGTACTAAACAAAAACATCACACCATCTTCCCAGTGCAACAGAGAACTTTGGGAAGCATTATGTCCACCTTTAACTTTAATCCAGAGATGGCAAAGAAATTGTATCCAATGGGTTAAGTCTGATCCATTGGCAATGGTTGCCCAGAGTGCGAGGCTGTGACAAGTTCTAAGGCTAAGTCTGGGCTCAGTGAGGAAAGGAGCTATGACCAAGTAGTAATGTCTGATGGGCAGAGAGTAGGGAATTAAAATATTCATGCCATATTGTTGTTGTTACCAGTTAAACTGGAAAAAAAAAAAGTGGCAGGAAGGAGATTCTAATAATAAAGAAGATTTTGAGTCAAACTGTAGATGAGGGTGACAAGTGGCTGAACTTCAGGAAAATATCCAACAACAGGCAGAGTCTAGTGGTAACAGCATCAAACCCAAAGAGATGCCATTTCTCCCACCCCATAAAGAACTGACTTCATTCAAGGTCCATGGCCTTCAGAATACCGCCTTTGCTCACCCTTCTTGGGCCTTCCTCTGGAAAGCAGGCACTTTCAGGGCAGTGAACAGTGTCTGGTTGCGCTTTGCTTACTCAGTGCCTTACCAGTGCTGATGCTGGGGTCTTCGCTGGCCCACAGGAGATACGGCTAGTTGGAGAAATTAATCAATGGAGGGAATCCATCATCTCAGATATTCATGGAAAAGTGCACAATAACTGTATTTCATTGTGATGAGCCATGAAAACACCCCTTAAAAATTTTTCCAGAACAACATGATTGCTTACTTATGATTAAATAGTTTATATAAGAAATAGGATGAGTGACCATCCAGGCAAATTGTAGCAGAGAATTGAAGTTGGTTTGCTGTCACTTCTACTCTTTGACTCACTCTCTTTCTCCCCACTGCAGCCACGCCACCATCCTCCCTTCCCCAGTCCCTTTCCTTATAATGAGATCAGCATTTCACAATAACCTTTGCTTAGAGTTAGTATTCCTTCTTTTTAATTTTAAAGCATTTTCTGTCTACATGACTGACTTGGCATTTAAATATGACCTGTACTCTTAATAGTTTTTCTGTGTCCTGTTTCTTCTATTAGGTCATCAGCTTATGGAGGTAGAAACCATGCTTCTGACATATTTGTTCCCTTTATTAAATCCATCAGTGTGCCTTGCACATGGGCAGTGTTTTGCACAACATGTAGAACATATAGTCCATTATGTAACAATGTGGGAGCACATAGAGCTTTAGTTGAAAATCAGGAAGCCTGAGTTGAGAACCTAAGCCTTCACTTAAAAGCTTTGTTGTTGTTCAGTCTCTCAGTCATGTCTGTTTCTTTGTGACCCCATGGACTGCAACATGCCAGGCTTCCTTGTCCTTCACTATCTCTCAGAGTTTGCCCAAACTCATGTCCATTGAGTTGATGACGCCATCCAAGCATCTCTCATCCTCTATTGCCCCCTTCTCCTCCTGCCCTCAATCTTTCCCAGCATCAGGGTCTTTTCCACAGTCAGCTCTTCACATCAGGTGGCCAAAGTATTGGAGCTTCAACTACAGCATCAGTCCTTCCAATGAATATTCAGGGTTGATTTCCTTTAGGATTGACTGGTTTGATCTCTTTGCAGTCCAAGGAACTCTCAAGAGTCTTCTCCAACACCACAATTTAAAAGCATCAATTCTTCAGCATTCAGCCTTCTTTATGGTCCAACTCTCATGTCTATACATGACTACTGGAAAAACCATAGCTTTGACTATACAGACCTTTGTCAGCAAAGTGATATCTCTGCTTTGTGACTTTGGGCAAATTATGTAACTCTCTAAGCTTCTGCTTCAAAATATATAGAATCAAAGTAATTGTATTCTTCTAACAGAGTGATTGGAAGGATAGCATGAGATTATGTCTACAAAGTGCTTCATCAACAAGGAAATATCCTGCAAATATTGAGGAGTATTATTGTTTTAGGAGGAACACCTTATTTTTAGGATCACTTTTTTCTTTTAGCTCCTCTATTTCTTGTAGCTATAAATAAATTCTTGTTTCCTGGTTGTCATTTAGTTTCTCACTTAGGAATAGAGCCATTTACCTCTGCCAACTCTACTTTCTCTTCCAAGAGTGTCAGATGTGCTGGTTTCCTGCTTTTCTTCTGAGTCTATATTAATATGTGAACTAGTAAATATTTCAAGAGAAACAAGCCTTCATAACATATGAGGTTTATGACAAAAATATAGTCTTTGTTCCAACTTTCAAAAAAATTCTTTTTTTAATATAAAAGTAATATGTCGATGAGAGATCACTTGAAAAGTATAGGTAGATAGAAAAAATCAGACTTAAAATTATCCACAGTCCCATTACAATCACCAATAACACTTTGGCATATTTATTTTCAGAGTATTTTCATGCATACATATTTAATATAGTTCTAATAATTAACCATTAATTAATTATTGCTCCACAATAATTCAAATGTTTGATAAACCAACATTTTAGTGGTGACAAAATTTTCATGTGAAGATTTTCCTTAACTTTTACCTAATTCTTAAACCTTGTTTATTTTCAGTTTTCACATTATGAATAGTGCTAATATTAATATCATTGTATATGTCAATTTTGTAATTTCTTTTTTTCTCCACATAAGATAACTTGTTGAGGAAAAATCAGTAGAAGTGGCATTCCTGTGTTAGAGGTGCAAACATTTATAAGCCTCTAATGGCCTGTTTTAATTTATTTTTCTTAAAGAAGCCTACTGTACACTGAGTGTGGCAGCCTTGATGGTGGACATATGATAGTTCAACAGCTCACTGTGATAATGATTAATGTCAATAAGATGAAAATAAAGAAGTGGGCAGAACCCAGGTCACATTATTTAGAAGTAGAAATGGCTGTAGTTCTACTCTCCAGTATAAAGGATAATATGCCAAAGAACATCTCAAGCTTTTTAACACATTTTTCCTTATGTAAAACTGTTTGTTAAGTTGAATAAATTTCACTTTGCTTTCCTGAAGTAGAACTCTGACTTAAAGGCTCTCTGTCAAATACTTCCATGAACTTTAGGACATAAAGTAAGAATGCAAAACCAAAATCCAACTGGATTGAGTTTCAGAGTCAAGGGACATAGCGCAGGGTGATATTTTTAGAGAAAAACTAAATTGAATCTTTAAGGAGATAAGACCAGTAACTAAGCTATATCACTGAAACTACACTTTCATTGAAATTTTCTCCCAAACTTGAGAAAGAGTAAGGCCCTGGCATAACTAACTCAGGAAGTTATTTATAATTATTTGTTTAATTAAACATGGAGGAGAAGCAATTCTACCATTACATGCAATATTTTGATAGAGATTTTCTGCTGAAAAGCAAACAGCATGCATTTTATTTGGACTCACTCTCAAGAAGATATTTGGAAAAGAACTTACCAAGAAAATGGTATTTTCTTCCTTTACCCCTTCAAAATGGTGGGGTTCTAAACTTTTCTCTCTCTTTCTTCCAAAACAAAATTTTGTTGACAGAAATACACAAATCATTGAGAGATTTGGAGACTTGCCTTGGTTGTTTTTGTTCACATTTTTGTTTCTTAAAATGAGAACTAGAAAGGCAAGGAGAGAGAAATTTGGCATTTTCCTCAGCAGTGATTTGGAATTTTGCTTTCTCCCTGTCATCTGACTTATCATTCTGGAGGAGCCAAAGAAGCTAACCAGGATAATGTGCATCCTAACCCGGTGTGGGCAATGGCTGCCTTGGGATCCGAGCTGAGAGACCTTTTCTATACACACACACACTGAATATTACTCAGCTATAAAAAGAATAAAATCTTGCCATTTGTGACAACATAGATGGACCTAAAGGGTATTATGCTAAGTGAAATAAGCCAGACAGAAAAAGACAAGTACTGTATGATTTCACTTATATGTGGAACCTAAAAAATAAAAAAATGAAGAAATATACCTAAACAGAAGCAGAGTCATAGATATAGAGAACAAACAGGTAATTGCCAGAGGAGAGAGATGGTGGAAAGAAGAGAGAAACAGATGAGAGAGATTAAGACATACAAACTTACAGTTATAAAATAAATGAGTCACAGGTATGAAATGTACAGTATGGGAAATATCATCAATAATTATGCAATATCTTAACAGATAATAATTAGACTTATAATAGATGATAATTAGACTTATGGTGATAATTTTGAAAAGTATAAACTTCTATTTCTTGATTTATCAACTCTGGACAGTGTCTTTTAACTCCCAGTAAGAAAGAAGAAACAAACATTCTAATGTATTTATTACAGTATTATTTTTGTATTGCCTGGGCTTATAGAATTTATAATCTGTGAACTTTTCCCTACCACTTTTTAGATCAGTGTTATATTTCTTTGAAGTCTGTGTTCCCTTTCTAGTTTTTTTATTTTTTATGTCTTTACTAGCAGGAGACATTGGTTGGCAAAATGTTCATCAAGCAGATTTTTTATGAACAGTTCATGACTACTATATTCTCAGTTTCTTTATGTTTATGATATCTACCTGTTTCTTTACATATGAATCACTATGTCGCTACACAAGAAAGTCTTTGAATTATGTTATCTTTCCCTCAGAATTTTAGAGCTATTACTCCACTGTCTTTGTTTTTATGGTTGCTAGGGAGAAACATGAAATCACTTTTTCCATTACAGGATGATGTATTTTTTCTGCCTAGGTGCCTAAAGATCTTTTACTTTATCTTCAAGATTTTGTTAAATTACAAGGATATGTCTTAGTGTGATTTATGTTGAATCATACTTTCCTTGGACCACAGTGTTCCCTTTGAATCTACAAGTTTTGTTCTACTTTAATTTCAGAACATGTTCTCATTATAGCTTTACACATTTTTTTTTATCCTGGGGTTTCCTACTTCATTGTCAGCAATTATTCTTTTATTTATTCATTTGTCTAACCTCACTCTTGACTCAATTCTTCAGCTCTTATTTTTTTATTCTTTACTTACTATTTTTCTCTTACAATTTCCCTCTATAGCATTAATTTGGTTTTCAGTTCTTTTGTTCTTTACTTGCTGATCATATTTTTTTCAGTCCCAAAATGGTATATCCTTTGTTCCTAATTTATTTGCTTGGCTCTTATCTCCTTTTCTATTTTTTAGAATTCTTATTGGAGTTCAGTTGTTTTACAATGTTCTATTAATTTCAGGTGGACAGCAAAATGAATCAATTATAATATATCCACTCTTTTTTAGATTCTTGTCCCGTATAGGTATTACAGAATATTGAGTAGAGTTCTCTGTGCTATACAGTAAGTTCTTATTAATTATCTATTTTATATATAGTAGCATGTATATGTCTCTCTTCTCCCAATTTATCCCTCCCTCACCTTTCCCCATTGATAATCATGTCTGTTTTCTACATCTGTGACTCTATTTCTGTTATAAAAATAAGTTCATTTGTATCATTTTTTAACATTCCACATATAAGTGATATCATGCTATATTTGTCTTTCTCTGTTTAACTTACTTTGCTTAGTATGGCAGTCTCTGGGTCCATCTATGTTGCTGCAAAGGTATTATTTTTATGGCTGAGTAATATTCCATTGTATACGTGAGCCACATCTTGTATAATCACTCCTCTGTTACAGACATTTAGGTTGGTTCCCTGTCTTGGCTATAGTAAATAGTGCTGCAATGAATACTGGGGTCCATGATCCAATGAATATTGCCAATTTGATCTCTGATTCCTCTGCCTTTTCTAAATCCAGTGTGTAAATCTAAAAGTTCTTGGTTCACAGACTGCTGAAGCCTAACTTGAAGGCTTTTGAGGATTACCTTGCTAACATGTGAAATGAGCACATTTTTACTGTAGTTTGAACATTCTTTGGCATTGCCTTTCTTTTGAATTGGACTGAAAAGTCACCTTTTCCAGTCTTGTGGCCACTGCTGAGTTTTCCCAAATTTGCTGGCTGGCTCTAGGTGAGTAACCACACCATCGTGATTATCCAGGTCATTAAGACCTTTTTTATATAGTTCTTCTGTGTATACTTGCCACCTCTTAATATCTTCTGTTACTGTTATGTCCTTGCTGTTTCTGTCCTTTATTGTGCTATCTTTGCATGAAATGTTCCCTTGGTACCTCCAATTTTTTTGAATGCATCTCTAGTGTTTCCCATCCTATTGCATTTACCTGGGTTCAAATCCCTGACGTTACCATTGTCAGCCTGTGACTTCAGGCAAATTACTTGGCACATCTGTGCTTTAGTTTTCTCACTTCAAAAATGGAGAGAATTACTGTACCTATATTACTAAAGTCATTGAAAGGATTAAATGAGCTAATATACATAAAATGCTTAGATTATTCACTACTGCATAGTAAGTGCTATAAATAGTGTTTATTATTGACATTTCTGTAGAATAATTATAAGTTCATAATGCTAACTTTAAGGCACTAAAATAACCAGTTAGTTCTCTGAAAGATTAAAGGAACATAAAGTGATGGTTAAACTGGAAGAATCTCTTACTTTCCCACATTTGAACTATACATTATTCTGTATTTTATTGTATCATATTTCGTTAAAAACCAAGCATTCATGTGGCATTTGTATTTATTAATTTTGATTAAGCCAAATACCCCATTATTCAACCATTAGGATAACTCCTTGTTTCATAGATAGTTTATGACAAATTTAACTAATTTTAGTAGTTTATGGCTAACTTGACACTAAACTGTAAATTTTGGATACCCCTCAGATACTGAGTAATAGAATCAAAAGACATATATAAAGAATACACATTAAGCAACTTATGTACTCCATGAGGATAATACATAATTTTGCTGTGAAGCAGAAATACAATATTGTCAACCTAGCTTTCATATCAGTGCTGTTTCTACTGTGCTCATTGTATTTAATTCAAGTATAAAATCAAATTTCATTTGTATGCTTAAAATATCTAATGGAAGTATTCACTCTTACAAATAGTGTATTTTGCAAAAGTATCTATATTATATAACAAAATTAAGAACTTTAAGTGCATACTTTACTTAGCAGTTTCCTTAACTTTAATTTTTAAGAAAGAAGATATTTTTCAAAGGCTATAAGTAAAAAGGAAAGGAAAATCCCAACCTTCAAAAGAAAGATTACATGACACAATATTGAAAACAGCAGAAAGAAGGCAGTGGGAATTGATGTCTTTATAATCTGACAAGCAAGTCATTTTTTTCTCAACCATCAGGAACAAAAATCAGTGAGCCACATGTATCATGACTAGACAATACTTGCTCAATAGACAGGTAGATTGATAGACTGATGATAGATAGATACATAGGTAGATAGACATCCAATCTCCAAAAACACTCGGATTTTCTAAGTTTGCTAAATTGCTTCAGTCATGTCTGACTCTTTGCATCTCTATGGACTGTAGCCCACCAGGCTACTCTGTCTGTCCATGTGATTCTTCAGGCAAGAATATTGGAGTGGGTTGCTATGCCCTCCTCCAGGGGATCTTCCTGACCCAGTGATGGAACCTGCATCTCTTACATCTCCTGTGTTGGTAGGTGGGTTCTTTACCATTAGCACAACCTGTGAGTCCCCTTTTCTAAGTTTAGTCTTATCTCAACCTCAACAGAGCCTCCACCCAGAAGTGAAGGAAAATATCCTCTTAGACTAGGAAAGTCTAAGTTGCTTACAACAATTATCAAGTTGATATCATTTTATTTTCACTTAACAAATGCAGTTGCTGTACTAAGTTAATAGTGTCTCCATAAAATTCATGTTCACCCCAAACCTGTGAATATGATTTTATTGGGAAATAAGATCTTTGCAGATGTAAGATGAGGTCATACTGGATTAGTGTGAGCTCTAAATCCAATATGACTGGTACCCTTATAAGAAGAGAGAAATTTGGACACAGGGATATAAACACACAGAAAGTGTGTGTTGATGAAGGCCAAAACTTGAGTGATGTTTCTGTGAGCCAAAGAATAATAAGATTTGCCAGTAATCATCAGAATCTAGGAGAGAGGCAAGAGGTTCTTTCTTGGAGTTTCTAACAAGAAGCCAATGCTCTTGACAATCTGATTTAGGACTTCTGGCCTCCTGCACTGTGAGAGAATAAATTTCTGTTGTTTTAAGCCTGCTAGTTTGTGGTGATTTGTTTTATCAGGCCTAGGAAATGAATACAGTTGCTTAGTTACCTGCTTTCTCATCTCATGGTTGACTAAAGCAGCTATTGAGAAGGGATAAGAAGGTATATTTTGAAATAACTTTTAATACTCAAAATGGTTTAATGATTGTTCCAGCTCAGTAGAATGGGAATTCCCTTCTTGGCTGTTGGGACTCCCTCAGTATCTATCTGCAAGTTGATATGATGAGAACTTTGATTTTGGTTGATAGAAAAATCAGAACAATTGGAGCAAATATAGGTGGGAAGAGGTGGACAATGGAAGAGAGTGGCATGGTAATTCTCTCCAACTCCAGGCCTGCTGGACTATTCATCAGTGCTTCTGAAGGGAGGGATTTAAAAGGAGAACCTAAATCAGCTGTTTTCATGGGCAATTCCATGAAAGTTTGGTGTTGCTAGGATCAAGTAACAATGTAAAAATCAAGGTGAAAAAAAGTTTCTCCTGCACATTTGGTCTGCAGCTCTTGTACTATAATTGTTCTGAGGATAACACTGGTGATTTAATGTACATTAAGTGCTTAAAATAGGTCTGACTTGCAGTAAGTGGGGGTTTCCAGATGTGCTGAGTACCTCCTAAATCAATGAACACAGTGAGGGGAGAGACCATGTTTGGTCACTGTCGCCTCAGGGACAAAGCAGACAGTAAGTGGTAACTGATTGAACATTGGATATGCCATGCACAGCACTGCATGCCGAAAACACAGGGGAATAAGACCTCACTGTCCCACAGGCCAGTAGGACTGAGATAAAGTGATGAAGCTAATCCAAGTGGGATATTTTAAAATAAAATTTTAATATTTTTTCCCAACATGACCCAAATAAAAGGTTTGGCTTTAAATATCTGGGAAATTAATTGATGTGAAATAACTTGTTTCTCCCAAACTCTCAGATAAATCAAATGAGAAGGAAATTAGGGAAAGCAACAGATAAATAGTCATTTCAAGTGAATGCACTGAAATGAATGCATTTCCTTTGAAAATTCTTGAAGCATAACTCCTTAACCATTAAAAGATACTTGGTTGTGTTTTTTTTTTTTTCCCCTAAACACAGGCAAGGCATTTCACTCTTACAGCTCTCTGAATATAGAAATATACTGTAGAACTCCCAGTTACAATATTTTTATTTAAAAAGCCAACAGGATCTATTTCTTCCTGTAACTTATAGCAGAAATAAGATCCTTTTCCAAGCAATGTGATTAAGATTATTACTTTGAAAAAGTCTAATAGCCACTTCTGATCTTCCTCAGACAAAAAGAATAGAAAACATCTACTGTACTATCCCTTGAGCTTTTGGCTGAACTCAGGATATTTTGGCAATCTCTCTTTCTGATCTCTGCACCCGGTAAATATTTAATATTGCCAGTTTCCTGTAATGTAAATGCATTATGAAAACAACACGACAGCTGTGTGTATAGAAAATTTTGACAGGGCTGTGCAAATGGAAGAATTCTTTGAACAAGAGAGATGAAGTCAATAGAGTTCTAATGATAAATAGAAGGGGATTGAGTCTCTCAACTCCCATGCCAACAAATAATAAATTTCCTTCCAGACTCACTACAAAACAGAGCTGAATTCTGAGGTTCCCAGAAGGACATGCCCCAATGCCAATCCTTATCTTAAAGAAGGAGAGTCCATTGCCCTAGTGGAGAGTGTCATTCAAATGGATTTCATTGTCCATTTTATAATGGATTTATAACCTTAGTAAGAATATTATGTTCTATAATGCAGCAATGTGATTACCACAACACTGCTCAGAATTTAGAGGGATCATCACATAGTTCCGGAGTGAAAAACCATAACTATAACAAACAGTAGAAAAAAAGATTTGTCAACTGTCTAAGCAAAATACACAAAATATTTGATACACATTAGCTTCTTTCCCTACATCTTACTTCTTTTTATCCTTTGTCAAGCTTTCAAAGTGTGAGTACTTACTTCCAAGCTTTAAAACAAACAAAATTTAAAAAACAAACAACCGCCCCACTGCCCAGTAATTTCCTCTGCTTTTCCTACCCCTTTTCCACAGATGAATGCACTGTCTTTTGTTGGTTCCCCTTGATTCTCCTGACACATATATAAATAGTGCGCACGTCCTCAGTCCTTCAGTCGTGTCCGGCTCTGAGACCCCATGGACTGTAGCCTGCCAGGCTCCTCTGACTATGGGATTTTCCTGGCAAGAATACTGGAGTGGGTTGCCATTTTCTCCTTCAGGAGGTCTTCCCAACCCAGGGGTCAAATCTGCCTCTCCTACATCTCCTGTGTCTCTTGCATTAGAAGGTGGATTCTTTACCACTGAGCCACACATATAAATAGAACTTTTATTAAATTATCTTCAGTTAATCTATTTAAGTAGCTATCTGTTTTCTATCAGAACTTTGATACATCCATCATTTTTTCTTTCTTTTGTTCAAATCTATTTCAGGAATTGGGAGGAAGATATATGTACCATATATCTCATACATCTTACAATTCTATGAACTGACATTGGTTAACATTCACCATTGATAAGATATGAAAAGTAAGGTGGGAAATAGAAAATATTTCTCTTTTAATTCAAGTTTTAATTAAACATCAATACTCTATAGAGAAGCACAGCATGGTCACACTTTATTTCTGTATTTTCCACAGAAGTGAGAAAGATTACATGTTGACCTCATTTTCCTTTTGACCTCCTACTGGTGAGTCATTTTTAGTCTCATATCATCTCTTTAGTGAAGCCCCATGATTTAGGTAAAGGTCTACTGCTAGTTGTGACTAAACACAGAATATTGTGGCAAAAAAAAAGAAGAACACAGTTCAAATCAAGGATAGGTATGTCCCTGAGAGGAAGAAAAGCATCATGAGAAATTAAAAAGTGCAAAAACAGTGTCATGCATATCTCACTTAGCCATTCAGGATGTGTGCTGTCTTTCTGAAATGAATATTCACTCCAAAAGGTCAGATGAGAATTACCCACCTGATGACTGCTACCCACTTCCACTGATTCATATGAGGATTAATGATAGGAGAGAAGAAATGGAGGATGCTCCCTTCAGCACTGGGAAATCTTGGGCAGAAAAGTGAGCAACTCTTAGGTACTAAGTGCTGCATTTCCCTCGGTGAGCCTGCTTTAGTACTCATAATCCTCAACAGTGATTGAGGATTGTGCTGTGTGCCAGGAACCAGACCAATTACTTTAAATAAATATATTGCCTCATTAACTACCACAATAAGCCCATTTGTATGCTGGGAACTCTATTCCTTTTCTGTATGAGGAACCTGAAACACAAGGTTTAAGCAAGTTATAGGAGTTAAAGTGAGAATACAGAGAATCCAGGATGTAAATTCCAGCCACCTTGGTCCCGAAGCTGTGCTCCAGTACTCTATACTGCTCCCAAGAAGTGGGAGAATTTCTGAAGAAAGAAAAAAAAAAAACCAGCCAGAGGATAAATTTCTGGAATTGATGGAAATTATGACCATGTCAATTTTAGTGAAAGGAGTGTAGTTGATTTATATTTAATTACGTGCATGACTTAAAGTCTAATTAATAGAAAAAGTATAGACTAAAATATTCTGGCTAAATTTGTTTCTCCACACTGAGATTATTGAAACAACCCACAAGAAACTAAAATGGACAGCTATAAAACTGATACTAAATTTTTAAGATTTTACTTGCTAGAAGATTAATCTTTTCTTAACTACATGAACAACAGCTCTGTTTTCTCTCACTCAGAAAAATGAGTCATCACACTGATTTTTTTCCTGTTCAGAAACTAGAGAAATTCACCCTGCCCAAGAATCTGGCTTGGCCCAAAACATAAAATGGGTTTCATTTGAAAACTCTTCTCTGCCTGAAAAGAGAAGGGTGACTACTCTTTTAACTTGGAATGCCCAGAAGCAGATCCTAAGACAAGGATTCAAGTGCAAGTCAATCATTTGGTTGGACATCCCAGTAAGACCCCTCTAGGGGAATAGGGACATAAGATGGTAGAAAAGGTAGTTAATAAGGGGTAGACTACCACATCAGCTGCCACTGAGGCTACCAAAACTTAGGTCCATTAAGGAATTCTGGAAAATAGCAAAGAACCCTCCTCAGAATAATCTGTCCAAGCTGAGGTATTTATCCACCAAGTCTTTGTCAGTCAGGACAAAAAGTCCTGCAGAGAATCACCGGTATTTACATAAAGCACCTTTTGGGTTGAGTGCAGTCATATAGATGGAAGTCCGTGGAATTTTCTGTTTCTTACTTAATGAAAGGCTCATGAGCACAATCTGAAAACAGGAGGGTTAACAAAAGAAAACTTGTGCCCTCATATATTCTACTGTTATGTCCAGAGACAAATGTATCAATTATTTTTGTAATTAGTAAAATGTTTCTCTATTTCAATAAGGATTTATTTATAGTCTAAGAATTAATATTTATCCTAGGAGGATGTTTGTGGATGTATGTTTTTGATCTATTTGGATTATTAGGAAGGATAAGGAGACATACACATAACTAACAAATTTTAGAGAGCCATATCACATTCTCATCCCCAAACCCTTTGATCTAGCTGGTACTGCTTTATGCTGAACAACTCAGAATTTGGAATATATATTACTGGTGGAATATAATATCCATAGATGTCCTTAGGGCAGGGAGTGGGTGATTTTCAGATTCATATCAACTTGTGTAAATAAGGAATGGAGTTGCTCCCTCTAGAGAGGTGGAGATCTCCTTTGGGAAGTTCAAAAGAGGCAGTCTTAGGAGTGAGGATCTAACTGTAATGGAGCAACCAAGAATTGAGGTACAGCCATGAGAGAACTTCCTGTAAAGGGCTTAATATTCTAGTAGGTTTTTTTGGGTTTTTTTTTTTTTTGGTGGATAATGGAAAAAGCCCTATTTGATATACAGTCTTTTTTTTTTTTTTTTTTCATTTATTTTTATTAGTTGGAGGCTAATTACTTTACAATATTGTAGTGGTTTTTGTCATACATTGACATGAATCAGCCATGGATTTACATGTATTCCCCATCCCGATCCCCCCTCCCACCTCCCTCTCCACCTGATTCCTCTGGGTCTTCCCAGTGCACCAGACCCGAGCACTTGTCTCATGCATCCAACCTGGGCTGGTGATCTGTTTCACCCTAGATAATATACATGTTTCGATGCTATTCTCTCTAAATATCCCACCCTCGCCTTCTCCCACAGAGTCCAAAATTCTGTTCATCTGTGTCTCTTTTTCTGTTTTGCATATAGGGTTATTGTTACTATCTTTCTAAATTCCATATACAGTCTTAAGTGTACCTGATCCCCACTGTAGTTTCTTTTACTAACCTGCAACCTTTCAATAAAAGCTGATGCACCATACAGACTTCTATGGCAACCATGGGAAGTATTCACCACCCTGTACTTATTTCACCACTGAGAACAGCAAAGAGGACTGACTGTATCATTTATTTCCCCACAGAGAATGGCACAAGCACCGCATCTCCTTATGGATGTGACATTTTAGTTCAAGAATTTCAGGGCAGGACTAGCAGCAAAAAGAGAGACAGCCCAGAGGAGACTTGGGACCAAGTGGAGGATATGATTGATGAGTGACTCAGGGTGGGTATTAAACAAACTCACGTTTTTTGTAAATATACCAGAGAATGGAATGAGGGAGCTTGATATTTGCCTTGCAATTAGCAGCAAGAATAACAACTAGCAATCATAACTAACTCAAATTCCAATTATGATGCTGCCCTGATAGCTGAGCTTGTTACTGTCTTCATTTCTAAGCTGTGCATGAGAGCTGGCTCAATAACTGAATACTGAATTAGAGCTCAGGAAACTCAAGTAATGATTTAATTTTGGTTTTTAAATGTAAAGTTTAAGAATCTATTATTACTCCCTTAGTACTTATCTCAGTAAATAATTATTATACATAGATAAAAATTAATTCCTTTGAAATTGTGTGTCATTTTCTTGTATGATATTGAGAAAGTATTAGTTTTATGTGATCATTTTTCAATCAGACAGCAACCCAGGAGACATGACTAGATTTTGCCAGGCACTATTATAAGTTGAGAACCAGTTATTATAACCAATACCTTCTAAAACATGGAAAAGAAGCATAAGGTATGGGAGTTAGTTAATACGTTAAGGTATTAACATATTTGGAAGTTAAAGATCCTGAGAAATATACATGTTATGCCATAGGATAGGAGAATATAATCAGTAGGAATATGAATCATAACAGGGTAAAAATAGTATCTCATAATTATCACTACATGTTATGATATATTAAGTATTATCATTGTTAGGATAAAATAAAAATGGATATATAACAAGGAATGTGTACCTCATTCCAAAGAATCAGATCAGTTGGAAATGAAGACAGAATAGCATTATATATCAAGAAGATATAACTTAAAATAGCTTTATTTTTTTTTTACTTTTTTATTACTTTGTAACTTTTTCTGTTTAATAAAGTAATACATGGCTTTTGCCAAAACAACAACAACAACAGCAGCAGCAGCAAAACAAACATCCAAAAGTTAGGAGAAAAAAGAATTAAAACATCACTATTGTCACCACCACATATTTATTTACATTCTAGAAGAAGATACACTCAAATAAACCTCCACATTTGAAGAAGACATCATGACGTAAATATTTGCATAGAGACAAAAACAGAGGCCAAAACTGGGGATCTCGTTTTTAGAAGTGACTTCTTGTTCAGTTGCTCAGTCGTGTCTGACTCTTTGCCATCCTCTGTTGTTTCCTTCTCCTCATGCCTTCAGTCTTTCCTAGCATCAGGATCTTTTCTAATGAGTCATCTCTTTGCATCAGGTGGCCAAAGTATTGGAGCTTCAGCTTCAGCATCAGTCCTTCCAATGACTATTCAGGATTGATTTCCTTTAGGACTGACTGGTTTGATTTCCTTGCAGTCCAAGGGACTCTCAAGCCTTCTCCAACACAACAGTTCAAAAGTGTCAATTCTCCGGTGCTCAGCCTTCTTTTTTTTTTTTTTTTTTCCGCTCAGCCTTCTTTATGGTCCAACTCTCACATTCAGGCATGACTACTGGAAAAACCGTAACTTTGACTAGATGGGCCTTTGTTGACAAAGTAATGTCTCTGCTTTTTAATATGCTGCCTAGGTTGGTCATAGCTTTTCTTATAAGGAGCAAGTGTGTTTTAATTTCATGCCTGCAGTCACCATCTGCAGCAGTTTTAGAGCCCAAGAAAATAAAGCCTGTCACTGTTTCCATTGTTTCCCCATCTATTTGGCATGAAGTGATAGGACCGGATGCTTTGATTTTAGTTTTTTGAATGTTGAGTTTTAAGCCAGCTTTTTCACTCTCCTCTTTCACTTTCATCAAGAGGCTCTTCAGTTCCTCTTCACTATCTGCCATAAGGGTGGTGTCATCTGCATATCTGAGGTTTTTGATATTTCTCCCGGCAATCTTGATTCTAGCTTGTACTTCATCCTGTCTGGCATTTTGCATAATGTACTTTCTCTGCACACAAGTTAAATAAGCAGGGTGACAATATACAGCCTTGACGTACTCCTTTCCCAATTTGGAACCAGTCTGTTGTTCCATGTCCAGTTCTAACTGTTTCTTCTTAACCTGCATACAGGTTTCTCAGGAGGCAGGTAAGGCAGGTAAGGTGGTCTAGTATTTCCATCTCTTGAAGAATTTTCCAGTTTGTTTTGATCCACCCAGTCAAGGGCTTTAGCATAGTCAATGAAGCAAAAGTAGATGCTTTTCTGGAATTCTCTTGCTTTTTCTATGATCCAACAAGTGTTGGCAATTTGATCTCTTGTTCCTCTGCCTTTTCTGAATCCAGCTTGAACATCTGGAAATTCTTGGTTCACGTACTTTTGAAGCCTAGCTTGGAGAATTTTGAGCAATACTTTGCTAGTGGGTGAAATGAGTACAATTGTGCGATAGTTTGAACATTCTTTGGCATTGTCCTTCTTTGGGATTGGAATGAAAACTGACTTTTTCCAGTCCTTTGGCCACTGCTGAGTTTTCCAAATTTGCTAAGATATTGAGAGCAGCACTTTTATAGCATCATCTTTTAGGATTTGAAATAGCTCAGCTAGAATTTCATCACCTCCACTAACTTTGTTCATAGTGATGCTTCCTAAGTCCCCCTTGACTTTGCACTCCAGGCTGTCTGGCTCTAGGTGAGTGATCACACTATTTCTGGTATCTGGGTCATTGAGATCTTTTTTTGTATAGTTCCTCTGTATATTCTTGACACCTCTTCTTAACATCTACTTTCGTTATGTCCATACCATTTCTGTTCTTTATTTTGCCAATCTTTGTATGAAATGTTCCCTTGGTATCTCTAATTTTCTTGAAGAGATCTGTTAGAGGTGACTAGCTGGTGCCTAACTGATATGAGAGCTGGATATGAGGGTTGACAGTTCAAAAACTAGTAGAGGTTAGATATAACAGTAATGGAAATCATCACAGAATAAGGAATGGAAATTATAATGATAATAATAATAGCTACTATTTAAGACAGCCTAGCTCTATGCCAGGCACTATACAAAGCATCCTACATGTATTATCTATTTTACTATCACAAACCAGTGAGCTAGATATTACATCGTTTACATGGGATACTAAGTAATTTGCCTCTGTATGCACAGAGCAGGTAAATTATATTAGCCATCAAGGACTTCAACTCCCAGATATATACTAAAAGTTTCATTCAGCACAGCATATTATATGTTCTGCTAGACCAAACTGCTAACAGTCTCATGACCCTTGTAGCTGCGGAAATCATCAGAGCATCTCTTTTACTACCAGGAAAGAATTAGTTATTGAAATGATGGAAGAAATACTGACCTTGAGAAACAGGGCATTTCTGAATTGCTCTTGTACCCACTATAATAACTTCACCACTACTTTTCTTTCCTGAGTCATGAGTATCCTACATCTTATTCTGAGCTGGAGAGACCGTATCTGGCTGCTGCCAAGACTGTACTCAGGTCACAGAAAGCTGGGGAAGTGAGCTTCTGACTTGTTTACTTTGAGGCTAGATGCTGTCTATGCTTCTCACCATGGTGCAGAGTGAAGGGCTCCGAATACTGGAGGAAGGTCAGCTCCTGGGCTGCCAGAACACAGCAAATGTTTGAGGGGAAGCTACTCTCATTAGAGGAATGCTCTATTGAGGGAGGAAATAAAGGGAGGAGAAAGATTTAAAAGAAAAAAAAGTAAAAGGTCTATCATATATCAACTCTTTCTTCTCATAAGTTCTTTTGTTCTCATTTTTATTTATTTTTTAATAAATATGCAGTCATTTATTTTTCACATATTTTCTCCATTTCAACACAGGTGGTCTCTGACTAATAAATTTAAAATATTTTGACCTGAAAGAAAGTATGAAAAATAAATGACTTCCATTTCTTTATAGCAGTCTTTTTCAAATTGTCCTCTAAAGAGTTCCACAGGGGTCCTGAAGAGGTCCCTCAGGAGATAGGAGGGCTCAAGACTCTTTGACTGATTGCAGCTTTACTGAGGTACAATCAACAAATAAAATTGTAAAATATTTAATGTGTGCATTGTGTTGATTTGATATTTGTATACATCATGTGAAAGGCGTCCCATCACCTAGTTAACACATCCATCACTTTGAATATTTATCTTTCTTTTCTTCCCTTTTCTTTTCTTTCAATAATTTTTCTTCTTTGAGAAAAAATTTAATGAGAAAATTTAAATTCTACTCTCAGCAAATTTAAATACATACTACTCCCTTTTTTCAAGTTTATTCAGGTGACTCATGTAGGTGACAACTCTGTAGAAGCAATAAAATATTGCTCTGAGGTTGCAGATAAGAAATAAATTGTTTGTTGCTGTTCACTCACTCAGTGGTGTCCAACTCTTTGTGACCCCATGAACTATAGCACACCCAGGTTCCCCGTCCTTCGCTGTCTCCTGGAGTTTGCTCAAAGTCGTGTCCATTGAGTTGATTATGCCATCCAAAATAGGGATGTTAATTAGTTAAAATGGTTTAGAATCTATTGATCTCTGCAACTAGAAGATAATGCCACAGTGTGTCTTTGAACTCCAAATCTCTTCAAACTGGGGCATGGTAGGAAGAGGGAGGACCATAAGCATTGGGTTTGTTTCTAAATGGCCAGGATCCAGGTGGAACTATACAGGGAAGCTAATTCTTTTAACAGCAAACCCGAGGAAAAGATCATTGACTCTGCCACCTTAGGTAAGTTAGACTCAGAGCTATGAATTTCTGTGATTTTGTGGGGAGAAACTTTCAAATTTAGGATTAAAACCCATCTTTAATTTGTCAGAGTGTCAAAAGGCTCTTATGATTCCTAGGGATTATATTTTCAGTTCTTCTTATAGCTATTAATGTGTCTAAAAGTCATTAACATTTTAAATAGATGAACAGTTTATGTTTTACTCAAGCTATATTTCATTCTCTTAAGGCAGAGTAATATATATATATACACATGTATATACAGCTTCCTGGTGGTCTTGTGGCTAGGATTCAGAGCTTTCATCACCACGGCCCAGGTATACATATGTATATACATGAAAGATATGACATATTCTTCAAAGTTGAAACTTAAACCACTGTTTTGCCCTTCTCTAGTCATAGAAATGTAGTGATTTTTCTCTTCATTTTCCATAAACACCTACCATGCTGTCAAACAATTATATACAACAGTGCTGACTCAAAGAATAGGTGTATAATGAAATGCCTTTGTGCTAGGAAATAGCCATTCCAATAAAAATGGTTCTATTAAGGTTATTTTTATACTGCTGAATTCTCCAGGGTTTCTTGTTTCTGTTTTTTAGATAACAGAGCATTAATACAGCTATGGGCCATTCTACATTCTACACGGGAAACTCTTTTTATTTGGGTCTCCCACTGGGCAGAATTCACATCCTCTATTTTATTTCTTTTCTAACAGTATCACACATTTACAGCTTACTTGATTGGTGCCATACACTTTTTTAGCATATCACTTATTCTCCATGGAAAATACCTTTAGTGGCAGCAGATTTCAAAGTCATGTTTTTTGTACCAACTTTTCTCCCTGGTTGTTCCAGCACAAGCTGGAATATGGCTACATATTAAAACATTTTTAGGATTTCAGCAATAGATATTCATTTGAAGAATATAAAAACATATATTAGATTTATTGCTTTTTTCATATTCACAAGTAATATATTCCTTTAAAATATGGTAGATTATGTGGAATTACAAATACATCCTTATTTTTCTCTACTCTTCATATTTCTGTGAGGCTCAGCTTCAGCTGACTTGTGAAATAATAGACCAACATCAGTGTTTTGGTGAGTTCAAGTTCATTGGTTAGATATTTCTTTTAATTATTAAAAAGTGCCAATATTTCAGTGACAAACCTATTTCAGGGACAACTGAAAGCATTATGATTATCTCAACCATCTAAATAAATTCCAAATCATTGCTTAAACAGTCATGTAAATGCAGGAGGTTAAATTATATAACACAAATGAGTGTCCATAGATTCTACCTATGTAGTTTGGTAATGATAATACAGAAATTGATGAACTATAAACAATTAAGAAATCTGCATTGCAAGTTAATAATGCAAGTTTCCAGAAAGATAAAATCTCTATCCTTCCCTGTATCTCAGGATATTTTGGAAAATAAAACAGAGGAGAGTGTTTTTATTTTGAAAATCTAACTTCAAGGTAAGAACTGAAAGGAAACAAAATTTTATTTAGAAGTAAGCCAAACCAAAACCAAATTATAAAAAGCACACATATAGTGGAATAGAAAAATTTCAACACTTTCTGGAGGCACATAGTGAAAACATTTCTGAGGAAAAAGACCCACCGTCCAAGCCACTTATATTATCATCAAAGGCTTTTGCTGGCAACTTGCCCACTGGCACCTATTAATTTCAGCCTTTGTTTGTTTCACACTCTGTCTCTCCTCTTAGCTGTCAACCTATATAACACATGATCTTTATGTCTTTGTCACACTAAAAAGGATGAGGTGAACCTTGTGTTCAACACGGAGTATTGAATTGTATTTTCTTGTGCAGAGTACAGAAATAATCTGATGCATGTCTGAAATAAGACATGGGAGAAATATCCCAAATCATGACACTTATATTGGAGATGTACTTTCTTGTATCAGAACTTTAGTGTAAGTAGTAAGATATTTAGAATTTCTCTTTCTAAAAATGTTGAAATCCCAAATGATCAGGATGGAAGTTATATATATATTTTTTTTAATTGCACAGAACTTTGCAGATATTCTTTTCCAGTAAGTCACCCAGAATGTTTCTCCTGGAATGGTTTTTCTTCCTCTGAATTCTCATTCTTTGAAATAAAGCAAAGCTTGATTTTGTTTCCGAATTTATAGCCAACTTTTCCTATGATAGTCAGCAAACTATTTTGGTTTTATTTTGTTTCTTCAGTGTCAAACTTGGAAAAATATAATGGAAAACAAATTAGAAAAAACTTATAAAAGCAAAATAACACCATTCTATAATTTTATAATAAATCTTCTACATCTAAATTCCCAAATAGATTTTCTGAAGTATTTTTAATGTGACATCTTTTGTATTGTAAATTGGTACCCAAAGCATCATTCAATTTCTTTTTAATGTAATACCAATGTTTTTATCTACTTTCACCATGGACTGATCCCTTTGAGTAGACTGCCATGAAGCTTCCAGAGGGTCTTTAACACTTTACCATTTACAGGGTACCAGGTGGCTACTGGAGAACTGTGGCAAACTGAAAGGTTAAAAGAATTCTGTGCTGCTGAAGTTGGAGGGCTGGCTCTCATCATTGACTCTGTCTGTAATTATAATGAAAGTGAAAGTGAACGTCGCAAACTCGTGTCCGACTCTTTGCAACCCCATGGACTATACAGCCCATAGAACTCTCAAGGCAAGAATGCGAGAATGGGTAGCCTTTCCCTTCTCCAGGAGATCTTCCCAACCCAGGATATGAACCCAGGTCTCCCGCATTGCAGGCAGATTCTTTACCAACTGAGCCACAAGGGAAGCCCAAGAACACTGGAGTGGGTAGCCTATCCCTTCTCCAGGGGTTCTTCCTGAACCAGGAATTGAACCAGGGTCTCCTGCATCACAGATGGATTCTTTACCAGTTGAGCTATCAGGGAAGCTGCCAATGACTAAGTTAAATTCTCTGGCTGGCTGATTCCTCATCTGTTATATAAAAGATTTTACTTCATAATTCTTAGGATCCATTCAATTTTTTTGTAATTTAATTTAATTTTTATATAACATCTTTAACAATGCACAAAAATCAGAGGGAAAAAGGTATTATGGGGTTATAGGGAAGCATGGCGTTTATATGTAATTATCTATACACTTAATCAGTTGGTGACAGGGACCTTCTTATGCATACACCTGTCAAGAAGGCATTATTCTCATTTTCGTAAGTGAGGAAAACAGCAGCCTTAGGAGGCAAAGAACTTGTCTGAAGTTACAGTCATCAATTCTGGAATGAAGATTGCATTTCATTTCAGACTCCACTATGCTACGTGTTTCTAATGTGTACCCAAGGAGTTCAGCCGCTCAGTTGCGTCTGACTCTTTATGACACCATGGACTGCAGCACACCAGGCCTACCTGTCCGTCACCAACTCCCGCAACTTGCTCAAACTCAGGAGTCGGTGATGCCATCCAATCATCTCATCCTCTGTCGTCCCTTTCTCCTCCTGCCTTCAATCTTTCCCAGAATCAGTGTCCCTTCCAATGAATCAGTTCTTCACATCAGGTGGCCAAAATATTGGAGTTTCAGCTTCAGTATCAATCCCTCCAATGAATATTCAGGACTCATTTCCCTTAAGATTGGTTGGATCTCCTTGCAATCCAAGGGACTCTCAAGAGTCTTCTCCAACACCACAGTTCAAGAGCATCAGTTCTTCAGCCCTCAACTTTCTTTGTAGTCCAACTCTCACATCCATACATGACTACTGGAAAAACCATAGCATTGACTGTATGGACCTTTGTCAGCAAAGTAATGTCTCTGCTTTTTAATATACTGCCTAGGTTGGTCATAGCTTTTCTTCCAAGAGCAAGTATCTTAATTTCATGGCTGCAGTCACCATCTGCAGTGGTTTTGGAGTCCAAGAAAATAAAGCCTGTCATTGTTTCCATTGTTTCTTCATCTATTTGCCATGAAGTGGGACAGGATGCCATGATCTTCATTTTTTTAATGTTGAGTTTTAAGCCAGCTTTTTCACTCTCCTCTTTCACTTTCATCAAGAGGCCCCTTAGTTCCTCTTTGCTCTCTGTCATAAGGGTGGTGTCATCTGCATATCTGAGGCTATTGTTATTTCTCCCGGGAATTTTGATTCTAGCTTGTGCTTCATTCAGCCCAGCATTTCTCATATTGTATTCTGCATAGAAGTTAAATAAGCAGGGTGACAATACACAGCTTTGACATACTCCTTTCCCAATTGGGAACCAGTCTGTTGTTCCATGTATGTTTCTAACTGTTGATTCTTGACCTGCCTACAGATTTCTCAGGAAGCAGGTAAGGTGGTCTGGTATTCCCATCTCTTTCAGAATTTTCCAGTTTGTTGTGATCCAGACAGTCTAAGGCTTTGGTGTAGTCAATAAAGCAGAAGTAGAAGTAATATGTACACCCCACTGGCTATTAATCTTTATGTGTCAGAGACCTCTTTAAGCATGATGTTTATTATGAACCATCTTCCCCAGAAAAATCTCACATGACACACAATGATTTACATATTCACCACCTTCTAAGTGTAGGGTCATCGAACAGCACAGTTTATGCCTATTGTTCTGAAATAATTATTAACAGAACCACTTTTCACTCTCAAAATTGTTCTGATTGGGACTATAAATTATGTGGTTATCTTTAACTATAGGACCGACGTATTCTCTCCTTTGTTTCCTTCTGTACAATCTCACCTTTAAATGTCACCACTACTTTGACTTTTTTAAGTAAAGCAACCAAAATGGAGCATTTCTCTACCTACACAGTGTAAGCAAAGAACTCATTCCCTAATGACTGACCATCTACCATGTAAGTAGCTCACCTTGGGAAGTTGAAAGCAGAGCCCTAGAAAAAAAAATGGACTGCAGGTAGATAAGTTTTTGTTGGGTAAGGGAAGTTCAGTTCAGTTCAGTCACTCAGCCGTGTCCTACTCTTTGCGACCCCATGGACTGCAGCACACCAAGCCTCCCTGTCCATCAGCTCCTGGAGTTTACTCAAACTCATGTCCATTGAGTCGGTGATGCCATCCAACCATCTCATCCTGTTGTCCCCTTCTCCTCCTGCCTTCAATCTTTCCCAGCATCAGGGTCTTTTCAAATGAGTCAGTTCTTCACATCAGGTGGCCAAAGTATTGGAGTTTCAGCTTCAGCATCAGTCCTTCCAATGAATATTCAGGATTGATTTCCTTTAGGATGGACTGGTTGGATCTCCTTACAGTCCAAGGGACTCTCAAGAGTCTTCAACACCACAGTTCAAAAACATCAATAAGTTTTGGGCATATATGCAACCTCTAGTCAGGACTCACTAGCTGCTAGCAGTGGGACCCCAAATGCCTGGGAGGGTTAGGAGAAGGTGAATCTTAAGGTGACAGGGCTAGCAATATGGCAGATAAGGTCACCCACCAAAATGTAGTCTTTACAGACACCCATATCATGCTCCATAACCATACTTAGTCTGTCTTCAAAGTTGTCTCTTTAAAATTGATATATTCCACCCCTTCATGGTGATTTGGAAACATTCTCAGTCCAGATTCAATAAAGAGTCTATAAGGAAGCAACAATAAAATACTGTTCCAAAATTTTTCTGTTTTGATTTTTATATATTTAAATTCTTGCCACATTTTGTCAAATGTTTGTAAAACATTACACAAGCTAGATATCAAGTGTATCATCAGAAAGGTGAATAAAATTCTGATATGTTCATTTACACACAACAACTTTGCTGAATCTTACAACAATATTCAATAAAAAGTACAAGACACAAAAGAGTATTAGAGTATTGTTCTTTTGTAGAAATTTTAAACCAGGGAAAATTAAATTGTTTATGGATGCACTGTTGCTGTTGTTGGGATTCCCTAGTGGCTCAGACAGGAAAGAATCCACCTGCAGTGCAGGAGATCAGTTGTTGTTATTGTTAGGTCACCAAGTTAAGTCTGGCTCTCTGTGACCCTATGGACTGCAGCATACTGGGCTCCTATGTCCTCCGCTATCTCCCAGAGTTTGCTTAAATTCATGTGCATTGAGTTGGTAATGCTATCTAAGCATCTCGTCCTCTGTCATCCTCTTCTCTTTTTGTCTTCAGTCTTTCCTACTTGAGCTTTAGCAACAGTACTTCCAATGAATATTCAGGGTTGATTTCCTTTGGGATTTACTGGTTTGATCTCCTTGCTGTCCAAAGGACTAGCAAGAGTCTCCTCTAGCACCACAATTTGAAAGTAACCATTCTTTGGTACTCAGACTTCTTTATGGCCCAACTCTCACATCCATACATGACTACTGGACAGACCATAACTTTCACTATATGGACCTTTGTTAGCAAAGTAATGTCTCTGCTTTTCAATATGCTGTCCAGGTTTGTCATACCTTTCCTTCAAAGGAGCAAGTGTAATTTCATGGCTGCAGTCACCATCTGCAGTGATTTTGGAGCCCAAGAAAATAAAATAAATCTATCACTACTTCCACTTTTTCCCCTTTGATTTGCCATGAAGTAATGGGGTCAGATGCCATGATCTTATTTTTAAGTCAACTTTTTCACTCTCTTCTTTTACCTTCATCAAGAGGCTCTTTAGTTCTTCTTCACTTTCTGCCATTAGAATAGTATCAACTGCATATCTGAAGTTGTTGATATTTCTCAGCTTGTACTTCATCCATCCCAGCATTTCACATGATATACTCTGCATATAAGTTAAATAAGCAGGGTGATAATATACAGCCTTGACATAGTCCTTTCCCAATTTTGAACCAGTTCATTGTTCCATGTCTGATTCTGTTTCTTCTTGACTCGCATACAGGTTTCTCAGGAGACAGGTAAGGTGGTCTGGTACTTCCATCTCTTTAAGAATTTTCCATAATTTATTGTGATCCACACAGTCAAAGGCTTTAGCATAGTCAATGAAACAGTAGTAGATGTTTTTATGGAACTTCTTTGCTTTCTCTATCATCCAACAAATGTTGACAATTTGATCTCTGGTTCCTCTGCCTCTTTAAAACCCAGCTTGTACTTTTAACATCTGTAAGTTCTCAGTTGACGTACTGCTGAAGCCAAACTTGAAGAATTTTTAACATAACCTTGCTAGCATGTGAAATGAGCACAGTTGTATGGCAGCTTGAAAATTCTTTGGGATCTGAATGAAAACTGACACTTCCCAGTCCCATGGCCACTGCTGAATTTTCCAAATTTTTTGGCATATTGAGTGCAGCACTTTCACAGCATTATCTTTTAGAATTTTAAATAACTCCCCTGGAATTCTGTCACCTCCACTAGCTTTGTTCACAGTAATGCTTCCTAAGGCCCAGTTGACTTCCACTCCAGAATGCCGGCTCTAGGTGAGGGGCCACACCATCCTGGTTATCCATGTCATTAAGAACTTTTTTTGTGCAGTTCCTTTGCGTATTCTTGCACAAGAATACGTGGCAAGAATATGTATTCTTCTTAATATCTTCATAATATCTTCTGCTTCTGTTAGGTCCTTACTATTTCTGTCCTTTATTGTGCCCATCTTTGCATGAAATGTTCCCTTGATATCTCCAATTTTTTTAAGTGCTCTCTAGTCTTTCCCATTCTGTTATTTTCCTCTACTTCTTTGCATTGTTCATTTAAGAAGGTCTTCTGATCTCTCCTTACTAGTCTCTGAAACTCTGCATTCAGCTGGGTATATCTTTCCTTTCTCCTTTGTTTTTCAGTTTTATTCTTTCCTCAGCTACTTATAATGATGCATATGTAGGTTATAAACTATTTTTTTTAAGGAAAGGAAGCTATTACTCCAAAGGTCATGTAAGAGCGAGAAATCATCTTCCATTAACATTCTTGATTTTGTCTGCATGGTATCTGTGGATTATATCCACTCCTAGATAATATTGTTTATTTTGCTGGGAACATTGTGCTATCTCACCTAAGGGTATATCAAGTTAATTTGGCCTGAGTAAATGAAACAGAAGGAAGTACCCAATAGTCAATATTATCATAGCTATGTCTATTAGACTCTGTCTTTTCTTAAAGGGGACACATGTTGATTTGGAAGTCCACATTTCCCTAATTTAAATCTGATGATTTCATCTGGAAGATATGAGAATGTAAGATCTTCTTCTTCTTCTTTTTTTTTTTTTTTTTGAGAATGTAAATTCTGTTTGACTAGGTAGGGATGCTCAGTTGCTCAGCTGTGAGTGACTCTTTGTGACTCCATGGACTGTAGCCTGCCAGGCTCCTCTGTCCATGGGATTCTCCAGGAAAGAATACTGGAGTGGGCTGCCATTTCCTTCTCCATAGGTGTAACTCAAAAGCAAATTCATCTTATAAATATTTTTAGTATTAACTGACCAAATATATTGCAGTAAAGATATATTTAATCTCAATGATCTCATATTACATGATGTGTAAAAGAACTTTATAATCCAGTCCCTCTTTTCCTCATGTCATAGGGATTTTCATATCCAAGTCAGTCAGCAATACTGGCCTATAATATTTTTGTGTGATATCTTTATCTGGTTTTGATTTGTATAGTGTCTGGCCTCATAGAATGAGCTTGGGAGTATTCCTTACTCTGCAATTTTTTAGAATAGTTTGAGAAAGACAGGTGTTAACTCCTCTCTAAATATTTGAAAGAAGTTGCCTGTAAGCTTGGACTTTTGTTTGTTGGAAGTTTTTAAATCACAGTTTCAATTTCAGTACTTGTGATTGGTCTGTTCATACATTGTATTTCTTCCTGTTTCAGCCTTGGAAAACTGTACCTTTCTAAGAATTTGTCCATTTCTTCTAGGTTGCCCATTTTATTAGTGTATGGTTGCTTGTAGTAGTCTCTTATGATCCTTCATGTTTCTGTGGAATTCACACATAATTGCAATGAACTATCAGTACAATTGTATACATAAAGCAAATACTATAAGAGCATTGAAAGGGGAGCACTAACAACCTGGGAGAGTTGGGAAATGAGGCAATCTTCCTTACTAGTACCTAACAGACTTTCTGTCTATCTTCATCCCACTTTCTCCCTGTCATTAATTTGATGAGAGGGCTTAGGCAAGCAACTTTGCAAACTTAGGCTTAAAGGACTACATATATAAAATAAGGGAACTGGAAAAGCCATATCTGAGGGCTCTGTCAATTCTAATACATAACATAATAAGATTAAGAGGAAGGATTATATAAACAGTAATAACCTTTTTTTTTGTAATTCTTAACCTACTTATTATTTATATAGCTATGAAGTCTCTAACAAGTATTCTCAGTATCTTTACAAATGTCTCATGAACACATTTTGTTGCCTATCATGTGGCGTCTAAACTTGTCTTCCCTTCTACTGGTACAGTCTCCTTATTTTAGTCAGGCTAAGGAAGTTAGTAACAACTCTGAAATCTTAGTGACTTTGCACATAATAGTGCATTCTTACTCAAAACTCATCCCAAGTTCACTGGGAATATGACAGTCCTCCTCAGCAACTCCCCTCCAACTTGTGACTTGGAAATCCAATCTAACAAATTTTCCATCTTTTATCATATTTCCAACTCAACAAGTGGCCTGAAGAGTGATTAATATAGGAAAAGAAATACTGAAAAATCTTGCAGTGGCTCTTGAATGCCTTGGCCTAGAAGTAAACAGGCCACTTCTGCTCACAGTGTATTGATCGGAAGTAGTTACATAATCTCACTTAATTGCAATGAGACTGGATATGTGGAGAGAATATGACCATATAGCAAGAAATTAGTGTCTCTGGACATTGCCTCATTCTCCATGACAATTTCTATGACTATTGCTGCCATTGATTCATTGCAGACTGAAAGTGCAGGAGTGGTGCTATGTATTCTGGAGACGGCAAGCACTAGAACCAGATAGTATGCTATCCTGCAGTCTGGAGCAACCTCTTCTCAGGTTGCGTTACACATTTTTCCTGGACACCAAAGCAGTGCTACTTGCAAACCAATGTCACAAAGCTTTTAATGGGAATGTTTTTCAATTTCTTCTTGTAAGCACTCAGAGATGTAATTAGCTGTTGGGTTATCCAGAAGAAATAGGTCTCTCTTCTAGGGCATACATTTCTTCAACTGCTAACTTTTCTTTTAATCATTCTTCTCCTTCTAGATTTCCGCAACCAGACCCTCTGGCACAAGGCTTGTGTTTCCCTCTAGAGTTCTGCCAATACAAATATATCAAGGTTTTATTAAAGGCATGAACTGAAAAATGCATACCAGCCCTTAGTCCAGTTAAAGATTTAATTCAGAGCAATTCAAGGAGACATAAGCATGGAGAATAGAGTTCTCACTATTTCGAGGCATGTTATATTTGAGGAGATCAGTGTAAAAAATTTCATGATCAATTTATGTCTGGGAGGGACATTACATCTTAGATTTTTTTCCTCTTAGCAGAACTTCTCACAAGGCATTAGAAGGCAATTCCCTTCCTTGAGCACAGGGAGAAAGAAGTGAGCACTACATGCCACATCAATGACCTTGGATGATTTGTTCCCCATTACTTTGCTTGCACCAGGGCTAACTTCACCTTCAGTGTTCTTTAAAAAGTTCATCAAGATTCCAACAATAAATCTTAAAAGACTGTTAGCAAGAATGTTAAATAGCTGTGATTTATGAAGCACTGGAAAAGTTTCCTTTCTTTTTCTTTCCACTACGAAGTCTGAAATCCAGCTGTCAGAGATGGGTTTATCACAAAGCTGCCTCTGGAAACTTCCCCTGCTGTGTATAACAGGGCAGCCTCTGGTCTCCTGTCTGAGACACTTTCTTCATGGGAAGGCCACCCAAGATGGGACTGTCTGTCATTAGGCCTGAGAGAGGTGGAACTGGGATGAGCTAACTTCTCAAACTGCCAATTTAAACAATGACATGACTTTATATGCCAAAAATCTATTTGTACACAATCAGGAAGAGAACGGAAAAGGAAAATATAATAAGGATAGTTTCTGCTGAGGTTGAATCCATGCCTGTCCATGTTTGTTTGTGCTCTTTATCCCTCCGTTAACTTTTAGAACATTAGCTCTTTGAGGAGAGAACAGAACTTTTTAATATTATGTATACAATCTATCTTGAGGTGACTACTTAATATATTATTATGCCAAAATTGTCACGATAGCTTAAAAATGAAAAGCAGTTTCTGTGTTGGAATAGCACAGTTCTGTTTAACTAAAGGAGAGGGAAAAAAAACTTTTACATTTTCTTTCGAACAGTCATTGGATTTAACTATGGTGTGTGTGTGTGTGAGAAAACTCAGTTTTGTTAGTATGGATCAATTGAGCTCTTTCCTCTGAAGTACTGATATTATTTCTAAATAAAGAATGTAATAAAAATAAACAAAATATTATTATTAAAATTTAGTATTTTCAAGGGTAACAGAAACACTTTTAGTTTGGAGGAATTATATAGATTATATGAAAATAGGAATTGGGGCCCATGTGAAGCAAAAGATCTTGAAGCGAGGAGGCTCTAAAGAAGGTGAACACATTACAAAATTTTGGTCATGACCAGGATAATCTTAAGAGTTTACGAATTAGTTAGTTACACTGTCCTAGCAATAAATTCAGAGAAATTGTCAATCAGTGAACATTTAAATATTTCGACAACTTTGTCTGAAGGTCCCTTGAATTTTTTTTTTACAGAAAAGTTTTACTTATATGCAAGAACCAGATTATTCCAAATGTCTAGAAAGTTTTCCATATAAATGAAAACTTGAGTATTCTTCCAAAGGATTAAGCAGGTGAATGTAGCTTTGAATCAAAATCAAAGATTGTGTAGAAAAAAATTATAGATCAGTTTACCCATACATATGCACTTTTTAAAAAAATCACAAAAAATTTTGATAGATTCAAAAATGAGTTTATTATTTTAATTTCCCTTGGATTTTTTGTCTCCTTCATTGCTATATCACAATGCTTAGATCAGTGCTAGTTCAAGGGAGATATTTGTGATGGCTCATTTTATGTGTCAATTTGACTGGACTAAGTGGTGCCCAAATAGCAAAAACATTATTATATCTATTTAACCCAGATAGGTAAAACATTATTTCTGGATGAGTCTGTGATAGTATCTCCAGAAGAGATTAGCATTTGAATCAGGAAACTAAGTAAAGAAGATCACCCTCATCAAGGCAGGTGGACATCACCTAATCTGTTGAGGGCCTGCATAGATAATGAACGCAAAGGAAGGGTCAATTTGCTCTTTTTCTTGAGCTAAGAAAAACATCTGTTGCCGTTAGACATCAGTGCTCTTGGTTTGGGGGCCTTCAGACTCAGACAGGGGTTTACACCATTGGCTCCACTGGTTCTCAGGCCTACGGATCTGCACTGAGATGACTATCAACTTTCCTGGTTGTCTAGTTTACAGGTAGCAGATCATAGTACTTCTCAGCCTCCATAATAGCATGAGCAATCTCTCATAATAAATTTCTTTCTGTGTATCTATATATATTCTGTTGAGAATTTTGACTAATACAACATTCAGTAAATATTTGTGGGCTTCCCAGGTAGCTGAGTGGTAAAGAACTTGCCTGCCAATGCAAGAGACTGCCTGCAAAGCAGGAGACCTGGGTTTGATCCCTGGGTCGGGAAGATCCCCTGGAGGAGGAAATGGCAACCCACTCCAATATTCTTGCCTGGAAAATTCCATGGACAGAGAAGCCTGATAGGCTACAGTCCTTGGGGTCACAAGAGTTGGATACTATTAATCGACTGAGCATGCACACCCACAATGAATGAATAGATCTCATGGAAAGAGAGGCTGAGTAGGGACTAAACAGACTGAACATTTAAAAAAGATAGCAGCTTCTTGAGGTACAAATTTAACTGAAGAACACGAACATACTTCAGGGCCTAGACTGAGACAAAGGATGGTAAATGAAGATTGATTAAGGGTATTGATCTTCAATGTGTGTGTCACATGTCCAAGTAGCTGAGAAGACAAAATTGGCAGGATTTGGTAACCTTTCTGGTTAGAGGAAGGAATGACTGGAGCAGATCTGCCTCTGTAACCTAGACTCTGATAATTCCCAGGTTCTTTGCTCCCACGACCTGGCAAACTGACATTCTACTGTCAAACCAGTAGAATCAAATAACAATAATTGAAGCTAACAATTATTGAGCACTTAATTTGTGCTAAATGCTGTGATAAGTTCTTTAAACTTGCCACTTTATTGTTCTTTACTGCAACCTAAAGATGGTCCATAACATTAACCACATTTTACAAATGAGCAAACAGGCTTTCTAAGACCTGACCAAGATCCTGAAACTTCTGAATCTCTTTGCATTCAGAATAATACAGGTGAACAGCAAAGTTCACTTACCAAATTTTTATATTCTATATTTTTATATATGAGAGTATTTTTAAAATATAAACTGGTACAGTTTGGAGAAACTAGAAGCTAAGGGGCCATTTGTCACAAAGGCTTGGGGAGATCATACGGAAGGCCTTGACTTGAATGGTAGCTATACGAATTAAATGGAAGGATCAAGTGTAAGAACTATCACAATTTGGGAGAACTATCAAGATTTTATTGAATGTACAAGATGAAAAAGAGCCCAAACAGAAAAAAGAGTCCAGACAACTCAGATTATAAAGCTTAGGGAACCATGATGAGGTTGTTACCACTAGAAAAAATAGAGAGGTTAGGTAGAGGAGTTCATTGAGTGAGGTGGGTGGGTGATTGGTGTGTGTTTATTCTCCCACAACTTCATGGAAATGTTCAAAGATTAATAGTCATTATGAGAAAGCTAGTGGTCTTTCCTATAATTCCTATTTTTCTTTTTCATTTGAAACCTGACCTCTTTAGAGATGTTACATTTTCTTCTGAATTGTATTGTTTCTCACAAGAACTCTATGAGTACTCTTATTTCTTCCCCCAGCATTTAATATCTTTTTTAAAAAAATACTTTAAACATGTTCCTCTTAGTCACTGGTTTTCCCCAGTTTGACTGCTCTGTACCTTGATGTGACTTCCTTTGTGTTTATCCCATTTTTCAAGTTATTGTTGGATCTTTGTTCATAATTTATAAAATTTGGAAATATTTCAAAAAGTACTTCTTTAAATATCTTCACATCACCCCCTTTCTGGAGGATTCAAAGTGCCTATATTGTCGCTTCAATACTGTGCCACAGGTCACCGAGAGTTTGTTAATTTTTTCCATCACTTTTGGCCTCTGCTTCAGTTTGGAGAGTTTTTACTGCTATGTCTTCAAATTTATTGATATTTTCTTCAATGGAGTAAAAACTGCTCTTAAACTCTTTACTTAATTTTTTTATTTCAAATAATATACTTTAATGATAATTATTAGTTCTAGTTTCACTTTGTTTCTTTTTTATATTTTTTTTTTTACTCTTCATTTGTATTCATGTTTTTCCTTAAATCTTTGACCTTATTTCTCATCAATGTTTTAAATTTCTTGTTTGGTGATGGCATTATCTCTGTCATAGCTGGGCTTATTGCTTTGTTGTTATTATTCAGTCACTAAATCGTGTCTAACTCTTTGTGACCCCATGGATTACAGCACACCCAGTTTCCCTGTCCTTCACTATCTCCTGGAGTTTGCTCAAAACTCATATCCATTAAGTCATTGATGCTATCCAACCATCTCATCTTCTGTCTCCCCCTTTTCCTCCTGCCTTCAATCTTTCACAGTATCAGGATCTTTTCCAATGAATTGGCTCTTTGCATCAGATGGCCAAAGTATTAGAGCTTTGGCTTCAACATCATTACTTCCAATGAATATTTAGTCTTAATTTCCTTTAGGATTGACTGGCTTGATCTTGCAGTCCAAAGGACTTGCAAGAGCCTTCTCCAGCATCACAATCCGAAAGCATCAATTCTTTGGCACTCAGCCTTATTTATGGTCCAACCCTCACATCCATACATGACTACTGGAAATACTATAGCTTTGACTATATGGACCTTTATTGGCAAAATGATGTCTTTGCTTTTTACTGAGTTGGTGCAAATGAAGTTGCAGTTTCAGACTGTGAATTTTCAATCATTATAATTAGGTTCAAACACATCTTTATTAATCAAATATAAACCACTACAATCAACACATTTTTGCCAAGGAGAAATAAGTTTGTTTATTCATGTAGCACAAAAATCCATGCCTTGGGATTCGACAAATTCTTGAAAAGCATTTTCTGCCTCCTGCTGGTTGTGGAAGCATTTTCCCTGAAAAAAGTTGTTGAGGTGTTTGAAGAAGTGGTAGTCAGTTGGCGAGAGGTCAGATGAGTATGGTGGATAAGGCAAAACTTTGTAGTCCTATTCATTCAACTTTTGAAGCATTGGTTATGTGACGGGAGGTTGAACATTGCATGGAGAATTGGGCCCATTCTGTTAACCAATGCTGACTGCAGGCATTGCAGTTTTTGGTGCATCTCATCGATTTGCTAAGCATACTTCTCAGATGTAATGGTTTTGCTGGGATTCAGAAAGTTTAGTGGATCAGATGGGCAGCACATTCTTTTCAAGTGCATATGGAAATTTCACCCAGATGTATGCTCAATCTTAAAAAAACTTGAGCCTTTTGAAACATAAAAGGACTAAAATTTGTAATTAGTTTAATTAATAATTTTAATTTTATTTTATGATCTAAAGAAAATTAGATATCAATAACTAAAACATCTTTAGAAATCCATGAATATTTGTAAATTATGCAACACATTTATAAAGAAGAAGTTACAAAATACTTTGAACTGAGTGATGATAAAATCAACTTCAAAACTCATATTATGAAGCTAAAGCAGTACTTAGAGGAAAGTTAAATGTCTATATTAAGAAGTGAGAAAAGTGAAAAATAATGATCTAAGCTTGTACCTTAAAAAGCTGGAAAAGGAAAGGAAAGAAAACCATAAAGAAAAGAAAGGAAGTGATAAAGCTAATATTGGAAATAAATAAAATAAGAAATCACAAATAATAGATGAACATCTTTGTAATAAAAAATTTTTCTTTGAAAAGCTTAATGAAATTGATAAGCCTCTAGAAATTTTGATCGAGGAGAAAGACACAAAGACACAAAGTATGAATCTTAGGAATAAAAGAGATCCAATAGGCATTAAGAGGATAATAAGAGAATATAATGAACTAGTAAGTGCAAATAAATCAACAATAGATGAAATGCATACATCCTTTATAAAGTACAAATTACCAAAACATACACCAATGAATGTTAGGTCCACAAATCAAGGCAAATTGGAAGTGATCAAACAGGAGATGGCAAGAGTGAATGTCGACATTTTAGGAATCAGCAAACTAAAATGGACTGGAATGGGTGAATTTAATTCAGATGACCATTATATCTACTACTGTGGGCAAGAAACCCTTAGAAGAAATGAAGTAGCCTTCATAGTCAAAAAAGAGTCTGAAATGCAGTACTTGGATACAGTCTCAAAAATGACAGAATGATCTCTGTTCGTTTCCAAGGCAAACCATTCAATATCACAGTAACCCAACTGTCTAGTGTCCAGTAATCCACATAATCCAGTGTTACTATGCCCCAACCAGTAACACTGAGGAAGCTGAAGTTGAACGGTTCTATGAAGACCTACAAGACCTTCAAGAATTAACACCCCAAAAAGATGTTCTTTTCATTATAGGGGACTGAAATGCAAAAGTGGGAAGTCAAGAAACACCTGGAGTAACAGGCAAATTTAGCTTTGGAGTACAGAATGAAGCAGGGCAAAGGCTAATAGAATTCTGCCAAGAGATTGCACTGGTCATAGCAAACACCCTCTTCCAACAACACAAGAGAAGACTCTACGCATGGACATCACCAGATGGTCAACACCGAAATCACATTGATTGTATTCTTTGCAGCCGAAGTGGGAGAAGCTCTATATAGTCAGCAAAAACAAGACCAGGAGTTGACTGTGGCTCAGATCATGAACTCCTTATTGCCAAATTCAGACTTAAATCGAAGAAAGTAGGGGAAACCACTAGACCATTGAGGTATGACCTAAATCAAATCCCTAACGATTATACAGTGGAAGTGAGAAATAGGCGAAGGGACTAGATCTGATAGCAGAGGGCCTGATGAACTATGGACAGAGGTTCTTGATGTTGTACAGGAGACAGGGAGCAAGATCATCCCCAAGAAAAGGAAATGCAAAAAAGCTGCCTGAGGAGGCCTTGCAAATAGCTGTGAAAAGAAGAGAGGCCAAAAGCAAAGGAGAAAAGGAAAGATACACCCATTTGAATGTGGAGTTCCAAAGAATAGAAAGGAGAGATAAGAAAGCCTTCCTAAGCAATCAGTGCAAAGGAATAGAGGAAAACAATAGAATGGGAAAGACTAGAGATCTCTTCAAGAAAATTAGAGA
Organism: Cervus canadensis; assembly: GCF_019320065.1. Classification (NCBI taxonomy): domain Eukaryota; kingdom Metazoa; phylum Chordata; class Mammalia; order Artiodactyla; family Cervidae; genus Cervus; species Cervus canadensis. The sequence goes on along the minus strand of NC_057401.1, from coordinate 30,762,925 downwards.
TAAAAAGGGAACATTTCATGCAAAGATGGGCTCGATAAAGGACAGAAATGGTATGGACCTAACAGAAGCAGAAGATATTAAGAAAAGGGGGCAAGAATACACAAAAGAACTGTACAAAAAAGATCTTCATGACCCAGATAATGACAATGGTGTGATCACTCACCTAGAGCCAGACATCCTGGAATGTGAAGTCAAGCGGGCCTTAGGAAGCATCATGATGAACAAAGCTACTGGAGGTGATGGAATTCCAGTTCAGCTAAATCCTAAAATGTGATGCTGTGAAAGTGCTACACTCAATTTGCCAGCAAATTTGGAAAACTGAGCAGTGACCACAGGACTGGAAAAGGTCAGTTTTCATTCCAATCACAAAGAAAGGCAATGCCAAAGAATGCTCAATCGACCACACAATTGCACTCATCTCACATGCTAGCAAAGTAATGCTCAAAATTCTCCAAGCCAGACTTCAACAATAATTGAACCATGAACTTCCAGATGTTCAAGCTGGTTTTAAAAAAGGCAGAGGAACCAGAGATCAAATGGCCAACATCCACTGGATCATTAAAAAAGCAAGAGTGTTCCAGAAAAACATCTATTTCTGCTTTGTTGACTATGCTGAAGATTTTGACTGTGTGGATGACAATAAACTGTGGAAAATTATGAAAGAGATGGGAATACAAGAACACCTGACCTGCCCCTTGAGAAATCTGTATGCAAATCAGGAAGCAACAGTTTGAACAGGACATGGAACAACAGACTGGTTCCAAATAGGAAAAGGAGTACATCTAGGCTGTATATTGTCACCTTGCTTATTTAACTTATATGCAGAGTACATCATGAGAAATGCTGGGCTGGAGGAAGCACAAGCTGGAATCAAGATTTCCGGGAGAAATATCAATAACCTCAGATATGCAGATGACACCACTCTTATGGCAGAAAGTGAAGAACTAAAGAACCTCTTGATGAAAGTGAAAGAGGAGAGTGAAAAAGTTGGCTTAATGTTCAACAGTCAGAAAACAAAGATCATGGCATCCAGTCCCATCACTTCATGGCAGATAGATGAGGAAAACAATGGAAACAGTGGCAGAGTTAATTTTGGGGGGGCTCCAAAATCATTGCAGATGGTGACTGTAGCCATGAAATTAAAAGACACTTACTCCTTGGAAGGAAAGTTATGACCAACCTAGATAGCATATTAAAGAGCAGAGACATTGCTTTGCCAACAAAGATCTGTCTAGTCAAGGCTATGGTTTTTCCAGTAGTCATGTGTGCATATGCGAGTTGGACTATAAAGAAAGCTGAGTGCCGAAGAACTGATGCTTTTGAGCTGTGGTGTTGGAGAAGACTCTTGAGAGTCCCTTGGACTGCAAGGAGATCTAACCAGTCAATCCTAAAGGAAATCTGTCCTGAGTGTTCATTGGAAAGACAGATGCTGAAGCTGAAACTCCAATACTTTGGCCACCTGATGCAAAGAACTGACTCATTTGAAAAAACTCTGTAGCTAGGAAAGATTGAAGGCAGGAGAAAAAGGGGATGACAGAGAATGCTATGGTTGGATGGCATCACTGACTCAGGAGACATGAGTTTCAGTAAACTCTGGGAGTTGGTGATGGACAGGGAGGGCTGGTGTGGTGGGTCCATGGGGTCACAAAGAGTCGGACATGACTGAGCAACTGAATTGAACTGAGCTGAACACCAATGAAATAAAAAATCTGAATAAGTCCACTTGGTTAAGGAAATTGAATCTGTACCATAAAATACTTAAACATTAAAAACTGCAGGCCAGGATATCTTTACTAGTAATTCTGCTAGACATTTAAGGAAGAAATAATACCCATTTTATGAAACTCTTTTGGAAACTGAGAAACATTTCCTAATTCATTTAGTGAGATCAGCACCACCTGATAAAAAAGCAAAATCAGAAAAAAGACATTATAAGAAAGTAAAACTATAAACCAATATTTCTGAAGAATAAAATGCAAAAATCCTTAAAATATTGTGTTAAGTTAAAGGCAGTCATTAAGGATAATATAGCATGGCCAAGTGTAATTAGTCCAGGAATTGAAATTTGATTTAACATTTGATAATTAATGTAATTTATTATTTTATCAGAATAAGGGGTAAAAATATAATAATCTTAACAAGTGCAGAAAAGCATTCAATACAATTCAGTACTCATATGATTAAGTAGAAATAGAAGAAAATTCTTTCACCATGATAAAGTGTGTCTACAGCGGAATTACACAGTATACTTATTAATCAAAGATGGAATGAACATCCCTCATCCCTATAATCAGCAATAAGCCAAATATATTCATACTTAGTACATTGTACATTTAGTACACTTATTCAACATTGAACTGAAGGTAGCCATTGCAGTAAGATAAGAATTTTTAAAAAGACATATGATCTTGTGCAAAATGAGTAAACCATCTTTGTTTTCTGATATTATGATCATCATATGATCATGTATAGAGAAAAATCTTAATGGATCTACAAGATAAATCTCCTATAACCAATGAGTAAATTTAGAAATATTTAGAAATATTGTATCCCACAACCATATACTACCAAGAAACACTTGGAAAACAAAAATCCAAAGCAATACTATTCACAGTAGCAGCAAAAAACTGACATACTTAGAGAAAAAAAAAATTTCATGTGCAACTTCTGTGTGTACTAAAAGCTGTGAAATATTGATGAGAGAAATTAGATATAAATGTAGAGATATACAATTTTCTTACATTTAGTTCAGTTCAGTTCAGTTCAGTCGCTCAGTCATGTCTGACTCTTTGCAACCCCATGAATTGCAGCACACCAGGTCTCCCTGTCCATCACCAACTCCTGGAGTTTACTCAAACCCACGTCTATCAAGTCAGTGATGCCATCCAGCCATCTCATCCTCTGTCATCCCCTTCTCCTCCTGCCCCCAATCCCTCCCAGCATCAGGGTCTTTTCCAATGAGTCAGCTCTTTGCATCAAGTAGCCAAAGTATTGGAGTTTCAGTTTCAGCATCAGTCCTTCCAATGAACACCCAGGACTGATCTCTTTTAAGATGGACTGGTTGGATCTCCTTGCAGTCCAAGGGACTCTCAAGAGTCTTCTCCAACACCACAGTTCAATAGCATCATTTCTTCAGTGCTCAGCTTTCTTTTAGTCCAACTCTCACATCCAAACATGACCACTGGAAAACCATACCTTGACTAGGGGGACCTTTGTTGGCAAAGTAATGTCTCTGCTCTTTAATATGCTGTCTAGGTTGGTCATAACTTTCCTTCCAAGGAGCAAGCATCTTTTAATTTCATGGCTGCAATCACCATCTGCAGTGATTTTGGAGCCCAAAAAGATAAAGTCTGCCACTGTTTCCACTGTTTCCCCATCTATTTCCCATGAAGTGATGGGACCAGATGCCATGATCTTAGTTTTCTGAATTTTGAGCTTTAAGCCAACTTTTTCACTCTCCTCTTTCACTTTCATCAAGAGGCTTTTTAGTTCCTCTTCATTTTCTGCCAGAAGGGTGGTGTCATCTGCATATCTGAGGTTATTGATATTTCTCCTGGGAATATTGATTCCAGCTTCTGCTTCAACCAGCCCAATGTTTCTTATGATGTACTCTGCATATAAGTTAAATAAGCAGGGTGACAATATACAGCCTTGATGTGTTAGATGACCTCAAATTGTTAGACTGTCATTTCTTCACAAATTGGTTTACAGTTTCAATGCTGCTCCAATAAAAATTCCAAACATCTTTTTTTTTTTTGGAAAAAATTGACAAGCACCCTCTAAACTTTGTATGGAAATGCAAAAGATCCAAAATAGCAAAAATAATTGTGAATATAGGAAAAAGAATTTACTATAAAGCTAGAGTAATCAAGGGGCTTCTCTGGTGTCTCAGACGGTAAAGAATCTGCCTGCAGTGCAGGACACTTGTGTTTGACCCCTGGGTCAGGAAGATCTTCTGAAGAAGGGAAAGACTACCCACTCCATTATTCTTGCCTGGAGAATTCCATGGACAGAGGAGTCTGGTGGGCTACAGTTCATGGAGTTGAAAAGAATCAGACATGACTGAACAACTAACACTTTACAGTAATCAAGACTATGGTATCGGCATTGGCATCAGAAAATATATATATATATATATATATATATTTGATTGATCGATTTTGGTGCTTTCTCAGCTGGGGTGTAAACATAACCTATTTTTAATCTGCTCCCTAGACACTACCAGTTTTATTGAGTTTAACCTATGGTAGAGCCTTTGAAAAGGACAATAAGAGAAACAAAATGAACACTTGCTCCAGATTTCTGATTGTTTTCTACCAACAACATTCCCTAACAATATGCTCATCGACATTCCTTCCCAGAGACACTAAATATAATACGGAAGAAAACGCAGAGTTTGCAGAACATTCCATTTTTGTGGAAGGCAAATGATTGGAGGTCCAAGTCATGCCACTTTCCCCGTATTGACACTTTGTTCTGAATTGCACCTAAACTAACAATGAGAAAGTGGTGACCTTTATACATTTTATGGATCACTCTGTCAGCCTCATGAGCCCTGATGTGATTTTCTTCAGCTCTTGCAATTCTTTCAGTTGGGTCTGTTTTTACTTTCCCTTTGGCAGCTTTCTACCCTGAGTCACATTGACCTCTGTCTGCTCTGAAACAAGGAGGGGTTCAGCTCGGCTGTTTGGGCTCTTGCTGTGAGTATGTGAGGAGAAAGAAGTGACATTATTCACAGGGCTCGGTTTGCAGACTCCCTGAAGCATCATCTATACAAAAGAGGTCACCAACATCTATGTGTTCTGTCTTTCTTAGGCCATCATTTTTTATCTTAATATGGAAAGAAGGTACTGTACAAAGAAATGTTTCTTGGTAGAGCTTGAACAATCAGCAGTTTTCAGACATTTCTTCAATCCTTCAGAGTATCTGTTCTCCAGTTAAGGAGAAGAGTTTATAGCCTGGCCAAATTCTTTATTCTGTAGGTCTAATAACCACCTCCAGTATGCTCTTCAAAATATTGGTATCTTGTTATCCTATGTATTTGTGTCTCCCTCTGGCCAAGTCTTCTAAAGGATTTAGCTAGGTCACCAGCTGTTCCAACTATGCTGTCAAACCACCATGGCTTATATAAACAAAGGCTTTTTTTTTTCCCTTTAAAAATAGTTTTTTTATGGGGAATTCGATGACAAAGGTAGCTAAATCACTAAACTTATTTGTGTCTTTATTCATCCCATATGTTTGAAAGAAGAAAAGGAAGTTTGTTAGTCTTGGGCTCTGAATTCACAAAATCACAACCATTCTCTAACAAATGTCTCCCAAGTTTCCCAAGCAAAACTTCCATTGCCTTCTTCTGAAGGATCATGCTCCAATTTGCAGAGAGCCAAACAATAAGCAGCTGACTAGAAGGGAGATTTTCAAAAGAGTAATCTCTACCCAGCTCACAGGAAACAGTCTATGAAGTGTTTCCAAACCCAGACTACCAAAGAAGAATTTTGCCAACTAGTCATGATCCCCTGATGTCCAGGATTCTCAAGATCTCTCCCTCACAACTGACTAAATGCACAATAAAACCTCTAACTATTCCAGGGGCAGATTTTGGCATTCACAGATCAGAGTATGGAACAGAAACAGAAAGGAAAGAGGAAGATGTAAAATAATGTAAAAGTGCAGGAAATTCCCGACCAACTAGAAAGTATTGCATAGATGTGAACAGCTAGAGATATAAAATAAAACCACGTTAGCTATATTTGAGGAGAAGGCAATGGCACCCCACTCCAGTACTCTTGCCTGGAAAATCCCATGGATGGAGCAGCCTGGTAGGCTGCAGTCCATGTGGTCGGACACGACTGAGCAACTTCACTTTCATTTTTCACTTTCATGCATTAGAGAAGGAAATGGCAACCCACTCCAGTGTTCTTGCCTGGAGAATCCCAGGGACAGGGGAGCCTGGTGGGCTGCCGTCTATAGGGTTGCACAGAGTTGGACACGAAGTGTCTTAGCAGCAGCAGCAGCAGCAGCTATATTTGAAAAACACTTAGATTGCAAATGGAGCATAAGTAAGGGAGTCCAAAAATTAATTCTGCAGGACAATTTAGGCTGGAGTGTTCAGGTAGAGACAGCGGTGGTAGTGGTTTAGTGGCTAAGTTGTGTCTGACTCTTGTGACCCTGATGGGTGTGAGGTGAACATCAAAGAGAAATAATATTAATACAAATAAGAGAAAATTATAGGAAAAAAGAGCCCAAAGTTCTTAGAGCTTCATTTGGATATAGTTTGAGAGGGATGAGTCAAAAAGATTTAGGTATTGAACAAATACAGCAGATAATGGTGATTTCAGTGGGCTCTCCTTTAATTTGGGTTTTGGAATACATGAATGAAAATTTATAGATACTTTTCTGAAAACTGTATAACTTTGAATTTCCACCAAATTAGTATCATTTTGATGCAGACTGTTATACTATATTATACGGTAGTTATTAAGAAATCCTATGTTTTAAAATTGTAACACTGGAGAAAGAAGGGGGGATAAAAAGTATAGAGTTTCCAATCTTTAACCAGCTGATATTTCTAATGTATTTACTATTGCTTTTTCCATTAATCTGTATATATACTTAATTCCCTTCTTATCCAATTTAAGAAGATCCCGTAATCATTACTATAAGCACTCCTCTTCATCGACGACTAATTCTGCTGCTTTTCTCCCCTGTCATCAATACTCATCAGCAAACCCCAATCTTGGTTAAAACCAACTATCTGCATTCTCTGCCTCTGACTGAACAGTTGGAGATGGCGAGAAGAAAACTCACAACCATGCTACAGTTCCCAAACACTATATGGCAACACTACAATTTTCCCTAGTCCCTATATTATTCCTCTTTCCAAGACCACTTTTTATACCTTTCTCTTCTCCAACCTACAACTCCCCCTTCTGTCAACCATGCTGACGTCATTTCTTCTCATTTCACTAATAAAATACGGATAAGTGGAAAAGATTTTCCTTGCCTTTTTAACCATTAAATTTTACAAAATTATCTGCCTATATGCCAGGGCGCTCTGCTTCTCTCCTATTCCAGTGCATGAATTATCCATGCTTCCAGCTATGGTAAATATATAACTTGTACACTTGGTGTCATTCTGGGTGTTTTTTTTTTTTTATTTTATTGGAGTATAGTTGATTTATAATGTGTTGTTAGTTACTGCTGTAAAGCAAAGTGAATCAGTTATACATATTCATACATCCACTCTTTTTGAGATTCTTTGCCCATATATGCCATTACAGAGTATTGAGTAGAGTTCCCTGTACTATACAGTAGGTCTTTATTAGTTATCTATTTTATATATAGTAGTATATATATGATACTATGCTTTAACTCAAAGACTTTACTCCTGAAGTTATTCTTTCTTATTTTTATACCATCAGTTTTTCCTATCCATTATAAATATTATTCTCAATAGCATATAGACTTGCTGTACTATATGTCACATTTAACATTTTAAAAAGTTGATCTAAATAAATAAAACCAAACAAAATGTAAAAGCTTGATCTTATATGCCTTTCCAGCTTCAGTTCTATTTCTTTGCTTTACTGTTTGACAAAAGTGCTAAAACTCATTGTTTACCCCCTTTTTCCAATTTCCCATTTTACATCCCTTCTCCACTCATTTCAGTTAGAACTCTATGTCCAATAGAAATCTAATTCCTCAAAGTCATTAATGAACAGCGTATTCAAAACCCGGTGATCTAGTCTCAGTCATCTTATTTGAATTCTTAGTAGCAGTTGATAGATTTGATTGTTATTTTGAGATCATGTCTTGAAATGCTTTATTCCCTTGGCTTCTGGAATACTAACTACAAGGTATTCCTACCTCCCTCATTGAACCATTTTTCCCCCTATGGGATCCTACTACCTTAGTGCGTCCAATTTTTAGTTCTCAGAAATCTGTTTGTTCTTTCGATCCAGCGATCCCATTTAGTACCCCGTGACCCACATTTCTATCTTTGACTCTGGCCATAAATCCTAGGTCAAGATATGTAATTGCTTATATGGTATCTCTACCTAATGAATGTGAGGCTACTTAGCTTTAACACTTTCAAAATCAAATCCTCTGTATTTCATTCCCACAAACCTGTTCTTCATATATTTCTCATCTCCAAAAACGATTATACATTCACCCTGCTGTTCAGACCCAAAAGTTGGGATTTAGCCTCTTTGTCTCACACCTACATAATTTATGAGCAAATCCAGCCAGCTCTACTTCCAAAGTATTGATATATACTAAATCCAATCTCCCTCACCATCTCCATGACAACCACTAGAAGCCAGCTTTGTGCTCATTTGTAAATACTATGCTCTAGGGAGAGCTGACTAACTGTAGAATGCTATGTTTTTATTTTTATTTTTATTTTTTTAATTTTATTTGTAAGACTGCCTCTATCTATTTTAGTCTCATTTGTCTCAGAGTTAAATGATATCTTTACAGACTGTCACAGGTGAAAATTTAAAGTTTAAAAATATCAAGGCCATCTGACCTAGTCAGAGCTTTTAGTCATTGGGAGAAAAAGGTAAGAAATGATTCCCCACTACGTTTTAAGGATCTAAACCAATCCATGTGGTGATCAATGTTTTTGAATATCTTAGTGATTAGTAATTAAGATTGTTGGTAGCAAAATTGTCTTAAGCTACACAGTGGGAGAATCAAGTGCCAAGTGACAAGAGGTTCTAATTCTGTTTCTGCCAAGCAGGCAAGTCAGTTAACCTTTGTGTGTTTTTCCTTCCAAGACCTGGGAACAGTTACTGCCCTTTCTTACACAGAACTATTGTGCAGATAGATGATGAATATGTGTGGAAATGTTTTGTACTTCTTAAAGAAGAAATTTTAAAACCTCAGTTTCCTGAAATACAACTAAAGGTTACCCATATATTTATTTATTTGTGTTACTTTTCCTTATTTTTATTAAATAATGTACAGTAAATATTTTTAAAAGCTTTATAATAGAAAAACTAAACTGGGGTTGAAAATACAGGAAATCTTCAATCACATATAAGTCTGTGCATTCTACCTTACATTGGATGTAATACTACTAATTGTACACACACAGAGCATCTTTACAATCAAGCACCATACTGAGTATTTTACACAACTACATGCAAATGTCTTTCCTTAAAAGCACTTACAGTCATAACACTTATGTTTTGTCAAATATTCTCCCCTTACTACAGTAAAAAATTGATACTCAGCATGTTAAATTATAAATACGTTTAGCTGCAAAGAGTTGAAACAAAGCAGACTAATTGGTGAACCCTTAGTTAACAGAAAAAAATCTAAAGCAATGAATGCAATTATTCCCTAAGAATTCTGATCAGTTGAGATTTGGAAGGTTTTAGTTTTACTTCTGCATTGGTCTTTGTAGATCATCTGGAAATTTACAGATTAAGTAGTTTTAGCTGAGGCTACGTTTATTGATGTTTCTTGGATTTCCAAGGAGAAAAATTTAGAGTTGATAATTTCTACATTGTGACAAAGTTCTATTCTAATTAAGTACTGTTTAAAGTATTTACTCAGTTATTTTTTATTTACTCTCACACTTTAGTTTTTGTGTTTTATTAATATTTTATGATACTTTGTTTAACAAAAAGTTACATAAATAGAAATAGTCACAGCCAGTATGACCTTCCACTTTCATATTTCCCAACTTCTGGTATTTTGCTTTTGCTATGTAAGGCAATGGTTTCCTTGGCATTCGTGGCCACTCTCGGCCTCCTCTTAATGGGCTGTGTGCTTTTCTAAATGTATAAATCAATCTGCTGTGTTTTGTCACATTCTCTTACTCAATAATGTTTTATTTCATGTCTGCTGGCCTATTTTGTCATATGTTCCTACACCACAACATAATATGAAATATTGATATTATTTCCATCTCTCCCACACTTTTATTTGAAATTTATACTGTGCCTGTTTTCAAAGAGAAAGCTTAAAATACCAAATCTATCTTAAAGCAGAACAATTAAATATTGAAAACTGAAATGCCATGTGCAATCTTTATCCATCTGGGTCCGTGCTCACACTCAGTCGTGTTGAACTCTTTGCGACCCCTGGACTGTAGCCCACCAGGAGCCTCTGTCCATGTGATTCTCCAGGCTAGAATACTGGAGTGGGTTGCCATTTCCTTCTCTAGGCGATCTTCCCAACCAAGAGATCAAATCTGCATCTTCTGTGTTTCTCCTGCATTGCAGATGGATTCTTTGTCCGCTTAGCCATTGGGGAAGCCTGCAATCCTTACACAGATAATGTTTGATCAGAATTTAGAAATAAAATTATTACCTCTCTTGAAACTAAATTTAGCTTTATACCATTGAACACAAGTCAAAAGGAAGCATGATGGGTATTTTGTCCTCCTTGTCTGATAAAATAAGGCATCCCAGGTCACCAGGTGGGATTTACATTTTCCTTCAGTTCATCTGGCCAAAAAAATAATTTATTGGTAAAGATTTATTATAATAAAAAATATATTGCAAGAGGTAACATGTGATTTGATGTGGCACAGCAAGGCAAGAGTCCCCAAAACAACTGACAGCAGGCTCAGACTAATGACTCAGTTCCCTTGTTAGTCTTTTCAAAGTTCCTGTCCCCACTCTATTCCCAGTCATATATGTGCATGAGTCACCCTCTCATCACCCCCTTTCTCTTTCCACTTCCACCTGTTGCTCTTGTTTCTATCCTTTAAAGGCCACTGCTCACTGGCTTCTGTCTGAGATTTTCTGACTTCTACTTCTGACTGTGTCCATTTTGCACATTGAAACACTGCAATTCAATTGATTGGCCAATATTCAGAATACAGTATCACTGGATATATTTCTCTTCTAATGCCTCTGATTGTCTGCTGGCCTTCCTCATGTCTGGTCTAGAGAGAACTCACTTTGAAAAAGAAAGAAAGTGAAGTCACTGAGTCGTGTCCGACTCTTTGTGACCCCACGGACTGTAGCCCACCAGGCTCCTCCATCCATGGGATTTCCCAGGCAAGAATACTGGAGTGGGTTGCCATTTCCTTCAGAGGATCTTTCCAACTCAGGGATCGAACCCAGGTCTCCCACACTATAGGCAGATGCTTTGCCATCTGAGCCACCAAGGAAGTCCTAGTTCAGTATTAATTCTTGGTGCAATCAGTTATAGACAAGATTGTAGCCTAACCCAACTTAAAAAGAATCTGTGTTTTTCTTTTTATACTAGGTTAGAAACTCTAGAGCTTTACTGAGTGTGTTCAAATCCCAGTCTGCCATTAACTGTGTAACCTCACCTTCTCTGTATACAGAGTCTTCATCTGAAAAAATAAGTATAATAATAGTATCTCTAGGATGACATTGTTATAAGGGTTAGTTAATACAAATCCTTAAGGGAGATTAATGCCACATAGTGTGTACCATATTACAATCAACATTATCATCATCATTATAGCCTATAATGTTAATTATAATTATTCAGGCCATGATTGTTTGCACAATATGTTTCCCTTAGAGCTAAATTCTAGGAAGAACTTAACTATGGTACTTAGACATGGGTGTTGCAGAGGCTGCTGTAACCAAGCTCAAATCTCAGGAATCTGTTTTTTACTGCTTCTATAGTCCCCATGTCTAGCTGTTGTAGGTGTTGCTGCTCTCAATATTTTCTGGAGGACAGTTGTTCATGGACAACTGGACCCATCATTCCAAGGTTACCTGAGAGTCACTTGCCTCCCCCTTGGAATGTCTGTATCCAATGACCAACAGATAAAGGGATATAACATCCCAGTCGCTCTGTCTCTAGGCAGAGCAAGCTCTGTTGTACCATTACTCTCCAGATCTCCATGGGGGGATCAGGCTGAAACTAAGATTAATCTGAAACCAGCTCTTTCCTAATTTGCTTTTCTTCCCTATCCTGCTGTCTTCACTCCCATATAGGATTTTCCTGAGAGTATCCTTTCAATAAATCACTTGCATGCAAATTTCCATCTTATACTCTGCTTTTAAGGAAAGAGAATGAATAGCATTCTTATTTAAATATGTGATTGTGGTACTAGATTCCTTTTAAATCTCCTAGTTATCTATTTCATATATGGTTACATTCATTTATTTTATGTTACTTTCCCCTTATGTTTGATTTTAACTTATTCAAATATGTAAAACAATAATATGATTCAAAATACCAAAGCATTTTAAAAGTAATATTTGAATAGATTACATTTACTTTTTAATCCTTCCATCTCATCTTCACACACTCCATGTAGGTAACTGATTTCATTATTTTCTGGTTTAACTTTTTTTTTTCCAGTTCTCTATCCTTTTATTTGACTGTGTCTTTACATTCATCTGAGTTCTTAATTTCATTTATTGTATTTTTAAGTTTCAGTGGTTGCATGAACCTTTAAAAGGTAAATTCTACTTCTTGGCTGAAGTTTTTATTTTCTATATTTTCTTGAGCATATTAATCATATTTAATGTCCCTGTGTAATAGCTTCAATATCTGGATCTCTTACAGATCTTTCCCCTAGTTTTTAGCCATTTGGTCTTGTCTTCTGTTATGCCCAAAGTGATGAAAGGCAGCAAACCAAAGATTCAAGAAATACTAAGGAATAATAATAAAATTACACTTTGGGCGTATCATAGTCAAACTGCTGAATAACAAAGATGGTTTAGATTGAATGCAGGACCTTGCTTATAAAAAGGCATTTTAAAGTCAGAGATTCTTTTTCCAGACAGAACTTGCCCTTGTTGTGGGTTGTAGCTTATCTAGAGTATGTTGTTATAATCCAGTCAGAGATTACTGTGATTCAAGACTCTGTTTCAGTTTTATTGAGAGCTGATCTATTTTTGATTCTCTCACTTTTAGGATCTAGCCTTCTCGGGGAGCGGAGGCAGTCGCAAATGAAATACTTGGAAATTTGCCAAGCCTCTCCTGTCTTGGCAAACCTTGAACTCTAAAGTTGTGTCACTAAAACTCTAAAACTGCTGAAGACTTTACTCAGCTTTTCAACCCCTCAGCTTTAGGAGGAAAGAGGGGTCAAATGGTTTGATTAACCTCTTTTTACTTACCCTCTATATCATATCTTGGCTTCTTAAGTTTTGATAGTAGTAGGAGTTCTCTAATGTCTTCAAACGTTAAAGAAATGTTTTTACCCAGTTTTTCTAGTTGTTCTCTCCTGGAATACTAGCCTTTTGTAAGCTAATCCACCAGGACCATGATGAGAACCCTTAATACTCAATATTTTGATGATGCAAATTCTTCTAGGTTTCATTTTATATTAAATATTAATCCAATTAATACACTACTAAGAATTTTTGTGGTGGGAAAATCAAGGGAAACTTTATAAAATAATACTGGGAATTATCTGGAAGATTAAACATCTGAGAATTGATTTTAAAAAACTTTAAAGGAGGCAGTAGCAAACTTGGCATATTTATCTAATCTTGCCATATTTTAAATTTGATGAAGTTAGAAAAATGGAAGCATTTGATACTAGAGATCAAATAGGTGGATTAATAGAAGATAATTCAGAAATATATCTAAAATAAAAGTAAAAATTCTAATTTTATATACCTGTTGGTTCTGTTTCCCCAGAGAACCCTGACTAATATCAATTTTGGTGTCAGAAAATGAGGTGCTACTGTAACAAATACCTAAAATTGTGGAAGTGACTTTGGAACTGGGTAACAGGTAGAGGCTGGATAAGTTTGAGGCGCATGTTAGAATACAACCTACATTTCCTTCAAGATGCTGTTGGTAGAAATATGAATGATGAATTCTTCTGGTGAAGTCTGAGAATTGAGGAACATGATAGTGAAAACTGGAGGAAAGAGGACCCTTGTTATAGAATGAGAAAGTAGTTGGCTGATTTGTATTCCAGTGTTCTGTGGAAGGTAGGATTTGTGATTATTAATAAATTGGATATTTAGCCGAGATTTTTTAAGCAAAGTGTTAAAGTCACTACCTGGTTTTTCCTTACTGCTCATAGTAAAATGTGAGAGGAAAGAGGTAAACTGAAAAAGGAAATGTTATGAAAAATGAAACCAGAACTTGAAAATTTAGAAAATTCTGGTTTTTCATATTGCAAAAGTGGGTACTCGAGGGAAAATCAAGGGTATGGCTGGATAATCATTTTCTCTAAAGAAATTGTGGGTGTGGTTGGTGGAACCAACCATGCAACCATCTCAGCAGAAATGCTGCCAACTTGGACTGAAAGGGAAAGAGATAGGACAAAATGAAGTTTTCTCTGGCTGCATCAGCATCCCTTTTGACCTCACATTCACAATACTGGCCATGCACCCTCTAAATGTGAGAATAAGAAAACCAGCTCCTGATATCCCCACTGACACACAGCTAGAACTCTGAGTTGTTCAGAGTTGGCCTGATGCTCATAGCTAGATCATGTTCTTCTGTGGGACATACACACTCACAAAATACCAAATACCCGGGACAAGGTCATTCTGAGACCTTGATAAAATGAGGCAAAATAAAGCTATTTTATAATTTCATGTAAGTGTAGACAAAAACTATCACTATACAAAACACAAAATATCAAACATCCCTCTCTCCCAGCTAGTAAAAGTGACTGCTACATCTCTCCCAGCTATAGGTTTAACTTCTTTCCAGTAAGCCTTTTCTGTAGATAGATTTGTTGAGACATCCAGCAACCAGATTAATCGTAATTTTTGACAGCATCTAATCTAAAGCTAATCCACCTGCTTTGGACCTTCTCCAAAATCAACTAGTATGTTTTCTCCCTCATTGCCATGAGTAATAAACCTAGTTTGTTGACCTGTGTGTATGTTCCAGATGGTCTTTGACTGGAGGTAACTTACAGATAGTAGTGCAAAAGCACATCAAGTACAATGATGTTCACTGCAGCAACATTTAGAAAACAAAACACTGTAAAATAAACTAAAGGCCTGTCAACTGGGGACTGATAAAATAAATTCCAGTACCCTCTTTGAATGCAATTCTTTTTCACTACTTTGTCAAGAACATTCTTAAGTAAAACTGTTTTTTCTTTCCCCCTCTGTAAATGCATGGCAATGAAGAATATAATTATTACTTTAGGTATTTCTGCCTTGGCTCAAGCTGAGTTGCCAGTGGTTTTACTGATCACTGTTTTTGCACTATCAGTTCAAGTATAAACACAGTAAAAAAGATAAATAACCTTCTAATATTAACATGAAAATAGATTTGATCTGGGCTTACCAGGTGATGCTAGTGGTAAAAAACCTGTCTACCAATGCAGGAGACATAAGAGACAAGGGTTTGATATCAGAGTTGGGAAGATCCCCTGGAGGAGGGCATGGCAACCCACTCCAGTATTCTTGCCTGGAGAATCCCACGGACAAGGAATACAGTCCATGGGGTTGCAAAAGAGTCGGACATGACTGTAGCAACTTACACGCATGCAGATTTGATCTAAATGGGTCTTGGCTGGAGATCCCAGAGTCGTATGGGACCATACTCTCTGAACTGCTACGTCAGAATATCAGTTAAAGATAGGGAATTTATATCACACAATTTAAAATGAAGTATTCACACTACCATATGTAAGATAGATAGCCAGTGGAAATTTGCTGTACTATGCTGGGAGCTCAAATCTGGTGCTCTGTGACAACCTAGAGGGGTGGGATGGAGTGGGAGGTAAGAGGCAGGTTCAGGAGGGAGGGGACATATGTATTAATATACCTGTGGCTGATTTATGTTGATATATGCCAGAAACCAATACAATATTGTAAAGCAATTATCCTTCAATTAAAGATAAATAAATTTTTAAAACAGAGGAAAAAAGCAAAAAAAAAATGAAGTACTCAAAAATAAATACCAGACAGTTGATTAAATGGATAGAAAATTATATCATACACAGAGCTTCCTAATTCTAGTGAACCCCTGAAAGCACACACAGATGTAAAACTTGCATACAGGCTCCTGGATATGATCTGTGGATCCCAGGTTAAAATCCTGGGCATTACTCTTCATAATTTTTATTGTCTCTCTCAATTTCATTTTAACTTAGACCACCTTGCGTTCATGTGTACCTGTGTGCTAAATTGCTTCGGTCATGTCTGACTCTTTGCAACCCTGTGGACTGTAGCCCGCCAGGCTCCTCTGTCCGTGGGATTCTCCAGGCAAGAATACTGGAGTGGTTTGCTATGCCCTTCTCCAGGAGATCTTCTCCACCCAGGGATGGAATCCATGTCTGTCTTCTGCATTGGCAGGCAGTTCCTTACCACTAGTGCTATCTGGGAAGCCCTTAGACCACCCTGCCTCTGTCTGAAAGTTTAAATCTTAGTGTTTCATAAAGACTGTTGAAAACATACTCAACCTTTGCGTTTTCTCTTTTTGTTGAATCAAGTTCAAGCAGAGAGATGCAGGCTCCGTTTTTGTTCTGCCTACTTTGCATCAGTCCTCCTTACTTAGCAATGACCCTGTGGTGCCTTTCTTTACTGTCCTTATCATTGAAAAAAGCAATTTCCCACTGTCACAAATTGTTATATTTACACTAATCTCTAAATTTCATTTTTCTCAGTTGCCTACTATTTCATCTCAGTACCCAAATCCACTCCATGTAAGTTGACAAACAGTAAATCCATGTTCAGCCTAAGGCACAACCGTAAATTAAGAAGTAACATTTCTAAGAGATGTCAGTAAGCAAGAGGCATAAGCACACACATTAGAAAGGACTACAGTGAGTACACGTGTAATAGTTAATGGCTGTGCATTGCGCCAATCCTTTTCAGTTAAGAGAACATATTACATAGTCTAAAACTTCCACAAGTTTCTCAAAAATAGTGGAGGAAAAGTAAAACTAGAGAACTTTATATACATATGAAGGAAGCTCAGAATTTTAGGATGAAACAAAGTTCCTCAAATATGGCTCTTTTCCTCTTTTTTCTATTTCTCAAATGTTTTATAAACAGCATTAGTTTTTACAGAAAAGTTGCTTTTATTATAAGATACCAATTTTTTGGTAAAACGTTGAGATCATTCAGACTTTTGGAATTTCCCAAAATAATATAATAAAATACCCCCTGATAGCAGGAAGTTCTTATCTGGACTTCATGTGGCATATTTCTTCTTTAAAATAAAATTAATTTTTGCAAACATTAGAGGACTTTCGGATTCTGTCTACAATGCTACATAATACATTTTGCTGTTTTCTGTTGCCTCTTTTTAAGCAAAAAAGAGAAATCTTACAAAGAAAGAAAACAAAGGAATGTATCTGACTTTTTTTTTCTGTAGACACCTCTGCTAACAGAATTCAGTAAGAATTTATGAGATTCTTATTAGACAAAAGATACTTTGCTAGGACCCATAGGAAATGAACAAGACATGATTTCTGCTATATGGGTCATAAAATCTGGAAAGAGATAGATATGTTTACAAAGTATGAGATAATATGAAATATTAATTTTAATAAAATACAAAGTTAATGGAAACAGAAAGGTGTTAGTCACTCAGTCGTGTCTGACTCTTTGAGACCCCATGGATGGTAACTCACCAAGCTCCTCTGTCCAGGGAATTCTCCAGGCAAGAATACTGGAGTGGGTTGCCATTCTCTTTTCCAGGGGATCTTCCCAACCCTGGGATCAAACCTGGGTCTCTTGCATTTACCATCTGAGCCACCATTGAAAAAGAAAGTATAAGGTAAATTCTGTTTGAGGCATCACTGAAAGATTCATGGAAGAAAATGGAATATAAGGAGGAAATTCCAGGTGAAGATAATGGATGTAGGGAAAGTGTTGGGGGTGTTCTTGGAATGAAGTCCTTCAGTTGAGAGAACTGGGTGAAGGGAAAATCAGAGAATGTAAGAAGGTGCGTCTGAGGGGAGACCTCCTCATCTTGCCTTGTATTGCCTACCTTAGTCTTATCTCCTATTGCCCTTCCTTTTGCTCTCTTATCCTAGCTACTCCAATCTTTTTTCAGGTATGTCCTTGAACTCAGATGGTCCTCTGGCTACATGCTGCTCCCATTGCTGCATGTCTTTGCCTAGCTAAATCTTACATTTGTGCAGATCTCAACCCACTTCCTATTCTTAAGGAAGTCTTTAGTGATTCATCTAAATTATATTATACTCACTCACAGTGTGCTATCATTCTCCTTCATAACACTTAACCCTTAAGATGCAACTTTATAAGGATGGTGGTGTTTAATTAATGCTTGTCTTTCACCGGACTGAGTTCCAAGAAGCAGGAATGGTGACCACTTTTATATTCATCATTTTATCTCTAGATCAAAGCACAATACCTGACACAGAGAAAACATACAATAAATACTTATTGAATGAATGATGAATGAGGTGAATATGAACTAATTATGTACAAAAAGAAGGAAAGTAGCCAAGGTGATACTGTTTGACCACTCCTACAAAAATCATATGAATATGAAAAACAGAAGATTTGCTTTTGAGTTGTGAATTTAACTACATGTTTTTCAAGTGTTTAAAACTAGTTTTCAGGGTTCTCTTGAAAAATTCACATTTTGCAATTTTGAGATGTACTATGATGCAAGGAATTTGAATCAAGTAATTATTGAGCACCCTTGGGAGATAAAACCCTGAGGCATAATTTTAAAGTTTCACTTGTTTTGAGGCAAGTTTGAATCTCCTGATTTACAAGAAAACACAAGTAAAGTCTTTCCCACCCAACAGAACACAGGGAAGGCACACCGTGAATGCCTAATACTTGTCAACTGGAGTCAAACATGGCCAAAATCCAGGTCTTCTATGTACAGAATCACTTCTGCTCTGCAAATGAGTCATTCACATGGTGACAGGATGAATAATAACAAAGCTTAGTTCATTGCATATCAGATAGTGCAAGTATGACAAGTTTGAAAAATGAACAGAATAATATTTGGTATTTCAATAATAAGAGTTTCATTTGATTGAATTTCCCATGGATTCTGGAACACTCAGTGATAGAGGAATTATTTCTAAGGAGGGCAGAAATAGCTCTAGCTTCATTTTATTAGTATCAGTGCTATCAGTAGAATTCATTGCATACTCCCAGCCAGGCCAATCCTTCTCTTCTAATCATCCTTCCTTTGTCTCTAGACTTTTAATTCAGCATGCTCACACCACAGGCCTTGAGCTTGTGCAACAAGCCACGGTGAACGCCTGGCACCTAGCTCAGGGATTTCCTAGAGTTTGCTAACACACTGTAGTAGGTGCCAAGCAGGTCCAGAATGTTCTCACAAATACTCCCTCCCCTTTCTTCCTTCTTGTCTGAGCTCCTCAGCAACTCTAATTCCCGACCTTCTTGATTCTTTACCCATTCCATTTTGTCCCCATCAGATTGGGTAACACTGCCGTGTGCTCCTGACTCCTAGTGTAAGGTAGGGAACCTCTGAAAGCAGCTCAGACCTGGAGACTAGGGTGGTGGAATCAGGAGATTTAGTGTGCTAAACCAATACTCCAATTCACCAGTGTAATCCAAGATCTATAAAAATGTGATTAAAACTGACTGATACATGCTGGGCCACCTAAAAGGAGAGGAGGGGCAGAGAGGTGACCCCAGTCCTTAAGAACCATTTAAATAAGGCAGCCAAGAATGTAAGAGAAACAGCTGGGAACATTCAACTGCTGCAGTTTCACAGTTTTACAAAATGAAATGCTTTGAAGACATGTATCAAAACTAGCCTAGTTACCCATTTAGTGCACCTGAGTTCCACTGAATTTATTTAGAGACTTAAGCAGTAGTTCTGAAATGTGGTTATTTATGTAAATAGCCTGGAGTTTTTCCAATTATGCATGCTTGGAGCCACCCAGAGAAATGAATCTGACTCTTTAAAAATGGGGGGCTAGGGGTGTGTGTGTGTACACACACATATAAATTTCTTTTATTTATTTACTTAGAAATATTTCTACATCAAATATCAATATATGATTTATCATTATCACAAAAAGTTATTCTGAAATAAGAGGGAAAGACAATCTCAAAATTCACTGATCAATTATCAGGATGTTCCAATGACCAAATCAACCTCATGTTCAGTATGCTCACTTGCAGAACTCAACAGTATTAATATAACCAAACTTGCCTTACAACTATATATATATATAAATTATTTTTGAAATGTGATGTTGGTTTATTATTATTTTTTATTTAAGTACAGTTGACTTACAAACTACATAAAACATTCATTATGTTATTTAGCAAAACATTGGTTTCAGCAATAAAGCCCTTTTTTTTTTACATTCACTGTCTTAAGCATATTGATCAGTATATTGATAATCAACATGACTTCTTGTACTTGACCCAAGGCTGGCTGACCTCTCCTTGATCATTGGCTAACTGACTACCTCTAGACATAAAACTTAAACTGACCCCTATATACCATCATACTGTCTATAACAAAGTATTTTAAAATGAGTTGCCTATATTGATTTAGGAATCTTTTGTCTTTCCAGTGAGGAGGAAACCTAAAGACCGAGGATGAAGGCTTATTTCATTTAGGATACTGATACTCATCTCTTCTGTAACACCATATGATAAAATTAATAATAATAATAATTTTAACAACACTTAACATTTATCAAGAATGTAATATATTCCAGACACCATGCAAAATGTTTATACCTAGTTCTAATTTTGATCCATACAACAGTCTGTAAGGTAGGTATTATTATCTCCATTTTAGAGATGAAGGAATTGAGGCAAACAGATAGAACACAATTGACTAAGGTCACACAATGAGTATTTCACAGACTGTCTCAGTTTTCAGATTTGCTGTATTTTTCTTTCATCCCAAAGAAGTGTGTGTTATTTTCCTTTAAGGAAGACATATTCTCTTTGTCTAAAACAACTCTCAAATCTGGCCATTTCTCTGGGTCTCCACCACCATGGCCCTATCCAAGTCACCATTGTTCTTCTCTTCTAGAACATTCCAAGTTCTTTATCTCTCAGGGTCTCTGTATGTCCCTATTCCTCTGACTAGAAAACTCTTCTCCTTCCCTTTTGGATGTCCAGCTCCCTCTCCTCCTTCAGGTGCCAGTACAGTGAAGCCCCAGACAAATATTCTATGCAAACTGGACACCTGATTCTATTCCCACTAGATTGTTTTCTATCATCTCATCCTGTTTGTGTCCTTCACGGCATTTATCCTAATATATAATTTTGGAGGAAGGAATCTTTCTTTTGTTGGGTCAATCTTTCCCAGCATCAGGGTCTTTTCCAATGAGTCAGTTCTTCGCATCAGGTGTCCCAAGTACTGGAGTTTCAACTTCAGCATCAGTCCTTCCAATGAATATTCAGGACTGATTTCCTTTAGGATGGCCTGGTTGGATCTCCTTGCTGTCCCAGGGACTCTCAAGGGAAGATCTGTAATTTTTCTACTTGTCTCCCCCTTTGGGCAGTACAAGGACACTGTGCATGTGACAGTGCTTATCATAAAAAGGCCTCTCACTTTATTTCTGAATGTCACATGAATGATTCCAGTCAAGGTTTAACTAACATACATTAGATCTACTCTTTCTTCAAGATATTCTGCAAGAGACAGTCCTTGGAAAACTTACTTTAATGGTGAAAATCTCTTTTAAAAGGTTCAAACTGAGCTCTATAGCAAATATTCTATGTGATACAATTCAGTTCAGTTCAGTTCAGCCGCTCAGTCGTGTCCGACTCTTTGTGACCCCATGGATTGCAGCACGCCAGGCCTCCCTGTCCATCACCAACTCCCAATGTTTACTCAAACTTTTGTCCATTGAGTCAGGGATGCCATCCAACCATCTCATCCTCTGTCATCCCCTTCTCCTCCAGCCTTCAATCTTTCCCAGAATCCAGGTCTTTTCCAGTGAGTCAGTTCTTTGCATCAGGTGGCCAAAGTACGGGAGCTTCAGCTTCAGCATCAGTCCTTCCAATGAATATTCAGGACTGATTTCCTTTAGGATGGATGGGTTGGATCTCCTTGCTGTCCAAGGGACTCTCAAAAGTCTCCTCCAATACCACAGTTCAAGAGCATCCATTCTTCAGAACTCAGCTTTGTCTGTAGTCCAACTCTCACATCCATACATGACTACTGGAAAAACCATAACTTTAACTAGATGGACCTTTATTGGCAAAGTAATGTCTCTGCTTTTTGATATGCTATCTAGGTTGGTCAAAACTTTTCTTCCAAGGAGCAAGCATCATTTAATTTCATGGATCCAGTCACCATCTGCAATGATTTTGGAGTCCAAAAAATAAAATCTGTCATTGTTTCCACTGTTTCCCCATCTATTTGCCATGAAGTGATGAGACCAGATGCCATGATCTTAGTTTTCTGAATGTTGAGTTTTAAGCCAACTTTTTCACTCTCCTCTTTCACTTTCATCAAGAGGCTTTTTAGTTCCTCTTCACTTTCTGCAATAAGGGTGGTGTCATCTGCATATCTGAGGTTATTGATATTTCTCCGGCAATCTTGATTCCAGCTTGTGCTTCATCCAGTGCAGCATTTCTCATGATATATTCTACATATAAGTTAAAAAAAGCAGGGTGACAATATACAGCCTTGATGTACTCCTTTCCCAATTTGGAACCAATCTGTTGTGCCATGTCCAGTACGAACTGCTGCTTCTTGACCTGCATACAGATTTCTCAGGAGGCAGGTCAGGTGGTATAGTATTCCCATCTCTTTAAGAATTTTCCACAGTTTTTGTGATCCACATAGTCAAAGGCTTCTGCATAGTCAACAAAGCAGAAATATATGTTTTTCTGGAAATCTCTTGCTTTTTCAATGATCCAGCGGATATTGGCAATTTGATCTCTGGTTCCTCTGCCTTTTCTAAAACCAGCTTGAACATCTGGAAGTTCACAGTTCACGTATTGCTGAAGCCTGGCTTGGAGAATTTTGAGCATTACTTTGCTAACGTGTGAGATGAGTGCAATTGTGTGGTTGTTTGAGCATTCATTGGCATTGCCTTTCTTTAGAATTGGAATGAAAACTGACCTTTTCCAGTCCTGTGGTCACTGCTCAGTTTTCCAAATTTGCTGGCATATGGAGTACAGCACTTTCACAGCATCATCTTTTAGGATTTAAAATAGCTCGACTGGAATTTCATCACCTCTACTAGCTTTGTTCATAGTGATGCTTCCTAAGACCCACTTGACTTCGAATTCCTGGATATCTGGCTCAAGGTGAGTGATCACACCATCGTGACTATCTGGGTCATGAAGATCTTTTTCGTATAGTTCTTCTGTGTATTCTTGCCACCTCTTCTTAATATCTTCTGCTTCTGTTCAGTCCATACCATTTCTGTCCTTTATTGTGCCCATCTTTGCATGAAATATTCCCTTGGTATCTCTAATTTTCTTGAAGAGATCGCTAGTCTTTTTCCTATTGTATTGTTTTTCTCTATTTCTTTGCATTGATCAGGGAGAAAGGCTTTCTTGTCTCTCATTGCTATTCCTTGGAACTCTGCATTCAAATGAGTATATCTTTCCTTTTTTCCTTTGCCTTTCGCTTCTCTTCTTTTCATAGCTATTTGTAAGGCCTCCTCAGCCAACCGTGTTGCCTTTTTGCATTTCTTTTTCTTGGGGATGGTCTTTATCACTGCCTCCTGTACAATGTCACGAACCTCCATCCTTAGTCCTTCAGGCACTCTGTCTATCAGATCTAATCCCTTGAATCTATTTGTCACTTCCACTGTATAATCATAAGGTATGTGATTTAGGTCATACCTGAATGGTCTAGTGGTTTTTTCCTCCTTTTTTCAGTTTAAGTCTGAATTTGGCAATAAGGAGTTTCATTATCTGAGCCACAGTCAGCTCCTGGTCTTGTCCATAATAAAACACGCAATTTTCTACTTCTCCCCACAGTCCTCATAGGGATTTAAGGTCATGCCATGGTTGTGGCATCAGTGAGAGAAAAACATGACCTCATGTGAACTCTTTGTTCCTCTACTATTGGGATCTCTCCTAAGGAGATGACCTGAGTGCAGACCCTTACCTTGTCTCTTTCTGTCCTTTTTCATAGCAATTCCTCAATTTAGGGACACACACACACACATAGAAGCCCACACACCCCAATAATATACATTCATAACCATATATGTATTCAGATGAAATGACATGAAAAGAAACATGAAGGGCAATCTTAAAGATCAAAATATAGTAATTCTGCTCAAAAGAAGTTTACACAGATAACAAGCAGCAGGGAAGAAGGAAGCAGCAGTATCACGCTCTCACTCTCTGTCACGATAAGATTATTGACTGCAAGTGCTCTTTCTCAGAACCAGTCTTCAGTACCACTTCTACTTTCTATGCCCCACACCCAGGTCCATATTTCTACTGCACCTTTTAGCATGAAACATAAGCACTTTCTCTCAGGCTTTCTCTTCTGATCACTTCTACTTAGCCCTTTCTAACTGCTTGCTTCTAACCCTTTCCCAAATATTACTTGCTGTTCATCACTAATCCATTTCTGGACCTTAAATATGATTTCCAAGCAAATCTCATGCATTACACAACAGCATGACTTCAGGGCACATCACACAAAATTACCTAATTTCCAAGGCTACAGTAAACATGAGATGATTTTGGATGGCTTAACCTATAATCTTACTTTAGAATGTTGCATACTTAGTTTCCTTTTGTGTTACTCACTTTATAACCTCTCCATTTATGCTGATTTTATTGCTCTCATTCTCCTTTTCACATGGAATCAAACAAAGACGCTAATATAAAATTTTTTTTCATTTAACACTTTAAATTTTTAATTCATCTAACATTCCTTTTTCTTTTTTTTTTTTTTTTTTTAATTAGTTGGAGGCTAATTACTTCACAACATTTCAGTGGGTTTTGTCATACATTGATATGAATCAGCCATGGGGAATACGTGTAAATCTAACATTCCATTTTATCCCACCAGTTGTTGTATGGAAAGTTGTTGTATGAGTAGGAAAGTTTTTTTCTCTCCACATTACAGATGATGATACCAAACCTAGAGGGGCTCCTGAACACTTCATCTAGAGACACCATCTGGAGGCCTGGCTATTGTGAAAAATACAAAATATGACTTGAATCAATAGAGTGGCACTGTCCAATGAAAAGACTCCATGTTACAAACATGAGAGGACATCCTCATGAATGTATCAGTTCAGTTCACTCAGTTGTGTCCAACTCTTTGCGACCCCATGGACTGCAGCACACCAGGCTTCCCTGCCCACCACCAATTCCCGGAGCTTGCTCAAACTCATGTCCATCAAGTCACTGATGCCATCCAACCATCTCATCCCTCATTGTCTCCTTCTCCTGCCTTCAATCTTTCCCAGCATCAGGGTCTTTTCAAATGAGTCAGTTCTTCACATCAGGTAGCTAAAATATTGGAGCTTCAGCTTCAGCATCAGTCCTTCCAATGAATATTTAGGATTGATTTCCTTTAGGATGGACTGGTTTGATCTCCTTGCTGCCTGAGGAACTCTCAAGAGTCTTCTCCAACACCACAGTTCAAAAGCATCAGTTCTTCAGCACTCAACTTTTTTTATGGTCCAACTCTCACATGAATGTATAAACTATAGTAATCTTACTTAAAATCTTCACAGTTTCAAGATTATTGCTAGTGACACCAAAACTTTTATCCCTCTTGAGAATGGTACCTCTTCTACATATTTTCTACTTAGCTAATTAATTAGGAAGGGCCAGATAGTGAATATTCAGGCTTTGTGGGCTATGTTGTTTCTATCTCAACTCTTCAACTTTACCCTTTCAGTGCCAAAGGAAGCCATAAATATAGTACATTAATTTGGTATTAATGGGTGACTATGGCAGTGTTCAAATAAGCTTTTTTTGGTTGTGTGGAAGTAGCACCATATTAGAAAAATTGACTAGTGGAAGAGAATAGAAGACCCTCAGAAGACTCAGAGAGAGATATAAACACTTGATTTATGATAATGGTGACACTGCAAAGCAAAGAGTAAAACATGATATTTTCCATATATTGTATTGGGACAATTTCCCTACAGGGGAAAGAAAATAAATCAAGTAAATCAACCCTGCCTCATACCACTAGAAAACCAATTCCAAGTGAGACTTGAAAGTGAAAACCAGCAAAATAAAGTTTATAGAAGTTAATATGGGGAATAGTTTCATTATATCAGTTAGGAGAAGATTTTATTAAAAAGTATACAAGCAATACAACATATTTGATTACACTAAATTTTAAAACTTTCTTTTCTCAAAAGAAAGTGAAACTAGACAGTGATAGAGGATATTTGCAACATGCTTACTTGACAGAAGGTTTCCATCATATATTGTGCTCTTACAAATCAATAAGTCAGATATCCAGTGGAATACAATAGAAAGAAATGGCAAAGGAATTTAAAAGACAATTCATAAATCTGGAAAATGAACAACCAAGAAGTCACATGAAAATGTGCCCATCCTCATTAAACATCAGGGAAATTAAAAATAAAACCACAAGAATAGACTGTTATTCATTCATCAAAACAGCTAAAATTAGAAGACTTAATATCAAGTGTTAGTTGTGAAGCAAGATTTAACAGAGAGAAATGCACATGTACCTAGAGACGTGCAAGAATTTTCATAGTAATATTACTCAAACAATAAAGGATTGTAAACAACTCAAATGTCCATTAGAAGCATAATGAATAGATTTTGGCAACTGTATTTTACTCAATATATAAATGAATGAACTTCAGTTATTTAGAACAGCATGAACAAAAACTTACAAACAATATGAGAAAAGAAATCAGACAATTGCATACATAAGGCATGATTTACTAATCTATATTTCAAAGAAAGTGATACTACACTGTAGGCAGTGTTTAAGGATGAGTATTTGGATGGTAAAAGCATAAAGGCTAGGAAGTAACATGATATATCTGGACCAGAATTCTTTCTCTCCTACTTACCAGCTACTTGTGGCACTGAAATTCTCATCATCAATCATAAAATGAGAGTACTAATGTCTACCTCTTAAGGTTGTTAAAACAGTTAAAGCTGGATAACACATGTAAAACTGAACACATCACCAGCTGTTAGGGTTTCAGCCTTTGGGTAATTTTACTCTTGTCTCTCATAATTTTGAACCAACTGACACTGGAAAAGGATAAAAATAGGGGCTTAATGACTGATAAATCTGACAACCATAGTTAAACCACAATGATGTTTCATAATTCTTTTTAGAGCTGGAGTATCCATTGGTAGCCTTAATGTTCTTGGAGATTTGTGAGTGGAAATAGAACAAGTGAGGACATGTATTTAGGGGTTTGACTTCATTCCATCTAATGAAGGAGCATCATTCAAAAGATGTTAGAATCTTTCCATCTCAATATCAGATAGATGCATACTCCTCCCATGGAAGAGGACTGAAGTGTTATCTCATTAAGGTTCTCTCACTTCATGGAACCAAAAGAGCAGCTTCCCCAAACATATTACACATACTAAAGATTCAAATCATGAACATAGCAGTCATGGTTGTGGAAGTATAAGTAGCAATTATTTTTTGCTAGGATGATGATGAGACAGATGACAATTTTAAAAATTAAAATAACAGGCAACCATTGAGTAAATGGAAATGCAAAAGTAGGAAGTCAAGAGATATTTGGAGTAACAGGCAAGTTTGACCTTGGAGTACAAAATGAAGCATGGCAAAGGTTAAAAGAGTTTTGCCAAGAGAACACATTGATCATAGCAAACACCCTCTTCCAACAACCAAGAAACAACTCTACACATGGACATCACCAGATGGTCAATACTGAAATCAGATTGATAATATTCTTTGCAGTCAAAGATGGAGAAGCTCTGTACAGTCAGCAAAAACAAGACCAGAAGCTGACTGTGGCTCAGATCATGAACTCCTTATTGCAAAATTCAGACTTAAATTGAAGAAAGTAGGGAAAACCACTGGGCCATTAAAGAGAAAGTGAAAGTCGCTCAGTCGTGTCCAACTCTTTGCAACCCCATGTACTGTCCATGGAATTCTCCAGGCCAGAATACTGGAGTCGGTAGCCTTTCCCTGTTCCAGGGGATCTCCCCAACCCAGAGATCGAACCCAGGTCTCCCACATTGCAGGCAGATTCTTTACCTGCTGAGCCACAAGGAAAGCCCAAGAATACTGGAGTGGGTAGCCTACTCACCCTTTCCCTAGCAGATCTTCCGAACCCAGGGATTGAACCGGGGTCTCCTGCATTGCAGGTGAATTCTTTACCAACTGAGCTATCAGGGAAGCCATTAAGGTATGATGTAAATAAAATCCTTTACAGCTAGACAGTGGAAGTGACAAATAGATTCAAGTGATTATATATGATGGAGTGCCTGAAGAACTATGGACAGAGGTTTTTAACATTGTACAGGAAGCAGTGATCAAAACCATCCCCAAGAAAAAGAAAAAGGCAAAATGGTTGTCTGAAGGATGCTTCACAAATAACTGAGGGCAGAAGTGAAGGCAAAGGAGAAAAGGAAAGATATACCATCTGAAGGCAGAGTTCCAAGGAATAGCAAGGAGAGATAAGAAAGCCTTCCTAAGTGAACAAAGCAAAGAAATAGAGGAAAACAATAGAATGGGAAAGAATAGAGATCTCTTCAAAGAGATAGGAATACCAAACCACCTTACCTGCCTCCTGAGAAACCTGTATGCAGGTCATGGAACAACCATTAGAACCAAACATGGAACAGACAGGATCAAAACTGAGAAAGGAGTGTGTCAAGCTGTATATTGTCACCCTATTTATTTAACTTATATGCAGAATACATAACGAGAAATGTAGGGCTGGATAAATCACAAGCTAGAATCAAGATTGCCGGGAGAAACATCAATAACCTCAGATATGCAGATAACACCACCCTCATGTGGTGAATTCCTCAGAAAGTAAAGAGGAACTAAAGAGCCTCTTATTGAAGGTGAAAGAGGAGAGTGAAAAAGCTGGCTTAAAACTCAACATTCAAAAATCTAAGATCACGACATCTAGTCCCATCACTTCATGGTAAATAGATGGGGAAACAATGGAAACAGTGACAGAATTTATTTTCTTGGGCTCCAAAATCACTGTGGGTGGTGACTAAAGCCATGAAATTAAAAGATGCTTGCTCCTTGGAAGAAAAGCTATGACCAACCTATACAGCATATGAAAAAGCAGAGACATTACTTTGCAACAAAGATCTGTATAGCTAAAGGTATGGTTTTTCCAGTAGTCATGTATGAATGTGAGAGTTGGACCATAAAGAAGACAGAGTACCAAAGACCTGATGCTTTGAACTGTGGTGTTGGAGAAGACTCTTGAGAGTCCCTTGGACTGCAAGGAAATAAAACCAGTGAAACCTAAAGGATATCAAACCTGAATATTCATTAGAAGGACTGATGCTGAGGCTGAAGCTCCAATACTCTGGCCACCTGATGTGAAGACCTGACTCATTGGAAAAGACCCTGGTTCTTGAAAGATAGAAGGCAGGAGGAGAAGTGTATGACAGAGGATGAGATGATTGAATGGCATCACCGACTCAAGGGACAAGAGTTTGGGCAAGCTCTGGGAGATGGTGAAGGACAGAAAAGCCTGGTGTTCTACAGTCCATGGGGTCACAAAGAGTCAGACATGACTGAACAACTGAACAACATTGAGTAAAAGATGTATAACTCTACAAAATAATTAAAAAATAAAATTAGAAGCCAAAGTGGCAGGGTATTCAAACATAAATATTCTAATTATACCTTAGAAAAGAGCTTTACACATCGGTGTAAACAGTCATCTGATGGCTATGACTTGGTAGCTCCGAGGAAGGGCCCTCCTGATAATTGTATCCTAAGCTCCTAGTCCAACAGTATATTGCTGTGCGGGGTGGTACCCTTTCAAACATCCATTTCTCTGAAGACCATAGCTCTAGCAAACTTCTGTTGATAGTGTCACTAATGGCGTTCATTCTTTGTTGTTTATCAGTTCGGCCGCTCAGTTGTGTCTGACTCTTTCTGACCCCATGGATTGCAGCGCGCCAGGCTTCCCTATCCTTCACCATCTCCCAGAGTTTGCTCAAATCCATGTCCGTTGAGTCAGTAATGTCCAACCATACTTTGACTTAAAAGTTTGATGAGTGTACCAAGAAATTAGCCACCATTTTAGAAAAAAGAAAAAAAAAATGAGGCAGGTCCAGGGGAATAGTAAACCTGTAACTGAACTGTGATAAAAGGTAGTAGTAGGATGAGTTTGAAGCTTGAAGAGTTGCATGTTAGAAATAGTATCAAATGTGATGCCCATGGGAGGACATCCTATGGGCATCTGAGGCCAAGGAGAGATAAAGCCAAATTCTTCATACGTCATGATTTGACCAAGCTCTATTCCCATTTTGAATGATCAATTTTTAATGCCTTGATGTTAATAATGATGTGATCTGTACACATTTAATAGATATTAATAGTAAATCCTGTATGAACCTGAGGAGGCAGATATCTATGGAATCACAGGTTTATTACACATCACTGGGAAATATATGGGATCCTTAGTTCAGTTCAGTTCAGTCGCTCAGTTATATCTGACTGAGCCCATGAACTGCAGCAAACCAGGCCTCCCTGTCCTGTCACCAACTCCTGGAGTCCACCCAAACCCATGTCCATTGAGTCAGTGATGCCATCCAACCATTTCATCCTCTGTCATCTTCTTCTCCTCCTGCCCTCAATCTTTCCCAGCATCTGGGTCTTTCCCAATGAGTCAGCTCTTTGCATCAGGTGGCCAAAGTATTGGAGTTTCAGCTTCAGCATCAGTCCTTCCAATGAACACCCAGGACTGATCTCCTTCAGGATGAACTGGTCGGATCTCCTTGCAGTCCAAGGGACTCTCAAGAGTCTTCTCCAACACCACGGTTCAAAAGCATCAATTCTTCAGTGCTCAGCTTTCTTCACAGTCCAACTCTCACATCCATACATGACCACTGGAAAAACCATAGCCTTGACTAGATAGACCTTTGTTGGCAAAGTAATGTCTCTGCTTTTTAATATGCTGTCTAGGTTGGTCATAACTTTCCTTCCAAGGAGCAAGCATCTTTTAATATCATGGCTGCAATCACCATCTACAGTGATTTTGGAGCCCCAAAAATAAAGTCTGATACTGTTTCCACTGTTTCCCCATCTATTTGCCATGAAGTGATGAGACCAGATGCCATGATCTTAGTTTTCTGAATGTTGAGCTTTAAGCCAACTTTTTCACTCTCCTCTTTCACTTTTATCAAGAGGCTCTTTAGTTCTTCTTCACTTTCTGCCATAAGGGTGGTGTCATCTGCATATCTGAGGTTATTGATATTTCTCCCGGCAATCTTAATTCCAGCTTGTGCTTCTTCCAGCCCAGCGTTTCTCATGATGTACTCTGCATATAAGTTAAATAAGCATTACTTAGCCATAAAATAGAATAAAATCTTGCCATTTGTGATAACACAATGAATGTAAAGGGTATTATGCATAGTGAAATAAGTTAAACAGAGAAAAACCATACCATATGATTTTCCTTATATGTGGAATCTAAAAAGCAAAACAAATGAACACACAGCACAGAAACAGACTCCTAAATACAAAGGACAAACCACAGAGGAGGGAGATGGGGAGATGAGTTAAATAGGTGATGGAGATTAAAAGACACAGGCTTACAGTTATAAAGTAAATGTCACAGTGATGTAATATACAGCATGAGGAATATTGTCGATAATATGATAACTTTGTATGGTGACAGTTGGTAGCTGGATTTGTTATGGTGATTGTTTTGTAATATATAGAATATCAAGTCACTATGTTGTACACCTGAAACTAATATAATATCGTCAATTTCTTCAATTAAAAATATAAGTAAAATTCTTAATAAGGAATGACAGCAACAACAGAGCTAACAAAACAAAACTCAAACATCAAAACATTTATTTGCTGAGGAACACGCACTGTGAAGAAATTCACTCGGTAGTACTCTGAAAGCAAAAGGTCAGTGTAATTTAATTTGAATGTGGGTGGGCACTCATGGTACCTAGGTCAATTAATTAAAACTAGTACTCTGGATAGATTGAAATGAATCCCTTCCTCTGTTTGTAATTGGTTAAAATAAGTCCTATTTTTTACTTGTCAATAGAGTCTTCTGTTAGCTTCAGTGAGAATCTAGTCTTCTGGGGTAGCTCAACAGTCATAGTCATTTACCAGCTTCAGCTCGTCAGAACCAGTTGTTTGAAACACAACAGTAGTTTTGACATCTAGGCAAGCACTACTGTAGGTGAGTAATTTTCCTTACAGGTGTATTAGGAAGAACAAATCTGACTCATATTGGATCTGTTTCTTTTACCTTAACCTTTGTATTCTATTGCTTTTGCTATAAATCACTAAAGGGATGTTACCTAAAGCTTAAAGTATACCTAATGGCCCATCTCCAGGAACCCTGCCTCCCAGGCCTGAGCATTAGGCTAAAATACTTTTGCTTAGCTCACAGAAAACATCCTGACCAGGCCCACCTGTGAATGGGTGCAGGAAAGAAGACTTTAACACAGGTCCACAGTCTGGCTAGAACCAGGAAATATTTGCAACAATGTATCACATTTTTACTTTACCTCCTCATCTCACTCTTCTTCCTTCTATGAAAGAAACTAGCACCCCAACCCAGGCAAAACAGTTCTTTGGGACACTTGTCCACCATCTTCTCAGTCTGCAGGCTCTCCATATAAAGTCATTATTCTTTGCTCCAACAACCTCATCTCTTGATTTTCTGGCCTGTCCCATGGTGAGAAGTATGAGTTGGATTTGGTAACATACACAGGGAATTTTGTCTTTATATTCCTTTTAATTTTCCCTTGAGATTAGCCCCAGACTAAATAAAAATGTCTGCTGCATTTGTTATCTAAGGCAGAATTCTCAAGAGCCTGCTTCTCACTTAAACAACCTTTCATTGAACTAGGATGTACTTCCATATAGTCCCTTCCTTCCAGTTCTATTACATCCCCAGGGGTTGCTTCCATTCCCAGTAACTCCATCCTGTTTCTGCTGTCTGCCTGTGGATGTGAAGATAAGTATATAATTAAGCCACCAGTAAAACAAATTTAGAAAATGGACTCTTTCTTGGTTTCAAGAATATGTATATTGATTTAAAGAATAAATGAAAAATTTTATCAATAGGATAATGTTAGCTATTAATATATTACAAATATTATATTGTAAAAAGATTGGAAAAGAAATAAGGCCCAGAGATTAACAAAGTGAAAACTAGTTTCTTTGTGATGGTAGGATGACATATGATTTTCTCCTGCTTTTTTCTTTAAACTATTTTTCTCCTGAAATTTGAATTTCCTTTCCTTTAAGGTATTTTCAGAACTCTGATAGTCAAGAAGGAAAAAAAAAAAAAAACCGATTCCAAAATGCTAATATCAGTGCAGTAAGCACAGGTTAAAATATTATAATTCAGAATTTGACGTCTCATTTAGTGACATTTATACTACATGATAGTAAAATAATAACAAAGGAAATTAATATTAACAATTCTTTTAAAAATACATTTTGTGGGCTTCTACTGAAAAGATTCTTGTTTCTCAGTGTCTTTAAAAAATAAAAGGAGGACTTTGCAATGCAGATTTTTACAGATGTTAAAGGATTTCTAGAGGCTTATTGGTTTTGGTCATGATTTGATACCATGATTGTTTTTCCTCATAGTTGTCTAATAATGGTAATTTAGTCACTAAATCATGTCCGACTCTTGCGACACTATGGACTGTAGTAACCTGCCAGTCTCCTCTGTCCATGGGATTCTCCAGGCAAAAATACTGAAGTAGGTTGCCATTTTCTTCTCCAGGGGATCTTTCCAACCCAGGAATCAAACCTGGGTCTCCAGCATTTCAGGCAGATTCTTTACTGACTGAGCTATAAGGGAAGCCCACACAGTGGTCTATACCTGCCTTACTTTGGACATTTCACTCTGGAAAACAAACATGTTAGTCTTACCAGATTACCACAGACTCTCATGAGCTGATACTTTTCTGTTGCTGAGTCCAGGTTATACTGGTCACCATACAACAGTCCAATAAATCAAGAGATGAGGTGTTGGTTCAAGGAATAGCAGCTAGTTCGAAAGCCAACAGATCAAGAAGATGGTGGACTAGTGTCCCAAAGAACCATTTTTATGAGAGTTACACAAAAAGGGGAGGGGAGAAAGCTGGCTGTTGAAAATTCCTTTGTGCAGGATTCTTTGGTCTTGCAGCTGTCTGCTCTGTAAACCTCCAACAATTATTTTCTGTTCTGCAACTTTGTATTTTTATTTGAATGGAAAATACCTTTAAAGGTCAGAGCCCTGAGAATGGAATGCTTTGTTACTCAGTCATATCCAGCTCTTTGTGACCCCATGGACTGTAGCCTGCCAGGAGTTGTCCTAAAGGTGTGAAGTATTTGAAGAGTCAAGCGTAGCCATAGGGGACAACAGAACTTTGTGTGTATTAGTAGCTCAGTCATGTCATGCTCTGTGACTCCATGGACTGTAGCCCTCCAGGCTCCTCTGTCCATGAAGTTCTCCAGGCAAGAACACTGGAGTGGGTTGCCATTTCCTCCTCCAGGGAATGTTCCCAACCCAGGGACTGAACCCAGGTCTCCCACATTGCAAGCCGATTCTTTATTGACTGAACCACCAGGGAAGCCCAGCCATCAGGGACTTTACTCCTACTGTAAATCAGTGGATGACTCACTTCTGTGGATTGACAGCGCTCATTAAATGGAAACAAAAGATGCAGGGGTCACAGCACCCCTGAACAGCTAGGTTAGACTCTCAATTCTATTTTACATCTATTTAGTTCCCTGTCTCTGGACACTCCTGGTATCTTCTTGGGAGTTGAAGGTTTCTTCTGCCTACTTGGTCTCTCTCCCCTCCCATTCCCCTCAGCCAACTGTTTTTATCCAGACAAGGAACAAGAATATTGTCTGTACATATGCATCAGAATATTTCTTGTTTACACATAGACCACTGGTTTTTAAACTTAAGAGGCAGGATTTGTCTTGGTTTTTGTCTTCCTTTTCTTGGAAGGTTTGTCTTCCTTTTCTTGGTTATTCAGTGACCCTTTTTCCCCAACATCAGCAAATTAAAGGCTAAATAGAATAAATGCAGGTAAATTTGTCATTGTTTCGAGTTATCAGAAACTTCCTGATGTACTGGTCTAGCATCCTCTTGCCTTGTAGCCTCACAACTAACTCTTATCCAACCATGTCCGACCATTGGCAGTTCCAGGAATATGCTATGCTGTGTCGTTCATGCTTTCTCTTCTTCCTTGCTCTTCTCTTTAGCAGAATGATCTTCCCCTTCCTCATTTTGAAAACTCCTTCAAACCCTAATACCAACATCTTCCTCCAGGAAGCCTTCTCTGAAACTTCATGCTTTTCTCTGGACCTCCAGAATAAGAAGCAAGTTCAGATGTCCCTTGAGGTTAATAGTCTTCCCCTTTGGCAAATTGCTGGCTCAGCAAGTATGAGTAACTCCCCTGAAAAACAGACTGGTGTGGCGTCCAATCTTTGTATGCTGCTCCTTTATAACAAGGCCATTCCCTTACAGAATAGTCCATTGTTATATAGTCACCTCGAGGGCCCCTCCATTTATAAATATGAAGAGTGTCTCAGGGGCATGCTCCCATGGTCTGGCCTATCCCACCATATCTGGCCTAGGCAGACCACCCCATTACACAACATGTGGTTCTGCTGCTTCTCTGCTAAGAAATTTGTCAGCAACAAATCTATTTTATATTTAACCATGTGATGGCTGCAGCATGGTCTAGGTGCCCATTGGGCCTCAGTTTATTAGGTG
The DNA here is from genome assembly GCF_019320065.1 of Cervus canadensis. Taxonomy (NCBI): domain Eukaryota; kingdom Metazoa; phylum Chordata; class Mammalia; order Artiodactyla; family Cervidae; genus Cervus; species Cervus canadensis. Next base: position 30,727,197 of record NC_057401.1, on the reverse strand, counting down.
AGCACTTTACATGTTGTAATAATCAGTTTATGCATTTGAATTTTCCACTAGATTGTAAATTTCTTGAGGGAAGGTAATGCTTTGTTTGATTTTGTTTTCCTAGGATTCAGGACAGTTCTTACACATAATTAATGCTCAAAAAGACATTAGTGAATATCTCCTTTCATTCTTTAAGCCCCACATACCTATCATTTTATTGAGCTAATGATTCCCCAGTGCTTCTGTTGAATATTATTTTGTATGAAGAATGCTAATCTTTAATTCAGGAGATTAAGGCCATATACATGAATAATAAGGGATAAATCAAATTGAAAACTTCAGAGCTGTCTCTAATTGTACACAGTTAAAATTTATTCCTCATTTTTTTAGGTTCAAGAATCATTTCTTCTTCAAATTAATTACATGGTCCTGGTCCAGCCAAATGATTTCTGTAATGACTCATGGGTCATTCATCACTCTTGTTTATGAGCTTTCAGAATAATTTTAGGGTTTTATTTAAACCTATAAATTATGTGTGTGTGCTTGCTTTCTTTCAGACTGAGACTGCTAAAAGTAAAATATTTTCATCTGAGATAAACATTAAGATAATTTGGGTCTACACAACTTGGCGTAACTTGTCAGAGAGAGTAAAATACCAACTAGGAAATCATCTAAGTGTCCTTTATTTAATGGGTCACAGGAATTCACAGGAATTCTGACTCTGATAAGTTTCATTCTAATCTACTGGTACACAGGTGTGGTTTCCTGTGTGGTAACATTGTTAGCACTGAAAATAATTGCTCTGTGGGATCCACATGTGTTTTTGAATATTAGAAAAATAATACACAGCCCTTCTAAAGATCAGGGCCCTCCAAACTGCTATTACATGCCTTGGAGAAGGACCCAGGGAAGTAAATTAAAGTTATATGTAGAAACGTCAAGCACTCCTGCTTGGTGGAATCTTGTGAGAGTAAATTAACATATGAGGTAGGGGACAGTAGTGGGAGAATGTTAGGAAGACAGAAGAACTATCACTTTAAAAGAGATTAAGCAGAGATACTTCTCTCTTTCCTACTTCAGAGACTTCTTTACTCCCTCTCTGGCACTTTGCATTACAGTTTACCTTTGTGAGTAGCTTCCTATGTGGCATGATTCTTGGGATGGCAAAAATGGCTCCTGCTTCTAAATACTTCCCTGATCAACCAGTGACCCATGTATTACAGGGTTAGAGCTCTGTTCCCTTTCCTGACCTAACTGGGGACTGTTAAAAGTTCCAGAAGTTGTGACTCATTAGACCTTATCAGATGCCTATAGAAGTGGTGTTCCCACAGCCCTTCAAAGAGTGGTAAGACTTCCTCTGCAGTCCTCAGATGTGGCACAGAAGAATGGAGTTGAAGGTGGACTTTCCCTTGTTAAGATCTGATGCCAATATTTACGTATGAATGAATGGTTCAATTCGGTTCAGTCACTCAGTCGTGTCCGACTCTTTGTGACCCCACGAACCACAGCACGCCAGGCCTCTCTGTCCATCACTCACACCCGGAGTCCACCCAAACCCATGTCCATTGAGCCGGTGATGCCATCCAACCATTTCATCCTCTGTCATCCCCTTCTCCTCCTACCCTCAATCTTTCCCAGCATCAGGGTCTTTTCCAATGAGTCAGCTCTTCGCATCAGGTGGCCAAAGTATTGGAGTTTCAGCTTCAGCATCAGTCCTTCCAATGAACACCCAGGACTGATCTCCTGGACTGGTTGGATCTCCTTGCAGTCCAAGGGACTCAAAGTCTTCTTCAACACCACAGTTCAAAAGCATCATGTTTTCGGTGCTCAGCTTTCTTTACAGTCCAACTCTCACATCCATACATGGCCACTGGAAAAACCATAACCTTGACTACATGGACCTTTGTTGGCAAAGTAATGTCTCTGCTTTTTAATGTGCTGTCTAGGTGGTCATAACTTTCCTTCCAAGGAGCAAGCATCTTTTAATTTCATGGCTGCAGTCACCATCTGCAGTGATTTTGGAGCCCAGAAAAATAAAGTCAGCCACTAAGTGATGGGACCAGATGCCATGGTCTTAGTTTTCTGAATGTTGAGCTTTAAGTCATCTTTTTCACTCTCCTCCTTCACTTTCTTTTTTTTTTTTTCCTCCGTCACTTTCATCAAGAGGCTCTTTAGTTCTTCTTCACTTTCTGCCATAAGGGTGATGTCATCTGCATATCTGAGGTTATTGATATTTCTCCTGGCAATCTTAAACAGTATGAACAGTATGGATGGTAAATACATTCTTTATTCAGAAGTGAATTTACCTCACCAACTGTTGCCACTCATTTCTTTCTCCTATCAAAAAAATGTACCTGGAAAAATTCCAGTTGGATTAGGTTTTACCTGCTTGTCTGTATCCAGGCATTTACCTTAACTCCAGTCTAGACTCTGTGGAACATGTTGGATTCGTTTCATCTTGTATTCTGACATAATATTGATATAATACTACTGATAATGAGGCTTCCAAATTCTCAGTTGAATGGGGTGAGTTCTAATAATTTAGATTAGTGTATAGAATAGTTATGATTTTTTTTTTAATTTCAACTTCATCTTGTGTTCCCAAGGCTCAAGAAAATGCCAACTTAAAAAGTAATCTTTCAGTGAGATTACTACTCCAAATTGACATATTCTTTTAGAAATTGGATCAAATTTTGAAGGATCAATTGGCCAAAATGTGAGTGAATAGAGGCAACAAGTAAAAGGGCTTCCCAGGTGGCACTAGTGGTAAGAACCACCTGCCAGCACAGGAAGCTTAAGGGACCTGGCTTCGATCCCTGGGTCGGGAAGATCCCCCAGAGAAGGAAATGGTAACCCACTCCAGTACTCTTGCCTGGAGAATCCTGCAGACAGAAGAGCCTCTCGGGCTACAGTCCATGGGGTTGCAAAGAGTCGGACATGATTCAAGTGACATAGCACAAGCACAAGAGGTATAAGACTCAAGTTTTTTAGGTAGTTGACATATTTTCTTAAATGTATACTTAGTTCACAACAGAAACTCTCTACAAATTTAGCCTCAGAATTTTCCTCTCTATATACCTTTCCTTGTCTTTTTCCTTTTCTTCCTTTTTATTTTTGAACAAAAGTTTTTAAATCCTCTTCAGCTTCTGAGTCCAGTAATTAAATCCTATTCCCATCTGGAAAGCATTCAGATCTACACCATTCTTTGCTGAGACTCATTTTAGACATTCTAGATGTGTCCAGCCCCGGATAAGCATATCCCTTGTAAGCATATGGTATTTCCAAGTCTCACTAAATGTGCAGTCCCATGATGATGTTTTCTCTGGTGGATCTCCTAACTTTCCCTCCCAAGAGAAGTTTGTGACCAGGATATCTTTACTGACCTTAGAAAAGTTTTTTCAACTAGTACCTTTTTAACCCTCTATTCTAACCATAAGTCATAGGAACTTCATGTAAATGCATCAAAGTTGGGAAAACAGTGGTAATTATCAAGTATGCTTATTTTAATTTAGAAAATATGCTCCAAGTTAACCTCCCCCCAAATAAAAAGGTGCCTGTTTAGCTAAACAATGTCATTGTGCCGTGCTGTGCTGTGCTTGGTCAAACAATGTCATTAGAAAAACTTAATTCTTAGGTATATGCAACACCAGTGCTAGTGAATGTGTCTCTTAAAGAAACAGAAACCCATCTAGACAGAAGCGCTTCCATTGCACCATAAAGGGCATCCTTTGTCAATGTGATAGGGCTGGAAAGGAATACACTTGAGAGCTGCAGGTGAAGATGAAAGTAACTCAGTCACGTCCAAGACTCTTTGCGACCCCATGGACTATAAAGTCCATGGAATTTTCCAGGTCAGAATACTGGAGTGGGTAGCCATTCCCTTCTCCAGGGGATCTTCCCAACCCAGGCTTTGAACCCAGGTCTCCCACACTGCAGGCGGATTGTTTACCAGCTGAGCCACCAGAGCTGCAGGTGGGAGGTCCCTTCTAGGACCGAGGCTGCAGAGAAGTGGTTTCAATGAAATAAGAGAAACTCGTGATGAGGTTTCATGGTCCAGAACCAGTCCCTCAGGCTTCATTAGTTTGTGTTTTGAAAAGCCATGTTCTGTGCAGAGGTCTTGAAGTTGTTGTGGATACCTCCTGAAAATGAGAATTGACAGCTTTGGAAGCTCCATGGCCCCCTGAGGGGAGCCCTTTTACCACAATAAAAGTGTTCCTGTGGTTGTGAAGGGATGGGATATCTGTTTCATGTGCAGTAGAGGCCTGGCTGATGGAGAGGTTAAGTGGCGTGCAGCGGCAGCATAATTTTTATTGGAGCAGTTTCTTGTCTAAAAGGCATTTTTTCCTGGCTTCGCTGCTCCTAGTTATATAGTTTACAAATTATATAGCATACAAGTTGCTCATCTTCCTGGAGACTATGTGAGCTATTTATGTTCTGCAATAACTTCCTTACTGCTTAAACCTGCTTAAATCAGAGAGAATGGATCTTACTGTTTGCAAACCAGAAACTTAACCTATGAAGGGTTCTTCTTTTCAATATTCTCAAACAAATAAACAAATCCCATGAATTTCTCTAAAGAATATGTTTCCTTGAACAAAGGAAAGTGAAAAATGAATAGTTTTTGCAAAAAACCCAAAACTGAAGTAAAGAGACTAAACAGGCCCTCACTCCAGTATATAGATACAAAAACAGGAGAATGCCAAAGTTTGTAGCATATCCAAAATGTCTGCAACAAGTAAGCACTGAAAAGGACTTTTGCTCAAAGCACTGCACTATATGATAAAGCCAGTATGAAGAGGGACAATAAAGGCCTAGAGATTTCAGTCCCTGGTAAAAAACCTCTGGGCTGTGAATCAAGACTACTCATGTTTGTAATCACCACCTTTAGGAACTATTCTAATCCTATGGCTTTTGCTTAACCTTTCTGAGCCTCAGTCTGTCTCGTCATTGGTTCAATGTAGTGATTGAATTAAATAAAGCTCCACAATCTAGACAGAAAGAGGTATAGGGTGTAGACGATAGAGATATAGAAGCAGACATTTCAATATTAGTTTCACAAACACTGCCCTTTAATCATATATTTGCATATGTTATGTGCACACACATTTTAACTGTTTTTCCTTAATTTGAATTTTTAAAATCTAAAAAGAGAAACTGGGGGGCAAGCAATATTGTGTCATAGAAAATCACCTTTAACTAAAACATACATCTTGGGCTTCCCTGGTGACTCAGTGGTGGGGAATTCCCTCGCCAATGCAGGAGATTCAGGTTGAATCCCTGGTCTAGGAAGATCCCACATGCCTTAGAGCAACTAAGCCAGTGTGCCACAACTATTGAGCCTGTTCTCCAAACTCAGGGAATCACAACTACTGAGCCCACATAAACCTGTGCTCCTCAACAAGAAAAGCAACCACAGTGAGAAGCCTACACAGAACTGAAGAGTAGCCCCTGCTCTGCAGAACTAGAGAAAAGACTTCACAGCAACAAGACTCAGTACAGCCAGTAAATAAATAAATACAATTATATAAAAAATTAAAATTAAAAATATACATCTTAATTAGCACATAGTCTTTCCCCACTCTTCTACCACTGCACCGTGAGAAGAAAAATCTTCCCAAACATTTGGGATAATGAATGATGACAACTGCTTGCTGAAACACTAGTGGTTCATACTTGGAGATGATTCCCAACGTAGCATCAATATGGCTTTCAGTGGATTTATCTGATTGTGGGAAAGCTGTGCTCATCACATTATCACTGCTTGTTTCTGGACTTGGGTCTTAAAACTGATAACATTTCTGAGATATATAGATCTTTCCCTGTTAAAACCACCTGAAGTTTGAATTCTTACCACAATATCCCTGCCAAAATGTGAACCAAGACATTAACGGTGGAGAGTTCTTCTAGGAAGATTTTGTTATCACCAAATAAAATTATTTCTCTCCATAATTTCTCCCTGTTAATAACTACCTGTTGTTTTTTTCTCTGAAAACATTTGAAATTGTCTCCAAAGCTGAACTCAAAATACCAGGTGTGGCCTTTCGAACATAAAGGGTCTTTCTCATTTGACATTATAAAGACAGTCTAATATTTTATTAAGTTTTTGAAATACACTCATTAAGCTCAATTTTTTTCTTATAAGAAAAGTATTTTTTAAGCTCTTAGCCTTCTTCTTCTTCTTTTTTTTTTTTGAGCAGGGAAATTCTATTGCAGGGCCATGCAAAGAGAATATGTGACTCATGCCCACCCACCCCCCAACAAAGCCCCAAACTCTGTTCACTTCTTTTATATCTTGTAGCTATAAGATACATGAAGTGAACTGAACTGAACTCACTCAGTTGTGTCTGACTCTTTGTGACCCCATGGACTATAGCCTATCAGGCTCCTCCATCCATGGGATTTTCCAGGCAAGAGTGCTGGAGTGGATTGCCATTTTCTTCTCCAGGGGATCTTCCCAACCCAGGAATCGAACCCAAGTGTCCCGCATTGCAGGCAGACACTTTACCGTCTGAGCCACCAGGGAAGCCCATAAGATACATATTTGACCCAAATATGTATCTCATGTAATTATCTCATTACATGTATTTCAATACTTTTTTTGCTTTTTAAGAAAAATGTTTTCTTTAAAAGAAAGATGCACATGACATGCATATGAAGAATATCTATAAATCACCTAAGAAAACAGTTACCGATTATCCAGAATTTTAATACACCAGGTAAACTTTATGATGTTTGTTAAACATGATTCCAAATATAGCCCTGTATATGTGCAGTTAGGTAAATGGGCAGCTAGATATATCAGAAAAAATTAATAGAAATATACTATGCATACTATTTTTAAAAATAATAATATAAAATATTTTTGAATTTTAAAAATGAAAATAATTAAAACTGAAGTTAACTGTAAACTCTAGATATTTCTTTATGTAAGACAACTTTTTCTAAAATTAAGAAAAATAAATGAAAACTAATATGGATTGAGTCATTTGAGTTTTTTCTTTTACTATGTTTCAATTTTAGACAATATGAATTAAATTACTGATTTAAAATATGTGAAAAGGCAAACCATGGAATAGTAAAGATATAGTGTTTGTCAAGGAGCCAAGGGGAGGGAGGGGAAGGGAAGAATAGGTGGAGTACAGGAGAATTTAAGGTCAATGAAACTATTCTCTATGATTCGTAGTGGTAGATACATGTTATTATAGGTTTGTTAAAACCCACAGAATGTTCACAAAGAGTGAACCCTTATGTAAATTACGGACTTTACTTAATAATAATCTATTAATATTGACTCATCAATTGTTACAAATGGACCACACTAATACAAGATATTAAAAATAGGGGAAACTGTGTTTAGGGGGAGAGATATATGAAAACACTCTGTACTTTCTGCTCAATTTTTCTGTAAATCTAATACTACTTCTTTAAAGGCCATTAATAAAAAACACAAAGTAACAAAAATAGATCTAAAAACTTAAAAAATGAAAATAGATTACATATCCTTCAACTTACAATTATGTATCTTTTCCCTAGTTCCAAATGTTTACAATTTATTAAGTCTAAAGAGTTTACAACATTTATATTCTATCCTTCAACCACCAGTATTATTCATAGATTTTAAGCTTAAAGGAGTTCAATCCTCATACTCAGTCCTTTCTTCATACATTCCCAGATAGAATGTTTCAAATTAATTATCCTTTAGTTGGTTACATTTTATTTTCGAGAAGAACTCATAAGTGTAAGTTTTCTTGATATCATTCATGTCTGAGAATGACATTTCTCTACCTTTATTCTTTCTCAACAAGCTGGCTGGAATTAAGATTCTTGGGTCACTGTCTTTTTCTCAAATTTGGGGATAAGTATCTTTTGTGTTTGAGAACTGAGCATCACTAGAGAGAAAACTGAGCCAGCCTGATTCTTCCCAGTTGAAGATTACTTACTTTTTTTTTTAATTTAATAACTAAAACGTTTTGATATCTTTCTGTTGAAATTAACCTTGACATTCCAGCAATTAGAATGTATTGTAATGTTGAACTTTCTGCTTCAGATTTTCCTGGCACACAGTGTAAAGTTTAGCTCCCCATTTCAAGAAATGAGCTACGAAACTTAGCTCTACATATATTTCTTTTTACATTTATTACAGCTTCTACATCAAGTATAACATTATCCTTATGTTAGATAATTTTAATATGTCATTCATATCTGTCATCTTCTTTCTAATAGCTTTGATCTGTTTCCTTGTATTTTCCTTCCCATGAAAATCTTTGGAAATCCTGAGTTCATCATTCCATACTCTCTATCCCCTCAGATTCGATTTTCTTCATCCTGAAACTGGATGAGCATACCATCTTCAAGGCGTATCTTGAAATTCATATATCTTCTGAAAGTCATGAAAATTTTGGCTAGGACAGAACCCTGTTGTAAGTTTAAGATACTTTGACTTTTTAAAAATATTGATTTAATGGGTTAAGTGTACTTTAAACAGTAATATTTTATTCCATATTTTTTAATATAAAATGTTATAAAGTTAGATTTTGTCAAGTGTCTTAGTAAAATTTAGATTTCCATCAATAACTTTTCTATGCTCTATTAAATAATCTTATTACAATAGGAATTCATCACTTTTTGGTGAATCCCTAGTAATCTCTGCTTACACCAATTTTCTTGTGCTTGCAAGAAAATAGTGCTTGCACCACTATTTCTTCAATAATGCTTCCTAAAATCTAATTTGAGATTGACATCCCTCTACTAGTTAATATTTTATAGAAATGACATCTTAGTCTTTCTGACAACCTGAAGATGTTTCCCTGTCTTGAGTCATTTCATAATATTCCCATTCTCCATGATCCTCGGTCACTGCCAAAAATAACAGCCTCACAAGCCTGTTCTCCATTTTGTCTAAAAAGCAATTAGCTTGGACCAGATAATGCAGACTCATTTGATTAACCATGCTATAAAGTTGAATAGAAGGTTTAGAATTTGCCTCTGAAACACAGTTTGATCTTACTATCCCTCAGTTGTCTGGAGCTTGCTGTGTCCCCAAAAAACAGTAAACTCTTCGAGGACAATGACAATTTTTTTTTTTTTACACTCATTTTTGTGTCTACTCAGTGCTCAGCACAGTGCAAGTGTAGTGTGCTCAGCACACTATAAGTACTCAATAACTAGTTATTGATTGAATGAACTACTAAAGTAATTTGGAAATACAAAAGATAGGCTTCTGTGTACTGCACTAGCTACTGACAACCAACCATCATAGCATTATCTCTCTAAATGAATTTTTTCTCAGTTATAACTAACCAGTTTTCAGAATATGACTCATTATTCTTTTAAATATTTTCTCAGATTTGCTTGGGGAATTTTTACAGGGGAAATCCTGTTATTTCATAATCATCACTTGAACCCAGAGATAGACCTGCTGCATAAAGACAAAAGGGGTGAACAAGTGACAAAAGAGGAAATAATGAGAATCAAGAAAATTACTGGGCATTATTTGGTGAAAGATTATTCTGCTCTGGAGCTTTATGCTAAATTTGAAGACAAACCAAAACATAAAACTGAGTTGCTAAATAGACTTACTGGCCCATCAAACTCCCTCAGACCAGAGATCTTGTTCTATGTGTGGCTTTTCAACATCCAGGGCTTCCCTGGTGACTAAAAGGTAAAGACTCTGCTTGCAGTGCAGGAGACCCGGGTTCAATCCCTGGGTCAGGAAGATCCCCTGGAGAAGGGAATGGCTACCCACTCCAGTATTCTTGTCTGGAGAATTCCATAGACAGAGGAGCCTGGCAGGCTACAGTCCATGGGTCCCAAAGACTGAGCGACTATCACTTTCACTTTCACTTTTTTAACACCCAGTGTTACTTTTGCACGACCTTTCATCTTGACATTATTAATCTTGGCCCTGTTAAAAACAGGACCCCATGTGGTGTCCTTGAGTGCCTTTTTGTGAATATAAACTGCCACAGTGATTCTAAAGGGACATAACTGTGGGTACCACAGGCATGTCTTGTATGGCGAACTGCAGCCATTTGGAATGAGACTTCAGATGAATCTCATTTCACCTAGAAACTGAGGTTGACTTGCTGCAGATTCCTGTCCTTCTCTCTGATTTCTAAGAGGAGGGATTAATCTGGAATTGCTGCCACTTGTATCACCTCTAATAATGTCCATACAAATTGTAAGTTCTAAAGTTCTGTCTTGACAGGTATGAGAGAAGAAAATAAACCATATAAAATTAAGAACACGTTCCTAATTTATAATACCTTTCACTAGAAAAGATTAATGACTGGGAATTCAATAGAAAAACTGCAGGATTTAACTTTTCATTCCCATTCAGGTACTCACTCTTCTCTCAGAAGCAAATGAAAAATAAACTTCATGCCCAACCTCAGATCACAGCTCCTTCTTGCACTGAAACAATTTGTTCTGCTGATTAGAAAACCAAATAGTCTTCTGTAGACTGTTATGCCAAATGGTGAAGAATATTTTAGAGTCTTAAGAATCCAGTTAAAAGGGAACCTTGCAGCCAGCAGTGATAGCTTTATCTCATGGGAGGCCTATTTCCAAAACCTGAGAAGTCAGAAGCCAAATGTAAAACCCAGTGAATGGATAGAATCATTTGAAAATGCAGTTCTGAGGAAAAGAAATCAGTCTGCTGATACTACGAGGGCCCTGAGTGGGAGTGTTACATTAACTGAAAATGCTGATAGCTCTAGACAGGTTGCTGAAAGAAGATGTCCACGGATTCTGCCAAAGCTGCATGGAAAAAAGAGGACATTTTGGAATACCTCTTATGAATAATACTATTGCTGTTTGGGTTTTTTTTTTTTTATTCTGAGAAAGAAAAAAGCCTGATTCAGTGGCAAAGTTGATGAATTATAGACTATGCTTAAAGAAATGAAGCTTTGTTTCTTTCAGAACAATCAATTCCATAGCTGCCAGGCCTGCTGGTGCAAACTGATGTGGCCATTTACTATTCCCACAGGAAGGCAGCATGAGCTTCCTTAAGAACATGCATTCTGCCTCTTCAATTGCAAGCCATTCTTTCCCATCGACAGGGATTTTTCAGTGTTTTAATGGTCACAAAATCCAAATAAAGAAGGCCTAAAGGTCGAAGTGGAACTGTACCTCTATAAGACATCATTGCTGCCATTCCTTACATATTTTAAAACTTTACCGGGCAAATTATAAGCCTGATCTTCCATAATTTGCCTTGAACTAGTTATAGTTAGACTGAGATCTTACATTTCAGAGATGCCATAATTCAGTCTTAATTCAAATAGGTACTGATACAGGACTACACACTCAATTCTAAAAAGCAGATATACTGCTTTTGTTCAGATTTCTATTTATGCCAGGAAATCTACTCTTCTCTTTTGATTGGTACCACTGTTCCTCACATTGAGCCAAAGTATTATTTTTATAAGCAAGGTGCTGGCCTAAATATTTCAGAGATCATGCTTTTGATCCTCTCAACATTATGAGGTATATAGTAATAACTCCATTTTACTGAAACACAGTGAGGCTAAGTAACTCATCAGAGCGTACATAGCTAGTAAGAGGTGGAGCTGATATTCAATACTGGGGTGGCCTCGCCCCAGATGCTATGCTGCCAAGCACTGCACATATTGCCAAAATTGATCACTCTCTGGCTTTGAGATGCACTGCCTTGCTGCCAACATCTGGCATTGCTTTTAATGGGATTCTGTAATGCCCAGGAGTTATATGCAAATTAAGCAATTCTGTTAGACATCTAAGGAGAAGGAGCAAGCACAAAACAACATTGCTCATATCTTTGAAAACACAATTTATTTTCTTGTGAAGATTATAGGATGGAAGTTAGCAGGAGGAAGATTTCAGCTCAACATGAATGAGAAAATTTTCTTTATTCAATTCAGTTCACTTAATCATGTCTGACTCTTCACGACCTCATGGACTATAGCATGCCAGGCCTCCCTGTCCATCACCAACTCCTGGAATTTACTCAAACTCATGTCCATTGAGTCGTGATGCCATCCAACCATCTCATCCTCTGTCATCCCCTTCTCCTCCCCCTTCAATCTTTCCCAGCATCAGGGTCTTTTCAAATGAGTCAGTTCTTTGCATCAGATGGCCAAAGTATGGGAGCTTCAGCTTCAGCATCGGTCCTTCCAATGAATATTCAGGACTGATTTCCTTTAGAATTCACTGATTGGATCTCCTTGCTGTCCAAGAGACTCTCAAGAGTCTTTTCCAACACCACAGTTCAAAAGCATCAATTCTTTGGTGCTCAACTTTCTTTATAGTCCAACTGTCACATCCATAATAATATTGATATTCATCAATTAATTAATTTATTTATTAATTAATATTCTCTGCTCTACAAAAGTACAGTGAATCACGTGAGGAGTAAATAAACTCTCCTTCACTGAAGTATTGGGGCCTCCCAGATGGTGCTACCTAAGCAGAGATTTTGAAACAGTAGGTCAAGAGTTGCTGTTGATGAGATCCTGGGATTTGATCATGAATTGGGCTCAGTGATCTCGAAGGTTCATATGATATAGTTTTCACAGACACACAGACTCTTTGGGCAGCCAGAACGTATCTCTCATTTATCATCATGCTACAGACCTTCCAGATTTCACCTGGCCTCTGTAACATTTTGTCATTTAGAATTTCCTAGGATATCTGAGCACCGAAGAATTGATGCTTTTGAACTGTGGTGTTGGAGAAGACTCTTGAGAATCCCCTGGACTGCAAGGAGATCCAACCAGTCCATCCTAAAGGAAATTGGTCCTGAATATTCATTGGAAGGACTGATGTTGAAGCTAAAACTCCCATACTTTGTCCACCTGATACAAAAAACTGATTCATTTGAGAAGACCTTGATGCTGGAAAACATTGAAGGCGGGAGGAGAAGGGGACAACAGAGAGTGAGATGGATGGATGGCATCCCTGACTTAATGGACATGAGTTTGAGTAAGCTCCAGGAGTTGGTGATGGACAGGGAAGCCTCGCGTGCTGCAGTACATTGGGTTGCAAAAAGTCAGACACAACTGAGCGACTGAACTGAACTGAACTGAGGATATCAGAATGAAAGCAAACCAAATTACTCTGCAAATTACAAAAAAGTTAAGGCAAATTAACAGTATAATATTTTGGTACCCCTTTGAGCACAACAAATTTGACAGACTTTAACAGTACCTTAGATTTCCAATTTCATTTTTAGGAACCACTTCTTCTGTATCAGCTGCAAAGGTTAATGTGTCTAATTGGGCATTTAGACGTTTTAGTGGCACAAGCCTCTATTTCAAGAATTTTTCATCTAGGTTCTGAGAGATTTCAAGATTTTTCCAACTTGCTGAACTTTTGGCAAACTATTGTCTAAAATGCACTTATTTCTGTCTCTGTATGTATCTCAAAGAGATGGCTTGGGAAAGTTTTGAAATTGCTATAGGATGTAAGGTTTAAGCCAGGATTTGACTCCAGGTTCAATATGCTCCAGGATAGAAACAGCTATTCCTGTTACTATGGATTTAATTGAGAAAGGTCGAGGTAATTCAGCCAAAGGCACAAATTCCTATCTTTAATTGAAGGATTTCTGCAAAGGAACGCTAAGGACTCAACACTGTTGAAATTAACCTTTGAAAAGAAGAATTTTAAAAAGGAAGTCCTGGATTTCCAGTAGCAGGTTTTGAGCAGGTCTTATTTAAATGCAAGGGTTAATTTTTCATTGCTATTATTCCTTGACTGCTCACAAATGTAACATTCTCTATTTGCTGAGCAAGTAAAGACAGACTTCAAGCCACTTTTTCTCAGGCGAAAACTTCTTCATGTTATGATCAAGATCAAACAAAATTCTCATTTTCTTAATTTTCTCTTGGTAGTAATTGTCAAGTTTTGTTACTTTTAGATTTGGAAACTATTTCTTCTTATTGTGTTATTTACCTCTGAAAAGATTTGAGTTTGCTATATTTATAGTAGCAGTGAGCCTAGTTACATTTCAGGATCTAAAATGCCATGTTGTCAACAGCATACATGATTTTGCAGAATCTTCTCTGATAACAAGAAACATCATAGTCCCCTTAGGATTCTATAAAATGACCAAATTTTACCTAAGTGATAAATTTACCCTATAATGAACTGTAATGGCGACTATTGGCCAGAAGCCTAAAAGAGATATTTATTGTGTGACTATAAAGAGAACTCTGGGGAGATATTCATAGGTAATTAGGTGCAGCTTTTAAATTACAATGTGTGTTTCATTTAATTCCATCTCATAATTTTATAGACATCCACTGAATGCCTGAATGAGGATGACTAGATGCATTTATAAAAGGATCTGAGACTATCATGCCTCTAAAAGAATCATGCACTGAAAGGTCTCGGCATTAAAGTCATGCATTTTACAACATATGGGCAACAATAATAAAATCAAATGACAACATTCAGTCCTTATGCTCCCCAAAGTCACATCACTGTAACTGATGCTGCTGCTGCTGCTAAGTCGCTTCAGTCATGTCCAACTCTGTGCGACCCCATAGACGGCAGCCCACCAGGCCACCCCGTCCCTGGGATTCTCCAGGCAAGACCTCTGGAGTGGGTTGCCATTTCCTTTTCCAATGCATAAAAGTGAAAAGTGAAAGTGAAGTCGCTCAGTCGTGTCCAGCTCTTAGCAACCCCATGGACTGCAGCCTACCAGGCTCCTCTGTCCATGAGATTTTCCAGGCAAGAGTACTGGAGTGGGGTGCCATTGCCTTCTCCGGTAACTGATGGTAGTTGCAATAAAAATGACCAGAAAGCTAAACGCCTTTGCAAAGACAACCACAGGCAGCCTGGTTCACATTTCCTTCCAGTTCCCTTATGCCAGCTTGCCCTTCAAGTCCCAGCATCTCTTGAGGCTGAGGTTACAAGTGTTCCCACAATGACAAAGTCAGCTATAAATATTGCTCTCTCCTGTGCTATGATTTAAAACTAGGAAATGTTTAACTAGCCATGGGAATGAGGAATTTGGATAGAATTGTTTTTAATCCTAAAATTTCTTTGCAAAATTGATATTTAATTGGGTTAGTCTTCATCCATGCCATCAGAACAATGTTTTCATTATTCTTAGAAGAGATTTGGAGTTGAAATGATGGGGTAGAAACCTTGAGGCACCTAGTAATAACTCTCCTCTGATGCTCTAGAGTCTTTAACTTTTTCCTCTTTTTACCATGAATACTGCATTCAGGAATATTTTTCCCAATTCCTTCATCTCTTCCTTTCCTCTCCTTTCTCCCATTTTTTTCATTGTCCCTCACTGTTCAAACATAGTGAAGTTTGAACAAAAGAAGAGTAAGAAATATTCTACTCTTCGGGTCCCTAGTTTTATCTTCCATAATAAACCTTGGACAGGAAATTTACAAAGGATGTGGATCATAGAGAAGCTTCTAGCATTTTGGTCTCTGAAGTATATTCATGAATATGTTCTTATATTCAGGTTTTCAAATACTTTTTGAGTATCCCTTAGTTCATGGAGATAGATGAGGAAACATGCTCCTTCCTCTAAGGGATTTTACCTAACATCCCTTCCATAAAATGAATACCAGGACTTAAAATGAGGAACAAACAAATAACATAGCAAAATAGAATTGGAATGATTTCTCATTTCCCCTCACTTCAAATATCAGTTTCACCACATCACTATATGGGATCTTAAAGTTCTGGGGAGACTGACTGGGCAGATAGATGGATGGATTAAGGGACATTGACTGTTGCTTGAGATTCAAAGTCCTTGTCACATAGTCCTGGGTCTTCCAAAGAGAGAGCCTGAGCTTACAAAGAAATCATATATAAAATCTGAGTTTTCTGACGGCAAATTATACACATAACACACTATATATGTATACATATATATACGTATATGCATATACATTCATATAATAACTTTTAATATTCTGTAGTTTACATAAAAAATTCATCTCAACTTTTCAGAAGTTTTAGGTGACCATGTCCAAGAAGCAGTGTTAATGTCACAGCTGGGCCTTGGCTCTGGTCCCTGGACGCACAATGCAATGTTTTTATTTTTAGATGCTTCACCTTTACCCTTTCGGATACAATTTTCCTTTCTTCATTGTTGAACATATTTGAGATAATTTTATAAACATCATTCTTCTAATCTGGCCTCAGAAAGCCAGCCACTGATTTTTGTCTAAGAGATACAGACAATATAGTATTAGGATTTCTCATGATGGAAGAAGTGTAAAATTATTTGTCATAAAGAGAGAAGACCAGTGGCTACAACATTTCACATTTTCACAGTCTAAATAAAGCTGGTCTTCACTGTGTCTCAAAAGGATTCACTTAGAATGTGTGCAGAAAAAAAGCATCTGTCATACTGACACATAGGAATTGCTGGCATCATATAGATTTTCCCAACCAGATACAAAAGCTATGAAGAGAAGATTAGATATGTCTACTGAAATGTATCCGCAAAAAGTCATTTTAATGTTAGCAGGATTTGAGAAACCAAAGCCATTAGAATGTTGCAATTGGCAGAAGGGAACTTAAGCATAGTCTGAAATTACAGATACCTGAATGCCACAGAATAAATAAATAATAATTAAATAATAAATAAATTAATTAATTAACTAACTAACTAAATAAATAAAAGAACCTATCAAATTGTTTGTGCAGACCTAATCCTAAGATATACAAATTTGTAGACATATAGGCCAAAACAGCTCTGACTGTCTTCCTGGGTCTCAAAAGTCTCCTGTCCAGATATCAGAGGGTTCCAACTTTCTCTCTGAATTTCTAGCCAGGTCACTTTCTCTGTTTCTTTCATGTGTCCCAAAGTGAGAGGTCAAGCAAAGTTTTCATGTTCCCAGGTGAAAATTAATGTGTATGAATGTGGTTCAATTAAAAGGCAAAGGCCCAAACATCTTTACTCTACCTGTCTCTTGGTCACGCTCTGTAAATCAAAGAAATCTGTGCCTCCATCACATCCCAAGAAGAGATTTTGAATCATGTGGCTGTCCCCCTACTCCATGTCCTCACCATTTATAACCAAATTCATTAAACTAATAATAGCAAATTGATCCATAGGACAACCAACTTGGAGAAACAAATACATGATCAACTTGCTTGGTCAGGTAGATTCCCAGTTTGAAAAACCAAATGGAAATCAAAGGAAAAAATACTCATTTTAAGCAGAAAAGATAGAATACTCCAGACAGGTCAAGAGCAACTGAGTGTAGTTAATGGCAAAGCACTTACAGCCTCCTTTAATCTAGAAATACCATCCATCTCTTACCTTGACCCCTTGAATCTTTGTAGATTTCATCTACTTTTCACTCCAAAATTATCCTCAACAGTAACCTTCCCTTTGTTCAAATTAACCTGAATCATTGTCTCTACTTTCTAAACCAAAAAGCTCTGATTAAAACAATGCCAAGGAAGACACTTCACAAAATTCATCTCATTCTTTTGTGGCTAATCTCTGACTCTGAGGGTGAGCCCTGCAGCTCTTGATTTCATCCTTCTGCTCAGAACACAGCCCTTAGAGCTCCCCAGAGAGACCCCTGAGTTCTCTTGTGACTCCTCTCACTGATTCTCATCATTTGCCCTTTACTCTTGGCCTTTTCAGACTCTTGAGTAAGCCTCTGTATTATACTCATCTAATGTGAACCTGGCACCCTGCTGGTCTTCATACTCTATCTGAACAGAATCTTTGACATACCCAAGAGGAAGCCAGTCCTATACTTGTGTCTACTTTATCTTTCATCTTTTGTTGTTTTACCAGGAGCAAACTTAGTTTTCCAGTATGTTCTCACACATCAAGGATAGAGATAGCTAAAAACTGAGTTTTATAGGCCTCATCCCAGAGATTTTGAGTTCAATGAACCTGAGAAGGAACCCATAAATCTACATTTTATCTAGCTCCCAGGTGGTGCGATACAAGTGATTCTTGAGCCAACTTTGAGAAACCCTGCTCTGAAACACTGGATTCCAAATTCAGTAGGAAACTAATGGATGATTATAACCCCCTGGGGAGTGTTTAAAATGATCTCTTCTGGGGTCACACTCATGAATGTTCTGATTCAGTAGCTCTAAAGAAAAGGATGGAAACATGCGAACTGACCTGAAAAATTGAATGGGAAAGCAAAACAGATGCTCTTTGTACTATTGATACCAGGTAGAGCTTCCTCTGGTGTGACTCAGAGCATGAACCATTTGCATTAAATTCATCTGCTGTGCTTGCTGCATGTGGATTTGCACCTCTTCTAGACACAGTGGTCACGATTTCTGGGAGAAGGTGGGTGGGAATCTGCTCATTTAAAAGTTCCTCAAGTGAGACTTAACGTGTTTCTGCCTTTCTTTTCTAATCACTGATCGTCACTGAAGTATGAGCATTACAGCATTTTTTACATTGTTTCCAAATTTGAAAATACACCCCTTGGCCATGTTAAAACCATTGGGACTGAATTAAGCTTGCTTATTTCATGAGGTATAAATAATGAAGTATCCATCTGGATTCTCAGAAAAGTTTCCGTTTAAATGCTTGTATTGACATGAATAATGTGTAAGTAACCTGTCTGGTTTGGAATGACATTTTAGTATTTCACAAGAGTCACTTAAAAAGTGTATTGATTTTCTGTGTCATTGTGGATCCCTTTGCTGCTGCCCAAACACCATGAGACAGAAAATACCATTGGGCAGGGGTGGGAGTGGAGAGCTTTCTCAGAAAAGATATCACCAATATTTCTTCTTAGAAAGAACCAACAGCACAAATTACCTGTGAGGTTTTCATGAATCACAAAGAGTCTCACCTTTCAAAGAACATATATAATTCCACATGCCACTAATTCCCCACTATATAAATCACCCCCAAATAAAATTTTTGTGTATCCCTCCCTTCCAAGAGACTGCCCAAAGTTAGCAGAAGAAAGGAAGTAATAAAGATTAGTGCATCAATAAATGAAAAAGAGAACAAAAAACAAGAGAAAAAAATCAATGAAACTAAGAGTTGGGCTTTTTTAAAGATAAGTAATATCAACAAACTCAGCAGGACTAATCAAGAGAAAATAAAGACTGAAATAAAGAAAATCCTAAATGAAATAGAAAACATTATAACTGATGCCACAGAAATGTAAAAAAAATCATAAGGAACTATTATGAACAATGATACAGAAGCAAATCAGACAAGCTAGAAGAAATGAATGAATTCCTAGATGCACACACCTATGTTGATAGACTGAAGAAGAAATAAAAAGCTTGAATTAAAAAGAGGAGAAAAGGATATACAATGGAAAAAGGACACTCTCTTCAACAAGTGGTGCTGGGAATGGGAAGACTAGACAGCTACACATGAAAGAAAAAATATAAACTCAAAATGGTTTAAAGACCTAGATATAAACTAGAAACCGTGAAACTCCTAGAAGAGAATATAGGTAGAACACTGACATAAAGTGCAACAATTTTTTTTTTGATCTGTCTCCTAAGGTGAAAGAAACAAAAGCAAAAATAAACAAATGGGACCTAGTTAAACATAAAAGCTTTCGCATAGCAAAAGAAACCATTGACAAAATGAAAAGACAATCTACAGAATGGGAGAAAATATCTGCAAATGATATGACCAATAAAAGGTTAACATCCAAAATATTATAAACTCATAAAACTCAATATCAAAAGGCAAACAACGCAATTTAAAAATGGGCAGAAGACACAAATAGACATTTTGCCAAAGAGAAAATGCAAATGACCGAGAGGCACATGAAAAGATGCTCAATATTGCTAACCATCAGAGAAATGCAAATCAAAACCACGAGAGATATCGCTTCACATTGTCAAAATGGCCATCATCAGAAAGTATACAAATAACATGTTGGTGAGGATGTGGAGAAAAAGGAACAGTTTTACACTCTGCTGATGGGAGCGTAAACTGGTGCAGGCACTGTGGAAAACAGTCCAGATGTTCAACAAAAAGCTAAATATAGAACTACAATATAATTTACCAATTCCACTTGTGGCCATATATCCAAAGAAAATGAAAACATTAATTTGAAAAGGTGTATGCACCCCAATGTCCCAATATTCATGGCAGCATTATTTACAGTAGTGAAGATATGGAAGCAACCTGTTTATAAACAGAAGAATGGATAAGAAAATGTGATATGTATATATATATATACATATACTATATATGTATACATACATATATACATATATATATATGATGAAATACTACTCAGCCATAAAAAAGAATGAGATTCTGCCATTTGCAACAGTGTACATGGACCTAGAAGGTATTATGCATAGTGAAATAAGTGAGACAGTGAAAGACAAATACTGTTTGTTATCACTTATATGTGAAATCTAAAAGTTAAAATAAATGAATGTATATAATAACAAAAAGAAAGCCTGAATCAATAATAAATAAGGAGGTTGAATCAGTAATTAAAAACTTCCCAACAAGCTCAGTACCAGAGGGTTTCACAGGGTTTCACAGGGATCAAGTCTCAATTAATATCCCAATTCTCAAGCATTCTTTAATTGAAGTTTTATGAAAGAAATACTTTTAATGTTTATTAGAATTGTGAAGGAAAGATAAAAATTTGATGGTTTTGAAATTATGTCTAAGTAAGACTGGCTCCTTAATTTGTGGAATCCAGTGCAAAATTAAAATGCATGACGTTGGTAAAGCATTCTTATGAATTTAAAAGAAAATGACAGCAGAACATTGAAACAAACACAAAGTTTTCTAAGCTTGGGATTGTGCAAATACAGAGATCTCATGCCAAGAAGCCAGGCTATCTCTAAGCTTACAATTAATTTGTTCTAGAATTTTATTTAATATTTAACAAAGCAAATGCCCAATGGAGGGGAAAATATAGCAGTAACCAACAAAGAGAGTAAACAAAATTTTATCACCATATCACCTAAGAAACTGCTATGGAAACTTACATTATAATATTTTTTAAAATGTTTTCGTTTAATATCTAAAACCATTAATTACCAAAACATTCAAAAATCCAGATTAGTAATCCATTTCATTGATATGTAAGGTTTAGGAGGTAATAAGTCTGCAGATTAAAGAAGGAAGAAATCATCAAATTTTCCATTAAATACAAATGAATCTAAGATATTATACTTTCTACTGGAAATAGAAAAATGATTGAGAAAGTGGAAGTTTATCAGACAAGATGTGCAACTACAAGAGGCCATCCTTCAAGATGAGGTGCATTTTAACAAGCAAGGTTTCTTAATTAATTATGGGCAATTCACTTTCTAATCAGATGTAAGTGATTGCACAAAAACAGGAAATAAATTATATTTGAGTTCTTACATTTCTCATTTTAATTAGCACATATTGTGTGGTTTGCCTCAGCCCTTCCATAAATAATTTATTTCCTACTGCTCAAAGGTTCAATGTCTTCATCTCAAAAAGGAGAAGTTTCAGCTAATTGAGTTTTGAATACTCTCCCAGTCCTAATTGAATTCAGTGTTACTTATTGCTAACGTACTGCTCACAATTCCTGTGCAGGAGACTTCAGAATTTTAAAAAGAATAAGCCACGGTTCCTGACCACAGAGAGTCTACAATCCAGAAGGCAAGGCTAGCCAGGTGCTCAGTAAGTACAAAATGTAGGACAGCTTCAAAATTCTCGATTTTTAATTCTAAACAAATATCTAAACAAAAAACTTTTAAGGTTGAGATATGATGTAAAATTAATAGACTGAAAGCGTGTAATACAAATCAATTTCCTTAAACCTTAGCTGTAGATGCTAGAGGCCTGAGTGAGTTTTTAAGCTATCTTATGTTGGACATGACTGAGCAACTAAACATATAGCTAGTATTGGGGAAATTCTGCTGCCATGCCAACCATCCAAATGCCCAGGGTGGTGTATACTTTATAAATGTGCTTTCTCCATAGTAGGGTGTGTTGATTGAATACATATCATGGATGCAGTTTCAGACCATATTTATCTTCATCACTGACTAGTGCAGCAAAGTGACCATGAGGCAAAACTCAGGCTTCATTATTTCACTTGTTTTGTATCCTGGGAAATTTTATTTGGTTGGCATCCTTTTCAACATTACATGACTTTCATTTCACATATTCGGTTCAGCAGATATAATCAAGATTCTAGTGCATCATTCATCTTTCAATAAACAATGAAAATCAGGAAGATTAAAAAGTGACAGCTTAAAATAGAGCATGAAATACAACCAAAGTCACAGAAATTGAATTAATATGCTTTAACATGATTTTCAAAGGTCTCCAGTCGGGAATTTGGGCCCAATTTCCTGGCTGGTTTAAAATGAGACCACGGATCTTAAATGATAGGCCTGAGGAACAGCCATGAGTCAGCGCCTAAACGAGCCAGGCCTGTGAGCGGAGAGGCCACGAGAGATAAAAAGCGTTGTAGGTTCCAAACTTCAAAACAATCAAGAGCAAGATTTTCATTAATAAAAAATGTGCTTACTTGAAATGGTAACTCCCTAGACATCAACACGGAAAATGTTAATAGTGGTTGTCGTAGGTTGAGATCTCAGGGACACAGATACAGAGATGAAAGTGAAAGTTGCTCAGTCATGTCCGACTCTTTGCAACCCCGTGGACTGTGTCCATGGAATTCTCCAGGCCAGAATACTGGAGTGGGTAGCCTTTCCCCTCTCCAGAAATGGTGATTTGCAATTGTGAAGTGTCTCCACAATTGAACTATGATGCATCTACAACAGAGGCCTCAGCCACTCCTCAGAGAGCACTGGAGCTGGTTTGGTTCTCTAGATATGTCCCAAATTAAAGCAAGGGGGATAGGCCCTTTTATGCTGAGGAGGGCCTCAGCTGGAAGCAGTCATTTCCTGGCAGGTGGGGACATGAATGCCTTGGTCCCAGAGATGTGTCTGGACTGTGTACCTCAGAATCCACTAGAGTTCACCCTTTGCATCACACAGATCCACCTGCTTCCTCCCATCTGAGAAGAGTTCACCAGGATTCTGGGTATTTTTTTCCAGGGGAAACTCAACCTGAGGAAAGAATGAGCTGCAGCCTACATCATCGCAGGGAGTCTCAGGGCTGCAATGAATACTTATCATTTCTTAGCTCAACTACTGATTCTAGATTACTCTCACCCTCAGCTAGCCCTATGGCTAGTCTCCGGGGCTCACCTGATGTGATGACTCTCTCATCCCATGACCTCATAAAAACATGGCTTCTGAATTTCTCTAGTGTCATAATCATACAATAGAGAATTGGCTTCTGCACTTGTCTATTTACTATCAAAATTAGGAGAGAAGCAAGAGACACTCTAGTGAATCATGTGGGAGCCAAATATTCTTTCCTGCCCTCATGTGTAACAACAATCCTACCATCTGTCTCCCAGTCATTAGGATCAATTACCCCTGGTGCTTCTTCTTGGCTAACAGGTGTTCTTGGTACAAGGAAACAAAAGTTACCAGGAGGCACCTAGTTGTGCTTACTCATGAAAGCATTGGCCCTCTTGGAACCAGCTTCTTTGGACCAATAGAGTCTTGCAGGGAAGGGTAGCACAACTTTTCAACTCCGTCTCTGAAATCAGTAGTAAATGTAGAGAAAGCACAGGAGTGAGGGTTAGTGTAGAGATCATTTGTATATTATATTATTGATAAGTATAAAGGAAGGTCAAATATTAGAAGAAAAGTAAAATGATTATGGTAGCAATTCAAGAAAAACCTGAGGAGGGCTTAAATTAAGGCACCAGTAATTAAGAAGATCAGCATCTAAAACATTAAAAATATGAATGATGCTGAAGCTGAAGCACCAATACTTCAGCCGCTTAATGCCAAGAGCCAACTCATTGGAAAAGACCTTGATGCTGGGAAAGATTGAGGGCAGGGGGAGAAGGGGGTGACAAAGGATGAGGTGGTTGGGTGGCATCACCGACTTAATGCACATGAGTCTGAGCAAACTCCAGGAGATGGTGAAGAACAGAGAAGCCTGGTGTGCTGCAGTCCAAATAGTTGGACACAACTTAGCAACTGAACAACAACAGATGAATGTAAGAAAGCTCATAAGGGAGGATGGGAAACCTCGGGTCACTCCCATGACTCCAGCTCAGTTTACTGCTAAGAAGGACAGAGGACACAGGAGAAAGAGCAGGTTTGATTCTTTTGGTTTATTTTCAAGTTGCCGTAGGAGACAATATTTCAGGGCCACTTATTTAAGGTCACTGGCCAATCAGTGACATTGAGGGGTCTCCCAATTCTTTATTTGCTAAGTTTAAAGCCTCAGACCTTCTTTAAATGACTTACACATGGAAGTTAGCTATGCCTTTGCTTTCTGGGAACAGTAGCAAGCATAACTTCACATCTTTTAAGTGTTTATGTCGATTACATGCCTCTAGAAAAAGTTATTAATTTAAAGTAAAACTATATCATCCCTGTAATAACTCCCAAATCTGTATTTCCTTCCTGATTTTTGCAACTACGCATTCCAAACTGCTTGCTGGACACTTTCACATGGAATTCATGCAAGCATCTCAGATTCACACACATAAATTCAACTAAGCCCCACCTCTGCCAGTTTCCCCTCATCTGCAAACAGGCTTCAGCTCCTGGAGTCTCTGTTTCTAATAAAGGAAGCCCTGTCCTCTCAGTTGAGTTTGCAGACCACAGTCCACAGGCCAAACTCCGCCTGTTCCTATATATAAAATTTTATGGCCACACAGCCGAATGAATTCATCTATATATTGTTCATGTCTGCTTTTGTGCCACAGTAGCTGAGTTGAGTCTAGTTGTGACAGAGATCCTTTGGCCCCTAAAGCCTTATTATTATCTGAACTTTTGTAGCACAAGTTTGCCGCTACCTGCTTTAAGTCAGCTAGGATCAAAATCTCAGTCCTGTTAGACTTACTTCCCCGTTCCTCTCACCTCATCTACTCCCTGCCCTTTAAACATTACAACTACAGATATCTCTCACTCCTGTCTCTCTGCTCTCTCTGAATGTGACCTGTCTTAGCATTCTGCAGGCCTTTAGCATGCTCTCTTAGAGAAAGACCTTTGCAGATCTACCTAGCTTCTCTCTCTACCCTTGGTGATGTAAGAAACTAGAGTCTCTCCATCTGCTGTTTGTCGAGGGGAAAGGGAGGGTGGAGGAAGGGAGTGTGTGGGGGGTTGAGGTGGGGTGTTGGTTAGGGGAAGATTCACAGAAGAAAGAAATGATTCAGCTGATGAAAGATAAATAGGCACTTTGCAGCAAAACAAAGGACCAAGGGGGAGATGGCTAGAGGTGTATAGTGGAAGATACCGCACAACTTTAAAGAAGGTTTACTTGGGGACTAGCAAGTAGTTTGGTATGTCGGGAACACAGCGGGTGGGGAAAAAAGGACAATGTAGTTAAGAGGATAATGAGCCTAGACTGAGAAGCCCATTCTAGAACCTTTGTTTAAACCATTATTTCCACCTTGGTCAGCCCCATTCCTATTCACCATTCTAGGCCCAGCTGTGACATATCTGTTTCTTCCAATCAAGTCACCGTATTTTCCTGTGGATTCCAATTAATAATGTACTCTAACGTCTCCCATTTATCACTTTCTAACTTGCGTGATAATACGACAGAATAGAAGCCCAATATTTATGTAGATGTAATAAACTTTTTGTAGGTAGTAATCTCTTCCTCCATAATCTCTTACCACCCTAATGGCCATCAGAGGTCCCCCTTCTTTTTTGGATGTTGCCTTCCTCACTTATAGTATGGTTGCACCTTGGGAACACAGGAGACTTTTGCAAACTGTAAAGTGCTAAATAAAAACTAACATTTGTATGGTACTTGAGTGAGTGTTAGTTGCTCAGTCATGTCCAACTCTTTGCAACCCCCACGGACTGTAGCCTTCCAGGCTCCTCTGTCCATAGAATTCCTCAGGCAAGAACACTGGAGTGGGTTGATGTTCCCTTCTCCAGGGGATCTTCCCAACCCAGGGATCAAACTCAGGTCTTCTGCATTTCAGGCAGATTCTTTACCACTGAGCCACCAGGGAAATTGGTAGAAGTTTATAACTTGAGGAAACACCTAACAACCTACAAGTTTTTGGTTGTTTATTTATATATATCCCTTACTGGACTAAACCTGGAGGAGGAAATAGCACCCACTCCAGTATTATTGCCTGGAAAACTCCATGGATAGAGAAGCCTGGTGGGCTACAGTCCATGGGGTCTCAAAAAGTTAGACATGACTGAGCATGGAAGCATGCCCTGAACTAAAAGATAACTTGAGATCAGATAGCAACTATATCTTGTGCATTTTTATACCATCACTGCATAAAGAATATTCAGTATGTGTTCATAAAATTAAATTGTACACATATTTTAAGTGTATAATGCATCATGTCTTTAAATATGTACATATTTTGACTTAAAAAATACCTCATTGATTAAAAATGTTAAGCACCATCTGTGCCTTCAATGAGTCATAATCCTTTTACTGGTAGAGGGTCTTGAATGGAAGTTGATGGCTGTTGACTGATCAGGGTGGTAATTGCTAAAATTTGGAGTGGCTGCGGCACTTTCTTAAAATAAGATGACAATGAGTTTGCTTCCTCAATTGACTCTTCCTTTCACAAGCAATTTCTCTATACAATGCAATGCTGTTTGAAAATATTCTATCTACAACAGAACTTCCTTC